>NC_135239.1:36352682-36657325 GCF_051348905.1 Ranitomeya variabilis | reverse complement strand
GCAAGTTATTTGCAACGCCCTCCTTAAAGGGGCAGCGCTTCTCTTCAAGAAGAGGAAGTAGTGAGCAGTCATACTGGTTCTATGTGCAAAAAGAAAAAAAAAAAAAAGAGCATGAACCGCACATCCCAAAATCATACGTTGATCTAAAGCCGCTAGGCAAAAATTTAAATACTGAATATGAGGTTTTCAGTTTAACATTCTGATCAGACTGTATGAAGCCCACTGCCCCTTCACGGCAAACCTCGTAGTGGGTCCTAACGCCCTAACGGAGCGGAGCCGTGCGGCGACCACCGCCGCAGCGGCCATGCACCAGCAGGGCGGACGGCCTGTTGCCCCACAGCACCCATGCTGCGAGACTGAGTCCCCAAGACTCCAGACCGCGCCGCCCCACCAGCACAAAGCCACAGCAACAATGGCCGCCACACAGCACCAGCACCAAAATGAAGGGAGCATTTAAACTCACCTTCCTCCAGCTCTTCAGTGAGAGCCAAAATGGGCTAGACCCCTTACTTTGCAGTCTCCTGCTAATTAAAATCACCTGAGCCAAATGGGAGGAGTGCTGGTCCAAAAAAAGAGACAAGTACATGCTATGTGCAAAAAGAAAAAAAAAGAGCATGAACCGCACATCCCAAAATCATACGTTGATCTAAAGCCGCTAGGCAAAAATTTAAATACTGAATATGAGGTTTTCAGTTTAACATTCTGATCAGACTGTATGAAGCCCACTGCCCCTTCACGGCAAACCTCGTAGTGGGTCCTAACGCCCTAACGGAGCGGAGCCGTGCGGCGACCACCGCCGCAGCGGCCATGCACCAGCAGGGCGGACGGCCTGTTGCCCCACAGCACCCATGCTGCGAGACTGAGTCCCCAAGACTCCAGACCGCGCCGCCCCACCAGCACAAAGCCACAGCAACAATGGCCGCCACACAGCACCAGCACCAAAATGAAGGGAGCATTTAAACTCACCTTCCTCCAGCTCTTCAGTGAGAGCCAAAATGGGCTAGACCCCTTACTTTGCAGTCTCCTGCTAATTAAAATCACCTGAGCCAAATGGGAGGAGTGCTGGTCCAAAAAAAGAGACAAGTACATGCTATGTGCAAAAAGAAAAAAAAAAGAGCATGAACCGCACATCCCAAAATCATACGTTGATCTAAAGCCGCTAGGCAAAAATTTAAATACTGAATATGAGGTTTTCAGTTTAACATTCTGATCAGACTGTATGAAGCCCACTGCCCCTTCACGGCAAACCTCGTAGTGGGTCCTAACGCCCTAACGGAGCGGAGCCGTGCGGCGACCACCGCCGCAGCGGCCATGCACCAGCAGGGCGGACGGCCTGTTGCCCCACAGCACCCATGCTGCGAGACTGAGTCCCCAAGACTCCAGACCGCGCCGCCCCACCAGCACAAAGCCACAGCAACAATGGCCGCCACACAGCACCAGCACCAAAATAAGGGGTCTAGCCCATTTTGGCTCTCACTGAAGAGCTGGAGGAAGGTGAGTTTAAATGCTCCCTTCATTTTGGTGCTGGTGCTGTGTGGCGGCCATTGTTGCTGTGGCTTTGTGCTGGTGGGGCGGTGCGGTCTGGAGTCTTGGGGGCTCAGTCTCGCAGCATGGGTGCTGTGGGGCAACAGGCCGTCCGCCCTGCTGGTGCATGGCCGCTGCGGCGGTGGTCGCCGCACGGCTCCGCTCCGTTAGGGCGTTAGGACCCACTACGAGGTTTGCCGTGAAGGGGCAGTGGGCTTCATACAGTCTGATCAGAATGTTAAACTGAAAACCTCATGTTCAGTATTTAAATTTTTGCCTAGCGGCTTTAGATCAACGTATGATTTTGGGATGTGCGGTTCATGCTCTTTTTTTTCTTTTTCCACAAAGTCATACTGGTTCATTTACATTGAAAAAGAGGAGGGGGTGGGAGAGGGAAATCAGTTTTCAGGCGAAACCTAGAAGTGGGCACCCAGGATGGCAGGATCGGGAGAAGAGAGGTGTTGGCATGGGGGCACCAGAGGGTCCCCCTCCCACCCCGGTAGGATGGGGTGACAATTCTGGTTTATTCAGGAAATGTCATTCCTATTAATTCTGGCAATAATACACGACGGCGTAGTTTCTCTTCCCGTTTTTTTTCCGCCCCCTCAAGACATTGCTTGTTGCATGTTTAGGTCTTATTATTATTGTTATTATTTTTTTTTGTCCTGCTGTCATTGTGAAAACCACAATGTATAGATGCATAATGCAAGAGACACGTGCACCAGGACGCGAGCGGGATGTAAGCCGTGCAAAGGCGCCACCCAAGCCTCCGGGGCCAAAGGGTAGTGCCATCCTGGCACCCTGCGGTTTATGGTGGGGGGCGACCTCTAGCACCATTGCCAATCCTGAAAATTAAAAGGGCTGATTTGCTGTATTTCTCCCCAGCACTGCGGAGCTCGCGGCCACTTGTCTGTGCAGGTAAAAGGCAGCCGGACCCGATCACTAAAAAAGGGGTCTGTTCCCAGGCACAAACCCCCCCTGAAAAAGTGAAGAAGGAGACTGTGCTGCATTAGCGCTGCAGTCCTTAATTCTTAGGATCAAGAAGGTCAGACGCCCACCGCACATAATGTCTGATATAAGGGGGATGATTATTATTATTATTTTTTTGTTACTTAAATGCATGTAGTTTGGGCTATAAAGAAAAAATTTTATTAATTGATTTCCATGAATCATTTTGCACTGTTTGCCTCCTGTAGCCTCTGTGCTGCACCGTCCAATAAAGGCTGCAGAATGAGCTCTCGGAGAACCCATCAGCGAGAACGTTCTAAAGTTTGTTACTTAGGTTTATTTTTTTCAGCTAATCTATGGCCACAAGCAACATCAAAGTTGAATGTGCAGAGAAAAAAAAAAAAGAGCCTGTAAAGGCCAAAACGGGGCAAATTTTTTTATTAAACCGAATTGCAAAACAGATTTTTTTTTTTTTTTTTTTAGCCCCAACTACATGAAGTAAGAGTTAAAAAATAAAATTTGCCTCCTAAAAATCCCAACAAAGAAGTTGGGCAGTGCGCTTCTGAGCAGGGTTTTGAGTGATTCATCGTTATCTCACGGCCCCCCCAAAAACTGATTCACTTTAATGCCTGCTCTTTCTGCTTAGGAGTCCAGTGGGCGGAGCTATTCTGTGAGTGACAGCCTCCCCTGTATGACAGAGAGCGAGTATCCTATCACTACATGCTCCATGGCACGAACACTATAGGCACCGACATCCCCCATCAATGGCCATGCTACTCTTCATGGAAATTCACTTCCATCGTAGAGATTGAAGTGCCCCCCCTGGGGGATTGCAGCCAGTGCAGGGAGAAAAAAAATAAACAACTACTGTTAGTCAAGATATATCTGTTCCTGGAAAAGCTGGGTGACAACAACACAGGTTTCCAAGACTATAGTACAGGACGATAGCTCTACTTATATATTGATACAGGTGAAGGGGAAGTAAACGATGGGATGCAACTGAGCATATTTGTCATTCAGGACTCTGGGAAAGATGGGTAAAACCATGGCTGGGGTGCAGAGCCCAGCATGGATCATAGCCCACCTTTCTAAGGTGAATTGAAGTCTGAGGAAGTTGGGAAAGCTGGGTGACAGACTTGCAGAAAATGTCGTCCACCCAGCTTTCCCATTAATTTTCTTCCAGATCGGCCCCGCTGTTCGCTCCCCATGGCCCCCGACAGACCAGACATTTCCCTGTAGGCGGTGGTGATATAGCCAACCTTACACCACCTTTCTGAGCCTGCCACTGTAAAGCTAAGATGCTACTACGGCTTATGGAATACGTGGCCATCAGCCATAACGAGGGGCTGTCATAAAGAGCCAACTCTCATACAGAGGCCATAAAGAGCCAACTCTCATACGCATGCCATAAAGAGCCAACTCTCATACGCATGCCATAAAGAGCCAACTCTCATACGCATGCCATAAAGAGCCAACTCTCATACGCATGCCATAAAGAGCCAACTCTCATACGGAGGCCATAAAGAGCCAACTCTCATACGGAGGCCAGAAAGAGCCAACTCTCATACGGAGGCCAGAAAGAGCCAACTCTCATACGGAGGCCAGAAAGAGCCAACTCTCATACGGAGGCCAGAAAGAGCCAACTCTCATACGGAGGCCAGAAAGAGCCAACTCTCATACGGAGGCCAGAAAGAGCCAACTCTCATACGGATGCCAGAAAGAGCCAACTCTCATACGGATGCCAGAAAGAGCCAACTCTCATACGGATGCCAGAAAGAGCCAACTCTCATACGGATGCCAGAAAGAGCCAACTCTCATACGGATGCCAGAAAGAGCCAACTCTCATACGGATGCCAGAAAGAGCCAACTCTCATACGGATGCCAGAAAGAGCCAACTCTCATACGGATGCCAGAAAGAGCCAACTCTCATACGGATGCCATAAAGGGGCAATCGTGATCCAAAATACGCCATGTAAAATAAATGAATGAATGAATGAATTTATAGTCAGAAAGTATCAAGTCCCCGACAAATCCTATTAATGCCATAAAAGAATAGTTTAGACTGAACGCTTATGTCTGCGGAGCAGCCGACATGACGAGCGCGGCTATAACATGACTCGTCGCAGTCACCACCGGGCTATGAAAATGTGTGTAAATCGCCCTATTTAAGAAGGCGAATTACAGCAGCACAATAACTATTAGCGCCATTTAGTGTGAGCCATGTCATATAAATTTGGGGTGAAGGCCACCCCCAGTGACTACAGGCGATCCGAGCATCATTCAGCCCATAAAGCGCCGTCCAGGGAGGCAGCCATGATCCATCGGTGAACATTCAGGTTATTCCTGTACACTACTTTATATAAACCCTTCCTTTGCTCATTCATTCTCCTGCCTCTCCCATGGAGCGCTGGATATTCCGTAATTATACTTCAAGTGACTAATTTATTTCCTAAAATAACAACATCAGCCGCAAGAAAGGCGGGAAAAAAAAAAAAAAAAACAGCAGCAAATTTACACCAAACACATTGCACAATAGCGCAGCTACTACTGAATCACAAACATTAATGTAAAAAAAAAAAACAAAAAAAAACCCACACGTAAAACTTTTTTTTTCCAGCATAGGTTTAAAGGGAAAGAAAAAAGTCAGGAAACAAAAAAATATTGAATGTAGAATACTGAAAATCATTGGCTATTTTTACATAGGGTGCAGAATGGATTTAAAAAATAAAAATAAAAAGTAAAAAAAAAAGAAATGTTGTATTAAAAAAAAAAAGTTTAGTCTAAGTTTATCGCGAGATCTAGGAGCGACCCTATATGCACCTGAAGAAATGCAATTCCTGACATTAAGAAAAAAACCTTTGTAATATATCTTATCAGATAAATCTGCTTCTTTCTCCTCCTGGACTGATCATTCACTCTCAAAATTCTCATTTCACAAGCTAAGATTTTGCCATTACTGAGATAGGAGATGACAGTTGGTGCTCATAAGATTCCATGTAGAACTCTGAAACTCGCTCATTTCCTCTGCTTAGAAATGTATCAGTACCAACTGTCATGTGCTAAGATTCTATATAGATGAGAGGGGAGACTTACCGTATGTGCACCAATTGCCATCTCCTAGCTCAAATACAGGAAAACCTGTCTTCACTGAATACAGATTTTACCTATGAAATGGCAATTTTGAAAATGAATGATCAGTCCTGGAACAGAAAGAAACAGATTTCTATAAGATAGATTACAAAGTTTCTTTATGTGTACTATTAATTTATTACATTAAAAATGTTTATTTAAGTTTTAAGATGCTTAATTAAAATGCTCATTTAATTAAGAAAAATCATTTGCAAACAGGCTGGCAAGGCCGCAGTAGAACCCAATCTGCCTGACCCTTAAGTCTCCTTACGTCATCTGTTGGGGGAAGAGATGGCAGACCCCACACACAGGCTGCTGACTGATATCAGAGCGACTGGCCCACTTTAGACTAACGTCCTCCCATGTCTGACTGCAAGACTTTTCTCGTGCTGCACCAGTTCTCTGGAATGCTCTACCCCAGACAGATATATTCCTTTAGGCTATGTGCACACGTTGCGGATTTACTGCGGATCCACAGCGTTTTTTTCAGCGCAGAAACGCTGCAGATCCACAAATGATTTACAGTACAATGTAGATCAATGGAAAAAAAAATGCTGTGCTAATGGTGCGGAAAATTCGGCACGGAAAAAGCTGCGGATCAAAAGGAGCATGTCATTTATTTGTGCGGATCTGCAGCGTTTTTGTACCTATTTCATTATAGAAATCCATAGGGATAAAAATGCATGAAATCCGCACAAAACCCGCATAGAAAACGCATCAAATCCGCACCATAAATTCCAAAGGCAAATTCGCAACGTGTTCACATACTCTCAAATTTGCCCTAAAAACTCATCCTTTTAGCCAAGTCTTTCATATCCACCGATCTAACCCTTTTTTTTCTCCTCTTCTACATTATTTTAGCAGAACCTGGTCCCTTCTGTTTTAACAGCATCCCCCAGACTATACTTCATGCACCACAGAAATAAGCTGGGATAATACATACATATATATTATTTGAGTGTTTCCCCTGGAACCTGCTGAATTGAAAAGTGGAGAAAAAAAATAAAAAAAATAAATAAATATTATATATATATATATATATATATATATATATATATATATATATATTACAGACCAAAAGTTTGGACACACCTTCTCATTTAAGGATTTTCCTGTATTTTCATGACTATGAAAATTGTACATTCACACTGAAGGCATTAAAACTATGAATTGAGGCCATGTGCACACGTTCAGGTTTTTTCGCGTTTTTTTTCACGTTTTTTCGCGCTAAAAACGCTATAAAAACTCATTAAAAACGCATGCATTCTGCATTCTATCATTTAGAATGCATTCTGCATGTTTTGTGCACATGGATACGTTTTTTTCCCGCGAAAAAAACGCATCGCGGTAAAAAAATGAGCATGTTCATTAATTGCGGATTTTCTGCCTTTTTCCCGCAATTCTATGCATCTGGGGAAAAACGCACAAAAAACGCATCAAAAACGCGTGAAAAAACGCATGCGGATTTCTGGCAGTAATTTCCGTTTTTTTGTCAGGAAAATTTCTGCAAGAAATCCTGACGTGTGCACATAGCCTAACACATGTGGAATTATATACACAAAAAAGTGTGAAACAACTGAAATTATGTCTTATATTCTAGGTTCTTCAAAGTAGCCACCTTTTCCTTTGATGACTGCTTTGCACACTCTTGGCATTCTCTTGATGAGCTTCAAGAGGTAGTCACCAGGAATGGTCTGCTAACAATCTTGAAGGAGTTCCCAGAGATGCTTAGCACTTGTTGGCCCTTTTGCCTTCACTCTGTGGTCCAGCTCACCCCAAACCATCTCGATTGGGTTCAGGTCTGGTGACTGTGGAGGCCAGGTCATCTGGCGTAGCACCCCATCACTCTCCTTCTTGGTCAAATAGCCCTTACACAGCCTGGAGGTGTGATTGGGGTCATTGTCCTGTTGAAAAATAAATGATGGTCCAACTAAACGCAAACCGGATGGAATAGCATGCTGATGCAAGATGGTGTGGTAGCCATGCTGGTTCAGTATGCCTTCAGTTTTGAATAAATCCCCAACATCACCAGCAAAGCACTCCCACACCATCACACCTCCTCCTCCATGCTTCACGGTGGGAACCAGGCATGTAGAGTCCATCCGTTCACCTTTTCTGCGTCGCACAAAGACACAGTGGTTGGAACCAAAGATCTCAAATTTGAACTCAGACCAAAGCACAGATATCCACTGGTCTAATGTCCATTCCTTCTGTTCTTTAGCCCAAACAAGTCTCTTCTGCTTGTTGCCTGTCCTTAGCAGTGGTTTCCTAGCAGCTATTTTACCATGAAGGCCTGCTGCACAAAGTCTCCTCTTAACAGTTGTTGTAGAGATGTGTCTGCTGCTAGACCTCTGTGTGGCATTGACCTGGTCTCTAATCTGAGCTGCTGTTAACCTGCGATTTCTGAGGCTGGTGACTCGGATAAACGTATCCTCAGAAGCAGAGGTGACTCTTGGTCTTCCTTTCCTGGGGCGGTCCTCATGTGAGCCAGTTTCTTTGTAGCGCTTGATGGTTTTTGCCACTGCACTTGGGGACACTTTCAAAGTTTGCCCAATTTTTCGTTCTGACTGACCTTCATTTCTTAAAGTAATGATGGCCACTCGTTTTTCTTTACTTCGCTGCTTTTTTCTTGCCATAATACAAATTCTAACAGTCTATTCAGTAGGACTATCAGCTGTGTATCCACCAGACGTCTGCACAACACAACTGATGGTCCCAACACCATTTATAAGGCAAGAATTCCCACTTATTAAACCTGACAGGGCACACCTGTGAAGTGAAAACCATTCCCGGTGACTACCTCTTGAAGCTCATCAAGGGAATGCCAAGAGTGTGCAAAGCAGTCATCAAAGCAAAAGGTGGCTACTTTGAAGAACCTAGAATATAAGACATAATTTCAGTTGTTTCACACTTTTTTGTTAAGTACATAATTCCACATGTGTTAATTCATAGTTTTGATGCCTTCAGTGTGAATGTACAATTTTCATGGTCATGAAAATACAGAAAAATCTTTAAATGAGAAGGTGTGACCAAACTTTTGGTCTGTATGTACTGTGTGTGTGCGTGTATATATATATATTTTTTTAATGATTATCCTCCATACTGACATTTGTGGATACACCTGAACTTTGCATGATGGTTCCAGGAATGGCTTCTCGCTCCCAATCACAAGGTGGGATACATCCGTCCGTCCCCCCCCCCCCCGATTCCCACCAAAGAAGAGGAGACCCCCGGCTGCTTTCCTTTCCAGAGTTTTTGGTATGATGGCAGCCCGGCCGCGTGCACGTCACTACCATCACAGCAACCTGTCATGACTCAGCACAGAACGGAAATCATCACCAACAAAACAGGCAGAGAATGACATTAAGCCGAATTTCCCCCCCAGTCACGCAGCCCGCCACAGTGTAAAATCCACAGATGAAGCAGCGTTTCCACAACAGGCCACGCTGCCTTACTGTAACAAGGTAAGGGAAATCTGATCATTTTTGGTAAATTTCACACTTGCTGTTTTCTCTTCTAACCCGGATGATATGCTCTGTTATTTTTGGACAATTATAGGGGACATTTCCAGATCAGACATTTACTGCCCCCCAAGAATGTGGCCAATAAGACGGGAATCCCACCTTTGGGGTCTGCGTAATCCTGGAGAGCAGGGGTCCCCCAATCAAGCACAGATCTCAGCACCACTTTTATGCAAATTCTGAATATAAGCCCCATACGGTTTATCCTTTTTGGTCAATGTAGCTGTATGACTTATTTACCGAAAAAAAAAAAGACATTCCGAAGATTCAATATTTTTTATTTTTTCAGAATTTTAAGGGTTTGTCTGGGACTTTCACACTGATGGTCTTTCATAGGGTACATCATGAATATCAGGTTGGTGGGGGTGCGACACCTCCGCCGATCAGCTGTTATCAGTGCCAGACGAAAGTGCTCAGCTGCACAGCACAGCACCCCCAACTGTATAGTGGCCGAGGCCGGGTACTGCACATAGAACTCATATTCCTAAGGCTAGGGTCACATGACTATTTTTTCTTATCTGAGAAAAATCAGTCCAATTATGCTACTCACACTCTGATCAGTTTTTTTCTCACACGAGAAGATGGGAGAAAAAAAAGCCTCAATTTTCTCCATTTTGTCAGTTCATGGAAATCTGACTGCACTTGGATGTCATCCGAGTGCAGTCTAATGGTTTCCATAGGCTTAATGACTTGAATAGTCAAATGCAATCTGATTTTAGGATGCAAATTGGTCACGCTGCGATTGTTTTCCTTGGACAGACCTGATCCCAAAAAAAAAAAATCAAATAAGTTCACGGCCCGAGTGCTATCGGATGTTTTGTTGGATCCCACTCAAAACGAAAATACGGTCGTCTGCACGAGACCTAAGTATAGGCCATCAATGTAATAGTCCTAGGGAACCCCTTTAATCAACCAGGTAAATGTAATATTTTGACAGACTGGACCTTTAGGGACAAAACAAAACTTAGTTATGTTTATTTTTATTCAATTCTTTATCGTTGAATTGGGAAAAGGGAGGGTGATTTAAACATACATTATATACAGTGTATATATTTATTTTACTTTTTTTTTTTATTACTAATTTTAACTTTATTGTTTTGACCCCAAGGGAAGTCAAACCTTCGCTCGTTTGTCCAATATTTTAGTGTAAAGTAAGAAATGGAGGAAAACTCTACATTCACAGCAGCTGCGTGTTGTCGTGGGTCCCATAGATGTTGAATAGAGCACCTCACTGCTCCTCCTCACTGCAGACATGCACCCACTTCATCCAACCTGTTATACTAGTCCATGCACCCCAATCTCCCCACCACCCCCCCCCCAAAAAAAATTCGACCCCCATTTTATGATGCTTTTATACCATATAATGCAGCAGTGTCTGTATGACAAGGAGTTTTGCACACACTCATTAGATGCTTCAATACAAAACATAGGGTCGAGGTCTAACCATTGTGGCTAATGTTCATGGGTTATTTCCAGGAAGTTTAGGCTATGTTCACATGTTGCGTTTTTGCAGCGTTTTTTTATGCAACGTTTAATGACCTTACAGAAAGCAGGTTTTGCTTAGCTTTTATTGCAATTTTGTCAGGTTACGTTTTGTCTCTTGTGCATGCTGATAAAGTTTAGTGCCGCCCCAAAAAATCTGATTCTACTTCATCAGGATTTGGAAGCAAAAACGCAGCAAAACCTGATACCTGTGTTTTTTGCAGCCATTTTTGCACTACCCCATTGCTTTCAATGGATGAAAAACACAAACGTGACATGCTTCATTTTGAAAAAACGCAGCTCTTTGACAAAAGTCAGGAAAAAAAAAAAAAACAAGCTGTGTGCATGAGATTTCTGAAATCTCAGACTTTGCTTGAACTGTGAAATGCAACTGATAATGTGCCTACAAAAAAACGCTGCCTAAACGCAAAGTGTGAACATAGCCTGAGGGTATGTGCACACGTTGCGGATTTTGCTGCGGATTTTTCCGCAGCGGATTTGGAAAATGCGCAGTGCAAAACCACTGCGGTTTTCACTGCGGATTTTCACGCGGTTTCTTCTGCGGATTCCTCTGCGGGTTTTCAACTGCACTTTCCTATTGGTGCAGGTTGAAAACTGCTGCGGAATCCGCAGAAAGTAGTGACATGCTACTTCTTTTTTTCCGCAGCGAATTTGCGCGGAATTTTCCACAGCATGTGCACTGCGGTTTTTGTTTTCCATTGGTTAACATTGTACTGTACACCGCATGGAAAACTGCTGCGGATCCGCAGCAAAAACCGCAAAGTGTGCACATACCGAGAGTCTTAACAAAAAAAAAAGCCCTAATGGCCAGTGTGAAAATTGCAAGAATTTATTTTTTGCTTTTAAGGCTATGTGCACACACTGCGGATTTGACTGCGGATTCTCAGCAGGTTTCCATGCGCTGTACAGTTCCATGAAAACCTATGGAAAAGCAAATCTGCAGTGCACATGCTGTGGAAAATTCTGCGCAGAAACGCAGCGGTTTATTTTCCGCAGCATGTCAAATTCTTTGTGCAGATTCCGCAATGTTTTACACCTATTCCATTATAGGAATCCGCAGGTGTAAAAACGCAGGCGAAATCCACACAAAATCTAAAGAAAACCAGCAGTTAACCCGCAGGTCATTTTACCTGCGGATTCATGCGCAGAAAAACCTGCAATGGAATCCGCAACGTCTGCACATACCCTGCGTTTTACCTGCGGATTCCGTGCGGAATTCGCCTGCGGTTTTACACCTGCAGATTCCTATAATGGAATAGGTGTAAAACGCTGACAAATCTGCACAAAGAATTGACATGCTGCGGAAAATAAATTGATGCGTTTCTGCGCGGAATTTTCTGCAGCATCTGCACTGCGGATTTGGTTTCCATAGGTTTACATGGCACTGTACAATGCATGGAAAACTGCTGCGGATCCGTAGGGCCAAATCTGCTGTAGATCCGCAGAAAAATCCGCAAAGTGTGCACATACCCTTATACCGACAAAAGAAAAAAAAAAAATTGTTAAAAATTATATTTAGCACAAAAACCTGATTTAAACAATATGTCATTTTCTAATACATATTCCCTTTATGGAAGCACTCCCAAGAGTTTTCTTCTGAATACATGTAATAGAAGCGCAATAAAATACTTTGCGATCATCGTATTCCCAGTTTTCACCACCTCCCTTGTCTATAGTTCCGCATTCTCACACGACATAGACTTACATTGTAAAGGCAGTACACCAGAGAGCGAAAAATCGGACTGCACTCAGATTGCCATCCGAGTGCAGTCCGATGATTTCCACGCACTCGCTGACTCGCATGGCCTAGTGAGATCCAAATATCAGACATGTGAACAGCCCCGTAGACCAACATTGGTCTTGGTGTGATCCGATATTTTGTCACATCGCCCTCTGGCCAACAATACGGCCATAAATGTGACTTCTGACTCACACACAGAGCGCAGTGTGATCCGGTAAATCAGAATTTCAGTGAGCGAGAAGAGCGACGCGGCGCTGGAAACTGGGAAAGGCGACGATCAGTATTTTACTGTACACACGTTTTTAGTGAGGTTTAGCAAATAAAATATTTCTTGGAGAGGGGAGGGGATGGTGGCAGGTAGGAGGAGGTTCACAGGGCTCTGGCATGGTGGCCACAGACTACTGAGCCATCGTCCTGGAAATCTTTTTGCTCAACTCTACTAGCAGGTAAACATCCGTCAACCAAAGGAGGAAAAGAAAAAGTCAATATTCAGCAACATGGTCGGCCATGCAATTCTGTTACCTATGAAACCAAAGTGCAAACAGTCCCAGAGCGATCTACGTAATGTGCCCCCCATACCACAACCGTTGCTACAATGCACAGTAACAATATAAAGAACTCTGTAATCTGAAGTTTGTTTCCACTGAAAGTGTCTTTTTTAGTCGTTTCCTGATCGCTTTTTTCAGCAGTTTTTTTTCTAGTGTTTTTAGGGTGACTTTCAGAGTGTGTTTTTTTTTTTACTGTAATCAGTTAGGAATAAACCAAAGTAAAGTCATTGCCAATACGCTCAAAAATGATGCCTGGGTGTATATGCCTTCTGAATGCATAAAAAAAGGGAAAAAAAATGCATCACAATAGAGCACAGACAATGTGAATGTATCACAACAGGCAATAAACAACAGACAGCTATTGTGTATTTTGGTGGGGAAACAAAAAATGCGCACATGTGAACATTGCCTTATAAAGTAGCTGAAATTTTGTCTGACACTGGAAAAATATCAACAACAAATAGTGACGATTCGAGTGCAGATTTACTAGTTAAATAAATATAGATTTTTTATTTATTTAACAATATACACTTTTTATAAATTATATATATATATATATATATATATTTTTTTTTTATTTTTTTTATTTTTTTTTAAACACTATATTTTTTTTTTACAGATTCATGAGTAATCTACAACATAAACTGACGCATTGTGGATTAAAAATCTGCAGTGTGTGTTTCTGTAGGGTGTGGATGAGGTTTAGGAAATTTTCGTCCACTGTGGATTTTCCCTCCGAAATTCGGACTGAAAATCATCAATGTACCTGCCACACGCGAGCGCGGCCTTACAAAGCACACATGAACTCTTGGCGCTATTAGTTAGGAAGTCATTCAGAATCTCTAGTGAATCGCTTTCCACCGGCGCGGTGGCCAGAAAGGTGTCTGTTGCTAAGCAACTGATGTCACAAAGAGCAAGTGACACAGCAGGAATTCCACGGTAACGTGAAGGTCCTCACCCACCGTAGACGGCCGGAGGGGGCAAATCTCATCACATGAGCGGAGACCACCAACTTTTTATTTAAACTACAATACAATAATAAGGCAAATTAGACAATTCTGACCATTAGAGTCGATCATTAGGAAATTATAACCGGCAGACCAAAGACTACCGTTTACATAAAGTATCTCCCTCTTCTGCCTGTTTAGTCTGGCACGTTGATGAGGTTGTCCCCCTTTTTACTTTAATCCATGTATTTTGGGCTAAAAGTCATTTTGGCAATTTGGTTTCATTAAAAACGTTGCACTTTCTTTTTCTGGCTGCAGAATGAGTTAACTGCGGATCTGTCAGTGAGCTCGTTAACGGGAGCCATCCTGATGTTATCTGTCTTGTTCTGAGCTCCTCTCAGCTTATTTATTGATCACAGATTACCGTATATTATAAATTGAATGTGCAGAAAAAACAAACAAAAACAAGCCGGCGCAAATTTTTTAAAGAGACCCAATTGCAAAAGTGATTTTTTTTTTTCAAGCTACAAATGCAGGCATTTAAGTAAAAAAATTTTTTTAAAAAAAAGGTCCCCCCAGAGGTGAACGTTGAGCCCACCAGGACGCGGTAATGACAGAGGCTTGCGATTCCCCAGGGGTCTCAGACCACCACTGTATATTTCTCAGGGACAATAATGTCATGCCCACCCACATGATCGCTGGTAACTCATCACATGACCAGTGATTGGCTGCAGAGGTCACACGTCCTGTCATATCATTTTATATATTTATTTTACTGTGTGAAACATTAGAAAAAACTACAACAAACAAATGAATCAAAGTGTGAAATGACAATGGCTGCTGTAACCATAACAACCAGTGATACAATGCTGCAGGATATTAACGACTCGTCAGTCACGTGAAATTCAGCCCCCCACTCCTCATTAGCATTCGCACGGGCACACCCTGCCGCCGCCGCCGCTCTCCCAGTCCCCGGCACCGCGCGAGCCCGGCAGCCCCACACTGGGCCCAACGGATAATGGCAGCCAACAACAAAGAAAGGAACAGTTGCCCGTAGCAACCAATCAGAACGCAGCTCTTATAGAAGCAAAGTGAAAGCGGCCGTCTGGTTGGTTGCTACGGGTAACTACAGCTTCCCTCAGCCGCCGCGGTTGTAATCCATATTAGTAAATAGCCGCGCGGTCTGGGCGGGGCAGGTGCCGAGTCACACAGCTCCGGGCCTCCTCCTCCCGCGAAGCGGCGGCCGCGGGCAGGAGACCCCCGAGAAAGCCTGCGGCCTAGCCGTTGTCGCCCAGCAGCAGCTGTAATCGCATCCATCCCCCACCTCCCCCCGGGAGCTGAGAATAGCACACCCTCCTCCCAGGGAGCGACGGCGCCAGCCGCCATCAGTCCTCACACCAGGCCCCAGGCGGGACCGCAGCACTCACCGGCGATGGGTCTCAGCTGTCCGTGTCCCGGGCATTTCGAGCTGCCGGCGGGGGGCTCGCCTGGCGGAGAGCGGGGAGCATCGTGTCCTTCCGGCTGCTCAGCTCTTCTTCCTGCTCCCAGAATCCTGCGCGCTCCCTCCCCTCCCCCAGTCCAGACTCACCCCTCCTCTCCTGAGCGACATCTGCCCACTCCTCCCGTGTCATCCCCACCTCCACCACCGGCAGGACAGGGGCAGGAGGCGGACCCGTCCTAGATCAGAGTCCGCTCCGTGCTGCCCAGAGGACGCGTTCTAGGAGATGGCACCGTCCACACCTGACTGCTGTGTGCGGCCGTACAGCATGCGTTACAGAGAATCACCCGTCCTAGATCAGAGTCCGCTCCGTGCTGCCCAGGGGACGTGTTCTAGGAGATGGCACCGTCCACACCTGAGTGCTGTGTGCGGCCGTACAACAGAGAATCACCCGTCCTAGATCAGAGTCCGCTCCGTGCTGCCCAGAGGACGTGTTCTAGGAGATGGCACCGTCCACACCTGACTGCTGTGTGCGGCCGTACAGCATGCGTTACAGAGAATCACCCGTCCTAGATCAGAGTCCGCTCCGTGCTGCCCAGAGGACGCGTTCTAGGAGATGGCACCGTCCACACCTGACTGCTGTGTGCGGCCGTACAACATGCATTAAAGAGAATCACCCTTTCTAGATCAGAGTCCACTCCGTGCTGCCCAGAGGACGTGTTCTAGGAGATGGCACCGTCCACACCTGACTGCTGTGTGCGGCCGTACAGCATGCGTTATAAAGAATCACCCGTCCTAGATCAGAGTCCGCTCCGTGCTGCCCAGAGGACGTGTTCTAGGAGATGGCACCGTCCACACCTGACTGCTGTGTGCGGCCGTACACCATGCGTTACAGAGAATCACCCGTCCTAGATCAGAGTCCGCTCCGTGCTGCCCAGGGGACGTGTTCTAGGAGATGGCACCGTCCACACCTGACTGCTGTGTGCGGCCGTACAACATGCATTAAAGAGAATCACCCTTTCTAGATCAGAGTCCACTCCGTGCTGCCCAGAGGACGTGTTCTAGGAGATGGCACCGTCCACACCTGACTGCTGTGTGCGGCCGTACAGCATGCGTTATAAAGAATCACCCGTCCTAGATCAGAGTCCGCTCCGTGCTGCCCAGAGGACGTGTTCTAGGAGATGGCACCGTCCACACCTGACTGCTGTGTGCGGCCGTACACCATGCGTTACAGAGAATCACCCGTCCTAGATCAGAGTCCGCTCCGTGCTGCCCAGGGGACGTGTTCTAGGAGATGGCACCGTCCACACCTGAGTGCTGTGTGCGGCCGTACAACAGAGAATCACCCGTCCTAGATCAGAGTCCGCTCCGTGCTGCCCAGAGGACGTGTTCTAGGAGATGGCACCGTCCACACCTGACTGCTGTGTGCGGCCGTACAGCATGCGTTACAGAGAATCACCCGTCCTAGATCAGAGTCCGCTCCGTGCTGCCCAGAGGACGCGTTCTAGGAGATGGCACCGTCCACACCTGACTGCTGTGTGCGGCCGTACAACATGCATTAAAGAGAATCACCCTTTCTAGATCAGAGTCCACTCCGTGCTGCCCAGAGGACGTGTTCTAGGAGATGGCACCGTCCACACCTGACTGCTGTGTGCGGCCGTACAGCATGCGTTATAAAGAATCACCCGTCCTAGATCAGAGTCCGCTCCGTGCTGCCCAGAGGACGTGTTCTAGGAGATGGCACCGTCCACACCTGACTGCTGTGTGCGGCCGTACAGCATGCGTTACAGAGAATCACCCGTCCTAGATCAGAATCCGCTCCGTGCTGCCCAGAGGACGTGTTCTAGGAGATGGCACCGTCCACACCTGAGTGCTGTGTGCGGCCGTACAACATGCGTTACAGAGAATCACCCGTCCTAGATCAGAGTCCGCTCCGTGCTGCCCAGAGGACGTGTTCTAGGAGATGGCACCGTCCACACCTGACTGATGTGTGCGGCCGTACAACATGCGTTACAGAGAATCACCCGTCCTAGATCAGAGTCCGCTCCGTGCTGCCCAGAGGACGTGTTCTAGGAGATGGCACCGTCCACACCTGAGTGCTGTGTGCGGCCTTACAACATGCGTTACAGAGAATCACCCGTCCTAGATCAGAGTCCGCTCCGTGCTGCCCAGAGGACGTGTTCTAGGAGATGGCACCGTCCACACCTGACTGATGTGTGCGGCCGTACAACATGCGTTATAGAGAATCACCCGTCCTAGATCAGAGTCCGCTCCGTGCTGCCCAGAGGACGTGTTCTAGGAGATGGCACCGTCCACACCTGACTGCTGTGTGCGGCCGTACAACATGTGTTACAGAGAATCACCCATCCTAGATCAGAGTCCGCTCCGTGCTGCCCAGAGGACGTGTTCTTGGAGATGGTACCGTCCACACCTGACTGCTGTGTGCGGCTGTACAGCATGCGTTATAAAGAATCACCCGTCCTAGATCAGAGTCTGCTCCGTGCTGCCCAGAGGACGTGTTCTAGGAGATGGCACCGTCCACACCTGACTGCTGTGTGCGGCCGTACAACATACGTTACAGAGAATCACACGTCCTAGATCAGAGTCCGCTCCGTGCTGCCCAGAGGACGTGTTCTAGGAGATGACACCGTCCACACCTGACTGCTGTGTGCGGCCGTACAACATGCGTTCTAGAGAATCACCCGTCCTAGATCAGAGTCCGCTTCGTGTGGCCCAGAGGACGTGTTCTAGGAGATGGCACCGTCCACACCTGACTGCTGTGTGCGGCCGTACAGCATGCGTTATAAAGAATCACCCGTCCTAGATCAGAGTCTGCTCCGTGCTGCCCAGAGGACGTGTTCTAGGAGATGGCACCGTCCACACCTGACTGCTGTGTGCGGCCGTACAACATACGTTACAGAGAATCACACGTCCTAGATCAGAGTCCGCTTCGTGTGGCCCAGAGGACGTGTTCTAGGAGATGGCACCGTCCACACCTGACTGCTGTGTGCGGCCGTACAACATGCGTTACAGAGAATCACACGTTCTAGATCAGAGTCCGCTCCATGCTGCCCAGAGAACGTGTTCTAGGAGATGACACCGTCCACACCTGAGTGCTGTCTGCGGCCGTACAACATGTGTTAGGGTTAGTGATGAGCGAGTATACTCGTTGCTCGGGTTTTCCAGAGCATGCTCGGGTGGACTCCGAGTATTTGTTAGTGTTCGGAGATTTAGTTTTCCTTGCAGCAACTGAATGATTTACAGCTATTAGCCAGGCTGAGTACATGTGGGGGTTTCCTGTTTGCTAGGGAATCCCCACATGTATTCAGCCTGGCTAATAGCTGTAAATCATTCAGCTGCTGCAAGGAAAACTAAGGGTATGTTTCCTGTCATGGTTCCCAATGGCAGGGGAACGTCAAAACACAAAAATAACGGACGAGCTCTGGGTGATGGAATCTCGAGCTGACCGTGAGCTAAATCTACCACACAACTAATAGCAGCCAGGGAGCATACCTATGATTATCCCTAGATGCCACGCGCCAGCCGGAGGACTAACTACTCCTGGTAGAGGAAGAAACAGACCTGGCTTACCTCTAGTGAAATACCCCAAAGATGATAGAAGCCCCCCACATATAATAACGGTGAGTTCAGAGGAAACTACATACACAGTATGAAAGTAGATTTAGCAAAGAGAGGTCCACTTACTAGATAGCAGAAGGATACAAAAGAGGACTTCACGGTCAACTGAAAACCCTTTCAAAAAACCATCCTGAAATTACTTTAAGACTCCTGTGTCAACTCATGACACAGGAGTGGCAATTTCAGCCCACAAGAGCTTCCAGCTACAGAGAATAACAAAACTGCAAACTGGACAAAGATACAAAAACAAAAGGACAAAATTCCACTTAGCTGATCAGCAGACTAGTAGCAGGAACATGCAACCGAAGGCTCTGGTTACAATGATGACCGGCAAGGAAATGACTGGAGAGCAAGGCTAAATAGGAAACTCCCAAACACTGATGGGAGCAGGTGAACTGAGACAGCAAAGCACGCACAAGTCATCAGTACCACCAGCAACCACCAGGGGAGCCCAAAAGTGGATTCACAACAGTACCCCCCCTTAAGGAGGGGGCACCAAACCCTCACGAGAACCACCAGGGCGATCTGGATGAGCCCTATGAAAGGCACGAACCAAATCCGAGGCATGAACATCAGAGGCAGTTACCCAAGAATTATCTTCTTGACCATAGCCCTTCCATTTAACCAGATATTGAAGTCTCCGTCTGGAAATACGGGAGTCCAGGATCTTCTCTACAACGTACTCCAATTCACCCTCAACCAGCACAGGAGCAGGAGGTTCAGTAGAAGGAACCACAGGTACCTCATACCTCCGCAACAACGACCGATGGAATACATTATGGATAGCGAAAGATGCCGGGAGGTCCAAACGAAAGGACACAGGGTTAAGAATCTCCAAAATCCTATAAGGACCGATGAACCGAGGCTTAAACTTAGGAGAAGAAACCCTCATAGGGACAAAACGGGAAGACAACCACACCAAGTCCCCAACACGAAGGCGAGGACCAACACGACGACGGCGGTTAGCAAACTGCTGAGTCCTCTCCTGGGACAACTTCAAATTGTCCACCATTTGTCCCCAAATCCGATGCAACCGATCCACCACAGCATCCACTCCCAGACAATCCGAAGATTCCACCTGACCAGATGAAAAACGAGGGTGAAACCCTGAATTGCAAAAGAAAGGGGAAACCAAAGTGGCAGAACTAGCCCGATTATTAAGAGCAAATTCCGCCAACGGCAAAAAGGCAACCCAGTCATCCTGATCCACAGACACAAAACACCTCAAATAAGTCTCCAAAGTTTGATTAGTTCGCTCCGTCTGGCCATTAGTCTGAGGATGGAATGCAGACGAAAAAGACAAATCAATGCCCAACCTGGCACAGAATGCCCGCCAAAATCTAGACACGAACTGGGTTCCCCTGTCAGAAACGATGTTTTCAGGAATACCATGCAAGCGAACCACATTTTGAAAAAATAGAGGGACCAATTCAGATGAGGAAGGCAACTTAGGCAAAGGTACCAAATGAACCATTTTAGAAAAACGGACACACACCACCCAGATGACAGACATTTTCTGAGAAACAGGGAGATCAGAAATAAAGTCCATAGAGATGTGCGTCCAAGGCCTCTTCGGGATAGGCAAGGGCAACAATAACCCACTAGCCCTAGAACAACAAGGCTTAGCCCGAGCACAAACCTCACAAGACTGCACAAAAACACGCACATCTCGAGACAGGGAAGGCCACCAGAAGGACCTAGCCACCAAATCTCTGGTACCAAAAATTCCAGGATGACCTGCCAGCGTAGAAGAATGAACTTCCGAGATGACTCTACTGGTCCAATCATCAGGAACAAACAGTCTACCAGGCGGACAACGATCAGGTCTATCCGCCTGAAATTCTTGCAAAGCACGTCGCAGGTCTGGGGAGACAGCAGACAAAACCACCCCATCCTTAAGGATACCAGCAGGTTCAGAATCCCCTGGAGAGTCAGGCTCAAAACTCCTAGAAAGAGCATCTGCCTTCACATTTTTAGAACCCGGTAGGTATGAGACCACAAAATTAAACCGAGAGAAAAACAACGACCAGCGTGCCTGTCTAGGATTCAGGCGCCTGGCCGACTCTAGATAAATCAGATTCTTGTGATCAGTCAAAACCACCACCTGATGTCTGGCACCCTCAAGCCAATGACGCCACTCCTCAAACGCCCACTTCATGGCCAAAAGCTCCCGATTACCAACATCATAATTCCGCTCGGCGGCCGAAAATTTTCGAGAAAAGAACGCACAAGGTCTCATCACTGAGCAGTCGGAACTTTTCTGCGACAAAACCGCCCCTGCTCCGATCTCGGAAGCATCGACCTCAACCTGAAAGGGAAGAGAAACATCAGGCTGGCGCAACACAGGGGCAGACGAAAAGCGGCGCTTAAGCTCCCGAAAGGCCTCCACAGCAGCAGGGGACCAATCGGCAACATCAGCACCCTTTTTAGTCAAATCAGTCAAAGGCTTAGCAACGCCAGAAAACCCAGTTATAAATCGACGATAAAAATTAGCAAAGCCCAAGAATTTCTGAAGACTCTTAAGAGAAGTAGGCTGCGTCCAGTCACAAATAGCCCGAACCTTGACAGGGTCCATCTCAATAGAAGAAGGGGAAAAAATGTACCCCAAAAAAGAAATCTTTTGAACCCCAAAAACGCACTTTGAACCCTTTACACACAAAGAACTAGCCCGCAAAACCTGAAAAACCCTCCTGACCTGTTGAACATGAGACTCCCAGTCATCAGAAAAAATCAAAATATCATCCAAATACACAATCATAAATTTATCCAAATATTCACGGAAAATATCATGCATAAAGGACTGAAAGACTGAAGGTGCATTAGAAAGGCCGAAAGGCATTACTAGATACTCAAAATGGCCCTCAGGCGTATTAAATGCGGTTTTCCACTCATCCCCCTGCTTAATTCGCACCAAATTATACGCCCCACGAAGGTCAATCTTAGAGAACCACTTAGCCCCCCTTATGCGAGCAAACAAATCAGTCAGCAAGGGCAACGGATACTGATATTTGACTGTAATTTTATTCAGGAGTCGATAATCAATACAAGGCCTCAGAGAGCCATCTTTTTTAGACACAAAGAAAAAACCGGCTCCTAAAGGAGACGAAGAAGGACGAATATGTCCCTTTTGCAGGGACTCCTTGATATACTCTCGCATAGCAGTATGTTCAGGTACAGATAAATTAAACAAACGACCCCTTGGAAATTTACTGCCAGGAATCAGATCTATGGCGCAATCACAATCTCTGTGGGGAGGGAGTGAACCAATTTTAGGCTCCTCAAAAACATCACGATAATCAGACAAAAACGCCGGAACCTCAGAGGGAATAGATGAGGCAATAGAAACCAAAGGTACATCCCCATGAGCCCCCCGACATCCCCAGCTTATCACAGACATTGTTTTCCAGTCAAGGACTGGGTTATGAGATTGCAACCATGGTAATCCAAGCACTAAAACATCATGTAAATTGTACAACACAAGGAAGCGAATCACCTCCTGATGGTCTGGAGTCATACGCATAGTCACTTGCGTCCAGAACTGTGGTTTATTACAAGCCAAAGGTGTAGAATCAATACCCTTCAGAGGTATAGGGACTTCCAGAGGCTCTAAATCAAACCCACAGCGCCTGGCAAAGGACCAATCCATAAGACTCAGGGCGGCGCCAGAGTCCACATAGGCATCCACGGTAATAACTGACAATGAACAAATCAAGGTTACAGACAGAATAAATTTAGACTGTAAAGTGCCAATTGAAACAGACTTGTCAACCTTCTTTGTGCGTTTAGAGCATGCTGATATAACATGAGCAGAATCACCACAATAGAAGCACAACCCATTTTTACGCCTATAATTCTGCCGCTCGCTTCTGGACAGTGTTCTGTTACATTGCATATTCTCTGGCATCTTTTCAGAAGATACCGCCAAATGGTGCACAGGCTTGCGCTCCCGTAAACGCCGATCAATCTGAATAGCCATTGTCATGGACTCATTCAGACCTGTAGGCGCAGGGAACCCGACCATAACATCTTTAACGGCATCAGAGAGGCCCTCTCTGAAATTTGCCGCTAGGGCGCACTCATTCCACTGAGTAAGCACAGACCATCTACGAAATTTTTGGCAGTATATCTCAGCTTCATCTTGCCCTTGAGATAGGGCTATCAAAGCTTTTTCAGCCTGAATCTCCAAATTAGGTTCCTCATAAAGCAACCCTAAAGCCAGAAAAAACGCATCCACATTGAGCAACGCAGGATCCCCTGGTGTCAATGAAAATGCCCAATTTTGAGGGTCACCTCGCAGCAAAGAAATTACAATCTTAACCTGCTGGACAGGATCTCCAGAGGAGTGAGGTCTGAGAGAAAGGAATAATTTACAATTATATTTGAAATTCAAAAACCGAGATCTATCTCCGGAAAACACCTCTGGTGTAGGAATTTTAGGTTCAGACATAGGAGTATGTATAACAAAATCTTGTAAATTTTGAACCTTAGTAGCAAGATTATTTAAACCTGCAGCCAAACTCTGAGGATCCATCTTTAAACAGGTGAGATCAGAGCCATTCAAGGATTAGAAGGAGAGAAAGGCAAAGGCTGTAATTAGAGCTGAAATACAACTGATCCAACTATGGAGCAAGCATAGGGGGAAAAAAAAAAAAAATCTGCAGACTTCTTTTTCTCTCCTTTCTTCTGCCAATAACTTTAACACATGGCCGGTCATACTGTCATGGTTCCCAATGGCAGGGGAACGTCAAAACACAAAAATAACGGACGAGCTCTGGGTGATGGAATCTCGAGCTGACCGTGAGCTAAATCTACCACACAACTAATAGCAGCCAGGGAGCATACCTATGATTATCCCTAGATGCCACGCGCCAGCCGGAGGACTAACTACTCCTGGTAGAGGAAGAAACAGACCTGGCTTACCTCTAGTGAAATACCCCAAAGATGATAGAAGCCCCCCACATATAATAACGGTGAGTTCAGAGGAAACTACATACACAGTATGAAAGTAGATTTAGCAAAGAGAGGTCCACTTACTAGATAGCAGAAGGATACAAAAGAGGACTTCACGGTCAACTGAAAACCCTTTCAAAAAACCATCCTGAAATTACTTTAAGACTCCTGTGTCAACTCATGACACAGGAGTGGCAATTTCAGCCCACAAGAGCTTCCAGCTACAGAGAATAACAAAACTGCAAACTGGACAAAGATACAAAAACAAAAGTACAAAATTCCACTTAGCTGATCAGCAGACTAGTAGCAGGAACATGCAACCGAAGGCTCTGGTTACAATGATGACCGGCAAGGAAATGACTGGAGAGCAAGGCTAAATAGGAAACTCCCAAACACTGATGGGAGCAGGTGAACTGAGACAGCAAAGCACACACAAGTCATCAGTACCACCAGCAACCACCAGGGGAGCCCAAAAGCGGATTCACAACAGTTTCCACATTCAGGATTTGGTCAGGATTTTATGCAGGTAAAATCCAGACCAAATCTGCACCTGAGGTCACTGGGAGGTCACCTGCGTTGTCCTTGCTTTGTTTCAGCAATGCAAGGACATGCTGCGTTCTTAAAAGACGCACCCCATGTCCGTTTCTGCGGGTATGCCGCATGCGTCTTTTAATGCATAGTGAAGACAGGATTTCATGAAATCCCCTCCACTATGCTGTAACATCTGGACGCTGCGTGTTTGACGCTGCGGCTCTACGCAGCGTCAAACACGCAGCGTTTCCTGAACGTGGAAACATACCTTTAATCTCCGAACACTAAGAAATACTCGGAGACCACCCGAGCGTGCTCTGGAAAACCCGAGCAAGGAGTACACTCGCGCATCACTAGTTAGGGTGCTTTCACATTGTGCTTCGGCACCCGTTCGGTGGTTCCGTCGGGGCTTAAGGTCTGAACCCCCCACAAGATGGGATTCGGGCATATTCACCAACAGGGCCATAGACTATAATAGTGCCAAAAGAGTAAACGCAAACTCTGTCATGCATTATTTTCGGGAGTGTACGCCTCCTGGAGACGGACACCCAGAAAATCACACGTTCTAGACAGTGGCTTCTGCTCTATGCAGCTGCACACAACATGTTACAGAGTTGAATCAGCTCTGTGCAACCATTTAGGAAATGTTCTAGATTAAGATCCGCTCTGTGTAGCTGAACGTGACATGTTCTAGACTAGGGTCTGCTCTGCACAACTGTACAGCACGCATTAAAAAAAATACAAATTCTAGACCGTGCAGTAATACATGACGTGTTCAAGACTAGGATCCAACCCACAACACGTTCTAGATCAGAACATGACACGTTTTAGGATTTGCTCCATGCAGTTGTACATGACACATTCTAGATTAGAATGAACTCTGTGCAGCCAAAGATGACCCATTCTAGACTAGAACCCACTACGTGCAGCTGAAGATGACATGTTCTAAACTAGAACCCACTACGTGCAGCTGAAGATGACACCTTCTAGTGTAGGATCCGCTCTGTGGAACAATATGTGACACGTTCTACACTAAAATCAACTCTGCAGTTGAACATGAAACTCGACTAGGATATTCTCCATGGATCAGTACATGACACATTCTAGGCTATAATCCACTTTTTGCAGCCGAACATGAAATGTTCTAGATTAGAATCTGCTCCGTGCAGCCGAACATGGCATGTTCTAGATTCGGATCTGCTCTATGCAGCCATATGTGACATGTTCTAGAATAGAATCTGCTCTATGCAGCCAAACATGACACTTTCTAGATTAGAATCCGTTCAGCCGACCATCAGGCTATGTGCCTACATTGCGTTTTTTTAAGCGTTTTTCCGCTGCGGAAACGCTAAAAAAATGTGTCCATGCTGCGTTTTTTTCCACAGCTGAAACGCATCATGGAAAAAAACGCAGCATGTTCATTATTTTTGTGGAATCGCGGCAATTCCGCACCCATAGACATGTATTAGAAAAACGCATTAAAAATGCGTCAATAACACGGCTAAAACGCGTCTAAAACGCATGCGTTTTTCCTGCCAAGGGTGTGCGGCATTGAAGCAGAAAATTCTGCTTCTATTCTGCAACGTGGGCACATAGCCTTGCACGTTCTAGACTAGAGTCTCCTGTGTCATGACCTGCTGCACAGAGCAAACTCTAGTCTAGAACGTGTCATGTGTAAATGGGTACATTAAGGTCTACAGGCTTAGGCCACGTTCACATGTCCAGTATTTGGTC
This sequence comes from Ranitomeya variabilis, assembly GCF_051348905.1. NCBI lineage: Eukaryota > Metazoa > Chordata > Amphibia > Anura > Dendrobatidae > Ranitomeya > Ranitomeya variabilis. Next base: position 36,631,172 of record NC_135239.1, on the reverse strand, counting down.
AGTTTTTTTTATATCGGTATTTGTAAGCCAAAATCCGGAGTGGAACAATTAGAGGAAAAGTATAATAGAAACATATTCACCGCTTCTGTATTTATCACCCTCTACTGGTTTTGGATTTCAAATACTGATGTAAAATACTGACCAAGTACTGAGAGTGTGAATGTGACCTTAATCCCATATGACGTACTATCCCGTCGAGGTGGGGTGGGCCTTAATTCCCACCGACGGGATAGTACGTCATAGCGATCGGCCGCGCTCACGGGGGGAGCGCGATCGCGGCCGGGTGTCAGCTGACTATCGCAGCTGACATCCGGCAATATGTGCCAGGAGCAGTCACGGACCGCCCCCGGCACATTAACCCCCGGCACACTGCGATCAAACATGATCGCAGTGTTCCGGCGGTACAGGGAAGCATCGCGCAGGGAGGGGGCTCCCTGCGGGCTTCCCTGAGACGATCGGTACAAGGCGATGTGCTCACCTTGTACCGAGCGTCTCCTCCCTGCAAGCCCCGGATCCAAAAGGGCCGCGGGGCTGCACCCGGGTCCTGCAGGGAGGTGTCGTCACAGCGCCTGCTCAGAGCAGGCGCCGGGAAGTCTCCCTTCCACGTCAGATCGCCGATCTGACACAGTGCACAGCAAAGTGACAGATCGGCGATCTGTCACTTTACTGTGATGCCCCCCCCCCCCCCCCCCCCCCGGGGCAAAGTAAAAATGTAAAAAAAATAATAAAATTCCTAAATAAATAATAATTAAAAAAAAGTATATTGCTCCAATAAATATTTTCCTTTAGCTAAATAAAAAAAACAAAACAATAAAAGAACACATATTTAGTATCGCCATGTCCGTAACGACCCGACCTATAAAACTGTCCCACTAGTTAACCCCTTCAGTGAACACCGTAAAAAAAAAAAAAAAAAACGAGGCAAAAAACAACACTTTATTATCATACCGCCGAACAAAAAGTGGAATAGCACGCGATCAAACAGACGTAAATAAATAACCATGGTACAGCTGAAAACGTCATCTTGTCCCGCAAAAAACGAGCTGCCATATAGCATCATCAGCGAAAAAATAAAAAAGTTATAGTCCTCAGAATAAAGCGATGCAAAAATAATTATTTTTTTCTATAAGAGTTTTTATCGCATAAAAGCGCCAAAACATAAAAAAATATAAATGAGGTATCGCTGTAATCGTACTGACCCGAAGAATAAAACGGCTTTATCCATTTTACCAAACGCGGAACGGTATAAACGCCCCCCAAAAAGAAATTAATGAATAGCTGGTTTTTGGCCATTCCGTCTCACATAAATCGGAATAAAAAGCAATCAAAAAATGTCACATGCCCGAAAATGTTACCAATAAAAACGTCAACTCGTCCCGCAAAAAACAAGACCTCACATGACTCTGTGGACCAAAATATGGAAAAATTATAGCACTCAAAATGTGGTATCGCAAAAAACATTTGTTGCAATAAAAAGCGTCTTTTAGTGTGTGACGGCTGCCAATCAAAAATCCGGTGGAAAACGCGCTATAAATAGTAAATCAAACCCCCCCTTCATCACCCCCTTAGTTACGAAAAATTAAAAAAATGTATTTCCATTTTCCCATTAGGGATAGGGCTAGGGTTAAGGTTGGGGCTAGGGTTAGGGCTACAGTTAGGGTTAGGGTTGGGGCTCAAGTTAGGGTTGGGGCTAAAGTTAGGGTTTGGATTACATTTACGGTTGGGAATAGGGTTGGGATTAGGGTTAGGGGTGTGTCAGGGTTAGGGGTGTGGTTAGGGTTACAGTTGAGATTAGGGTTAGGGGTGTGTTTGGATTAGGGTTTCAGTTATAATTGGGGGGTTTCCACTGTTTAGGCACATCAGGGGCTCTCCAAATATGACATTGCGTCCGATCTCAATTCCAGCCAATTCTGCGTTGAAAAAGTAAAACAGTGCTCCTTCCCTTCCGAGCTCTCCCGTGCGCACAAACAACATATGGGGTATCAGCGTACTCGGTACACATTGGACAACAACTTTTGGGGTCCAATTTCTCCTGTTACCCTTGGGAAAATACAAAACTGCGGGCTAAAAAATAATTTTTGTGGGGAAAAAAAAGAATTTGTATTTTCACGGCTCTGCGTTATAAACTGTAGTGAAACACTTGGGGGTTCAAAGTTCTCACAACACATCTAGATAAGTTCCTTGGGGGGTCTAGTATCCAATATGGGGTCACTTATGGGGGGTTCTACTGTTTAGTTACATCAGGGGCTCTGCAAATGCAACATGACGCCTGCAGACCAATCCATCGAAGTCTGCATTCCAAATGGTGCTCCTTCCCTTCCGAGCTCTGCCATGCGCCCAAACGGTGGTTCCTCCCCACATATTGGGTATCAGCGTACTCAGGACAAATTGGACAACAACTTTTGGGGTCTAATTTCAACTGTTTCCCTTGGAAAAATACAAAACTGGGGGCTAAAAAATATTTTTTGTGGAAAAAAAAGGATTTTTTATTTTCACGGCTCTGCGTTATAAACTGTAGTGAAACACTTGGGGGTTCAAAGTTCTCACAACACATCTAGATAAGTTCCTTGGGGGGGGTCTAGTTTCCAATATGGGGTCACTTGTGGGGGTTTTCTACAGTTTAGGTACATTAGGGGCTCTGCAAATGCAACGTGACGCCTGCAGACCATTCCATCTAAGTCTGCATTCCAAATGGTACTCCTTCCCTTCCGGGCTCTCCCATGCGCCCAAACGGTGGTACCCCCCACATATGGGGTATCAGCGTACTCAGGACAAATTGGACAACAACTTTTGGAGTCCAATTTCTCCTGTTACCCTTGGAAAAATACAAAATGGGGCTAAAAAATAATTTTTGTGGAAAAAAAAGAATTTTTATTTTCACGGCTCTGCGTTATAAACTGTAGTGAAACACTTGGGGGTTCAAAGCTCTCACAACACATCTAGATGAGTTCCTTATGGGGTCTACTTTCCAAAATGGTGTCACTTGTGGGGGGTTTCAATGTTTAGGCACATCAGTGGCTCTCCAAACGCAACATGGCGTCCCATCTCAATTCCAGTCTATTTTGCATTGAAAAGTCAAATGGCGCTCCTTCCCTTCCGAGCTCTGCCATGCGCCCAAACAGTGGTTTACCCCCACATATGGGGTATCAGCGTACTCAGGACAAATTGCACAACAACTTTTGGGGTCCAATTTCTTCTCTTAGCCTTGGGAAAATAAAAAATTGGGGGCGAAAAAATCATTTTTGTGAAAAAATATGATTTTTTATTTTTACGGCTCTGCATTATAAACTTCTGTGAAGCACTTGGTGGGTCAAAGTTCTCACCACACATCTAGATAAGTTCCTTAGGGGGTCTACTATCCAAAATGGTGTCACTTGTGGGGGGTTTCAATGTTTAGGCACATCAGGGGCTCTCCAAACACAACATGGCGTCCCATCTGAATTCCAGTCAATTTTGCATTGAAAAGTCAAACGGCGCTCCTTCCCTTCCGAGCTCTCCCTTGCGCCCAAACAGTGGTTTACCCCCACATATGGGGTATCGGCATACTCAGGACAAATTGTACAACAACTTTTGTGGTCCATTTTCTCCTGTTACCCTTGGTAAAATAAAACAAATTGGAGCTGAAGTAAATTTTTTGTGTAAAAAAGTTAAATGTTGATTTTTATTTAAACATTCCAAAAATTCCTGGGAAACACCTGAAGGGTTAATAAACTTCTTGAATATGGCTTTGAGCACCTTGGGGGGTGCAGTTTTTAGAATGGTGTCACACTTGGGTATTTTCCATCATATAGACCCCTCAAAATGACTTCAAATGAGATGTGGTCCCTAAAAAAAAAATGGTGTTGTAAAAATGAGAAATTTCTGGTCAACTTTTAACCCTTATAACTCCCTAACAAAATTGGTTCCAAAATTGTGCTGATGTAAAGTAGACATATGGGAAATGTTACTTATTAAGTATTTTGTGTGACATATCTCTGTGATTTAATTGTATACAAATTCAAAGTTGGAAAATTGCGAAATTTTCGCCAAATTTCCGTTTTTTTCACAAATAAACGCAGGAAATATAAAAGAAATTTTACCACTATCATGAAGTACAATATGTCACGAGAAAAGAGTGTCAGAATCACCGGGATCCATTGAAGCATTCCAGAGTTATAACCTCATAAAGGGACAGTGGTCAGAATTGTAAAAATTGGCCCGGTCATTAACGTGCAAACCACCCTCGGGGCTTAAGGGGTTAAATAGGACACATGGACACTAATAAAATGCGGGCATCATGTTCTCGAGGAGTAAAACTAGAAGAGTCACTTGTAGAGAAGGATCTGGGAGTATTTGTAGAACAGCATTCGATGTGAATTAGTGACTTCTACGGCCAGCAGGATATTGCCAAGCATTAAGAGGCATGGATGGGGACATAATACTATCACTGTACAAAGCACAATGGCTCAGTGGTTAGTACTGTATGGTGGCTCAGTGGTTAGCACTGTTGCTTTGCAGCACTGGGGTCTTGGGTTCCAATCCCAGCAAGGACAGCATCTGCAAGGAGTTTGTATGTTCTCCCCAGTGTTTGTGTTGGTTTCCTCCCGCACCCCAAAGATATACTGATAGGGAATGTGAATTGTGGTTTGTTTTTTTAGGGTAGATAGGGTCATTCATTCTAGATGTGATAATAATCCCCCTTTTTTTATCCTTTCCCATCCCTCGGTTGAACTTTTCCGCCCGTACTGTGTAACCATACGAGAGGATGAATCGTGGTATTGTTGATCACTAGTCTCATGACAGAATCTAGTTTAGGATTTGGAAGCACTGACATCCTGTACACAGTTTAATGCAATTTTTTGGTCTATGACTCATAAATCGTTTATTTAGGCTTAAAGGGGTTGTCCACGTTTGGGGTACCGGTCTGCAGTCACGCAATGTGATATGAATCCTCACACTGCACGCTATCAGGATTCGCCGGCGCCAGCAGCAGGGGGGCGCGTGACTACAAGCATGCATGTGATTTGCCTACATGCGGTCACATGCCGACTAGACGTGCTCAGCCTCGCTCAATACAATACATCTAGTCGGGATGTGTCCGGAAGTATGCAATTCGGCTACTTGCCGTCACATGACCTCCAGCTCCCGCAGAATCCTGACAGCGCGCACTGTGCACACTAGGAGGATTCACAAGTCTACAGTCGCATAGAGTGACTGCAGACTTCTACCCAAAGCCTGGGCAACCCCTTTAAGGATAGGTCATTTCTTGTTTAAGGGGGTTCTGTGTCAAGAAAAACTTCTTAAATTAGGACAGTCACAAGGTTAAAAACAGTCCATCAAAGTCAAATTTCCTCTATATACAGTGTCCACCTCAAGTCCTTTCACATACCGCGCCAGCCATAGTACCCCTCCCCATGGTGATGCTGTTTATGCTGGTCATGTCTTTTCTACAGAAAAAAAAGAAAATACATAATTACAAATGATGTCACCATATTTCACAATACAAATTGTATACATTATGAAATAGATCTTAGACCTGATGGCACTGATGTATTGACTTTAAAAATCCATTTGAGAATGGCTGTATAATCCTGATATTGAGAGAGAGAGAGAGCTCATGAGTCCAAGAGTATTTAGTCTCTGCTCATCCAGCCTGACAGCTGCAGATTGTACTGAGCAGTGTGAGATCTCAGCAGCAGGGAGGCAACACACTGAGACGCTGTCAGCCAGGCTATGTGGTTGGTAATTGGGTAAGTACACCAGCCTCGTCAGGTCCACGACATCTATTTTATCATTTATGCAGTTAATATATTGTGATTGACTACAGCGGTGTCCAGAGACCTAGGCAACAAGCAGTGAATAATAGAATGAATAATTAGTCATTTTTTGAGTATTGCACTTTGCAATTTTATCCATCGAAGAACTTGAGAATAACCCATAAGTCACCTTTATATAGCACATTCGATTTATTTTGCTTCACGATGCGACGTTCATATAATTGCAGATATTTAGTGACAACACTGCAAACTAAAAAAGTACTGAGATGGAAAAGAAAAGTGGCAAAAAACGTTATCCGTTCTAATGGGGTGTCCTGGTGGCACTAACTGGCCACAAATGTTCTGGGCCATGTGCTTTTACACAAACATCTGTTTTAGCAGGAATTAAGGAAAAGTTTGCCAAGTGGCGTTTCTCAACTTGGGAATTGTCGGATGTCAAAACGTGTCCCACAGTCTGGAATATAGTGTAATATTAACCATATGTTGGGATTTTATGTGTCTGCTGCCCTCTTGTGATCAGGAGGAATATTACAACGTGTCTGATTCTAGACATCGCCTGTTTGGTATTTCCATCAACTCTCATCGTAAAGTAAATAAAAAATAAATTGTTGAATTTTTCAAAATCGCATTAAGCTTTAGCGCCGGCATTTTTTCAGCAACAGATAGGAGAAACGGATCAGGTGTTTGAACCTAAACTGTCCCATACTTTGGCTCTCAGGAGGGAACTGTCCATCAGCAGTTAAGGCTTTGTTCACCCCTGCATTTTCACTTATAAGTCTCTGTTCCATTGTAGAATGCAAACTGAAGCAGAAGTCCTCCGTTGAATATAAGGGGCTCAATTCAGTTTTTGCGTCCGTCATGCAGAACTTTCATTAGAATACGACCCGATGATGATACCTGCCCACTCTGAACTCGTTCCTCCAGGTATGTGGGGACACGGCGTCATCAGCACTGCTCGCCTCCCACTGTGGAAATTAGCGGCTCCAATCAACCCCTTTATGACATCTCAGAATTAAAGACAGGAAACTATCCTGGTTAATCTATAATCACATTATGAGAATGTCTTGACTCAGGACACATGCCCGGAGTATATGGAGCTTAGTTTTCTATACTTAAAGGGATTGTCCATGTATGTGTCTACATACCCTATTAGGGAGTACTAAGCTGAGATAAGCCGCCACCAGAAGAGCATTCCTATGCATGGGAGAGGTGGCCGAGATGGCTGCCAGACGAATGATCAGCCAAAGAATCGTTTAGCCGACTGCTATCTAATGTGTATGGAGGATGTACAGAAAGGATGGTATACAGAGATCAATTAGTAGAATGTTAATGTTTGCGAATCTTTAGAAATGTGTCACCTGCAAATGAATGAATGAGTCCCGGACTCTTAAGTAAGTTATAAACTCTGTTAATCCTTAGTGATTAACCCATTAACGATTAGTGACATATATCTATACGTCGTAAGTTAATTGCTGGTGTATAGAGCAGGTTCAGGAGCCGAGCCTGTTCTATACACAGCAGGAGCTACCTGTGTAATACAGCCAGCACCAACCTCTAATATCAGCGACGTAGATGACAATGTTCTTCTGTGACTGTGGCATTTAAACGGTTCAAAGAGGTGTAGATTCTGGGTGCGAATCGTCTCTCCTCATCCTTCAATGCCATTGTGGGGTGCTGATGGGTCACCATGGTGGGTGGGGGACTACTAAAGGCATCTGTCATCAGCATTTTGGTGCTCGTTTGGTTGGTCTTCATTAAAAAAAACCAGAATTTAATTAGATACCTCAATAGTAAAGCATTGCAATAGATTGTACAAAAGATTAAATGATTGTGGGTTCATATACAGTACGCTGAGAAGGCTAAAAATATGTAACAAGTAATGAAAAAAGAGGTTGTCATTAGATTCATGCTGCCTGAACCATGGGCAGCATGAATCAGAGCCTGACTGTGCGATTGCAGCCAGGTACAGGTGCTTCTCCCAAAATTAGAATATCATCAAAAAGTTAATTTATTTCAGTTCTTCAATACAAAAAGTGAAACTCATATATTATATAGAGTCATTACAGAGTGATCTATTTCACGTGTTTATTTCTGTTAATGTTGATGATTATGGTTTACAGCCAATGAAAACCCAAAAGTCATTATCTCAGTAAATTGGAATAATTAACAAAAACACCTGCAAAGGCTCCCCAAACATTTAGAAAGGTCCCTTAGTCTGTTTCAGTAGGCTCCACAATCATGGGGAAGACTGCTGACTTGACAGATGTCCAGAAAGCAGTCACTGACACACTCCACAAGGAGGGTAAGCCACAAAAGGTCATTGCTAAAGAAGCTGGTTGTTCACAGAGTGCTGTATCCAAGCATATTAATGGAAAGTGGATGTGTAAGGAAAGTGTGGTAGAAAAAGGTGCACAAGCAACCGGGATAACCGCAGCCTTGAAAGGATTGTTAAGAAAAGGCCATTCAAAAATTTGGGGGAGATTTTCAAGGAGTGGACTGCTGCTGAAGTCATTGCTTCAAGAGCCACCACACACAGAGGTATCCAGGACATGGGCTACAAGTGTCACATTCCTTGTGTCAGGCCACTCATGACCAATAGACAACGCCAGAAGCATTTTACCTGGACCAAGGAGAAAAAGAACTGGGTCGTCACTGTCGACGTACTGCTGTTTGACAGCCGGCTCCCCGCAGCTTAACTGTGGGGAGCCGGCAGTCACACTCCATCAACAGAACAGCCCGGAAAAGGAAGAGCTTCTCTATTGACGAAGCTGAATCGCCGGCAGGAGCGGCACCGCTTAGATCTGGCAGCTAGTTGTCTCTATTAGCATCTACCTGTTAGTTTTTAAGCCCATAGTACAAAAAAAATTGTCTTGGACAACCCCTTTAAAGGGCTAAACACCCAATGATCAGATGGGCATGTTTGGGTCACTAATCCCCAGAGGCATAACAACTTGCATGTGGTTTAGTTGCCCTAAATCTAGTGACAGGTTCCCTTTAACGCTTCAATTTTTGAAGTGTTTGCCACATTTGCTCATGACTGATATTTTTGTTATTTGGCTTGGAAAAAGTAAGTGGTCACCCGGCATCCTGATCTCACAAGTGAGTATACCAGAATGCCGCTTCTGCCACTTCCAGCCCAAGAACAACGCCTGCCAAGAAATGTTACAGACGGGAAAAGTGACATCACAATAAACACAACTATTTTTATTCCTTTGCATCCATTAGCTGCAGGCGCAGCCCATATACGTTTACCATACTGCTGGGAGTAATTCATCCAGATTGCAAGCGTTTCATTCATAGCTATTCAGCAGATCTACAAATAACTTTATATATTACCTAATAAGATTTAAAGACACTAACTCCCCCGAGCAGCCAGTCATTGCTTGCAGTGGTCACGTACCCATCAACCTGTATTTTTTTCCCCATTTGTCACCATACAAAAAAAATAAATTCAAAGGTGGACATCCCCTCTAATTTGAATGAGCAGCATATAAATCTACATTTACCTTGTATTGAGGAATTATGTATTATTTTATGAGTAATACTCTTATAATAGCTGAAGTGGTGCCATGCGCTCCTCATTATCATAAAGCTCGTGTCAGATCTGATCTAGTCATGTCTGGTAATGATCTCATTGATGTATGGCAAATAATAATAAATTCCATTTACCGTACTTGGCCTGGTTGTTTCTTTGGAAAACTCTAGATAATATCCTGTTGGTGCTATGTAATAGTGAGCAGCACACACCCTATTGCTCTGCAGTGAAAATATGAATGATATACAGGAAAAAGACAAGCAAAAATATTCAGTAAATCAGCATATAAGAAATTCTTCACATCTCCCATGAAAAAGTCTGATCGGGAGCTTCTTCACCAATTGTAGCATTATCAGTAGTTATTAGTTTGAAACTACCATATTTTTTCAGCTTATAAGACGCACTTTTTAGTGTGAACAGACATCTTCCTATTATCGACGAGAATGCTGACACTGCATCCTTTGCCATTACTGAGAGACTATGCAAAGCTTTGTGTGTTGCTGTAGCTGAGCTGTATATGTATTGATATAGCAGAGCTGTGGGTGCATGTTGATGTAGCTGAGCTGTGTGTAGGTAACAGAGCTGTGTGTATGTAGCCGAATTATGTGTGTATGTAGCCAAGCTGTGTGTGTTGATGTAATTGAGCTCTGTGTAGGTAGCAGAACAGTGTGTGTATGTAGCAGAATTATGTATGTAGCCAAGCTGTGTGTGTTGATGTAGCTGAGCTGTGTGTACGTAACAGAGCTGTGTGTATGTAGCAGAATTATGTATGTATGTAGCCAAGCTGTGTGTGTTGATGCTGTTGAGCTCTGTGTAGGTAGCAGAACAGTGTGTATGTAGCAGGGGTGTAAGTATCAGAGTTGGGTGTGTGTAGCTGAGGTATGTGTGTGTTTGTAGCAAAGCTACATGTGCATTTTGATGACCAGTAGCTGAGCTGTATGTAAGTAGTAGAGCTGTGTGTGTACATAGCAGAATTGTGATTATACACATAGCAGAGCTGTGTGTATGTTTCAAAGCTGTGTGTGTTGATGTAGCTGAGCTGTGTGTAGCTAGGAGAGCTCTGTGTGTGTACATAGCAGAATTGTGTGTGTATGTACCAGACCTGTGTATATATTTAGCAAGGCTGTGTGTATTGATGTAGCTGAGCTGTGTGCAGGTAGAACTGTGTGTGTATGTAGCAAAACTGTGTGCGTTCATGTAGCAAAGCTGTGTGTAACAGAGGTGGGTGTGTACAGCAGAGCCTGTGTGTATGTAGCAAAGCTATGTATGTTGATGTAGTGTGTGTTCAGTATGTAGCAAAAATTTGGGCACATTTAGCAGAGCAGTATGTAGCAGAGTTGTGGGTGAATCTATTGTATGTGCAGCAGTGCTGTGTATATGTGTGCACTGCAGAGTTTACATAATGTGCGTGTTGTAAAGTTGTATTAGAATAGAAACAAGGCGCACAGCCATATAATATAATATAGGTACGGAGGGTGCAAAAAGCAGTGATAAACAAAACCAGAAAAAATATTTATAGAGAAAGCATCACTGCATAGCATGCACACCATCCAAATGATAACAAATGCATAAGAAAAAATATAAATATAATTTATTAATGCGCTGAAAACACACCAAACAATAAATAAAACATACTTAAAAACTGACACAAAACATAACAGGTTGAATCATATACAAAATAAGGCAACCACCAAAACCTGACTAAACTGGCTCATATGATAGAATCCCGTGTGGCCATAACAAGGTAGAAGCCACTAATAAGGATCTAACAAAGGGAAGTAAATATATTCCCAAATATATATTTACTTCCCTTTGTTAGATCCTTATTAGTGGCTTCTACCTTGTTATGGCCACACGGGATTCTATCATATGAGCCAGTTTAGTCAGGTTTTGGTGGTTGCCTTATTTTGTATATGATTCAACCTGTTATGTTTTGTGTCAGTTTTTAAGTATGTTTTATTTATTGTTTGGTGTGTTTTCAGCGCATTAATAAATTATATTTATATTTTTTCTTATGCATTTGTTATCATTTGGATGGTGTGCATGCTATGCAGTGATGCTTTCTCTATAAATATTTTTTCTGTTGTAAAGTTGTATGTGAATAATACACATTCTGCCGAGAAACACTAACAGATCTACTACCTATTCTACGCTAATGCATTAAAATGAGAAAATGAGTGTTATTAACCTCTCCATTTCTTTACATTGCCAGAAAACATTTTATTAGTAGGAATTATGTTTTTACTATTTTCTGCTACCGTAGCTAAACCTGGGGTGCGTCTTATAGTCTGAAAAATAGGGTACATACTGTACTTAACACTGCTTTCACTTGGTGGGCGTGTGAGTTTCTAACTATTTTCTAGGACTTAGAACAAAGGAGATGCCGCACAATATGTTTCAAATATCTGTTTTTTTTTTAATCAAACATCAGTCTGATAGGAAAGTTGTTCCAGATAGAAAAATGTCTGAGGGTGTGAGATTCGTTACACTGGTTATCTGGACCAGCCAATTTCTCATACTTACCAATGGAGAAAAAAGACATTCGAGGGCTCATTCAACAATCGATCAGCCGACACTTATCTGCTGTGTACTGAGATTTACCCAGTGGGAGAACAAAAGGATTGAGAGTTAAAATTCAAAGTGTTATCTCCCCTAATATAATCTGTGGGATGATGTGCCGCCCCGACCACCTCTGGTCCCATGAAATCTTCTTTACTGACAAATATTGATCTAATGTGGTGGTGGCTTATTGTGATTCAACAGGTCTGATCCTATTGTCCCCTGATAAAATCTATCTGGGCAGAGTTGGGCAGAGGTGAAGTTCCAAGAAACTACCACATACACATTAGATGATTGTCTCATCCCTCTGAAATTGGATGAGCATTATCTAAAGTGTATGGAGGTCCTTAGTACCAATTATTGATAATCTGATGTGTAGCATCATCAGATTTGTCCAATTTTATCTGGATTTGCCATTTATCTGTTCATAAATATCTCATGTGTAGAGCAGCTTGTTACCACTGCCTGCAAGGTTTCAATCTGGTTGAATTTCTGATAATACTGTTTGCAGTGATATACATATATGATGCCCCCCTTACACAATTGCTAGCTGTCAGCCGGGGAAGTGTTTGGCCGATGGCTATCTTTCCTGAGTCTGTTGTATCCAGAGACACTTCAGTCTTCTTTATGAGAAAGTCGCTGCCAGACTCCTTTGGCAGTGGCTTATCTCCCAGAAAAAAAGGATTTGCAATCTACAATTGGCCTTCTATCCTCCGATATTATCTATTGGGGGAGAGTCAGGAAGCCCCAAACACATTAGACTATCAAACAATTTCCGATGATATCGACAAGTTCAGTCTATGGGTGCTTTCACATTGCGTTCTGTGCCCCCATCGGGCCATACGTCCGAAATCCTAAGCAAAACGGGGTCGAGATGCATGCGCCAATGGGACCAATAGATTGTAATGGTGACGAAAGAGCAAACGTGCCCTCTGCTGTGTCCTTTTTTCGGAAGTGTACGGCTACAGGAGGAGGACACTCAGACGCAGTCTAGTACGTCTGAGTATCTGCCTCCAGTACGCGCGCACTCCTGAAAACGATGCATGGCAGAGCGCACGTTTGCTCATCCTTCACCATTACGGTCTATGCCTCCATTGGCGGATGCATCCGAACCCCATTTTGCAGGGATTTCGGACGTATGCCCCTCCTTGCAATGTGAAAGCACCCTAATGTGTATGTGTCTTTCACTGTCTATCTGTGTGCACTGGTTAAGCCCACAATGCACACTAGACAGCTGTTGGCCAGTTATTCGTCTGGAGTGTTCATTTATCCGAGTGCTCCTGCGTTCTCTTTGAGCGTGCGGTCACCAGACGAGAACTGTCTCCCGACCGGAAAGCGGAGTAATCGGCAGTCTGAAATTGGACATGCTCCATCGACATCTCCCCCAACAATCCAGGGCCCCCATACATATTAGACTGTAGGCCAAACCCGTTGATATCGGTGGGCTCAGACGACCTAAGTCTAATGGGCCTGTAATATTATCTGTGACCAAAACATCTGATCCTTGTCTGCAGCCTTCACTCTCTGGAATGTAATCTCTTGTTGTTTGAGACCAACCCAGTAACTTTACTTTTCAAAAGTCTCTCTAAACACACCTCTTGCAAAAGACGTCTCACATTCCTTAGGTGCTTCTGCCTTTCCACGTCTTCTAGCTCTTTGTAGAGTTTCAGTAGGCCTAACATATATGTGTCCTCACTGCGGAGAGGGAACGAGCGGCTGCCAGACCCCTCTGCTCCCAAAACACTCATGGAGATGTCTGAGCAAAATGGTCAGAAATCAGGAACTAATGAACGGATTGGCCGTGACCTGAGCGTGACGGCTTCATGTATTTCTATGAGGCTGTGACACTCGGGTTGGGAGAGTCACGGCCAGTCTGAGCATTGCGGTCTGATCTTGGATCGATTTCCACAGACGTCTGCATGAGCCTTTAAGCTCACTATACACAGTATATCACTGTATATATAGTATATATCACTCAAGATCAATCTCCGCCAACGCCTCCATAGACAGGAACGCTCGGCGGCTCAGCCACCTTCTCCTGTTTTCTACTGAGATCACAGGCTCCGCTATTCGTAGCTGATCTCCCAGAGAGCAAAAGGATCGGCCACTGGAAATGTGACAGGCCAGATCCTTTTCTCCACTGACATCATCTATCGGAAAAAAAAGTCGGTAGGCCCTTGTACACAGACTGACGACCGATCCCGCAGTAATCTAGACTTTTAGTCTAATGTGTATGTTGCAATTCAAACCGCCTGACCCCTCTGTTCCCTGACATCTCCCATCAAAGGAAAGTTAGGACACCACCATACACACGGGATGGACAGCCAGTCCCACCAGAATCAGCCAGTTTGGACGCCATTCATCTTATGTGTACTTCTGCCTTTAGTTTGCATGTTTTTTTATTTTAGTTTTCCAAAAAATAGAGTCAAGACATCACAACAAATCCAAAAAGTGGAACTGCGGCCTTACAACCACTTCTACTAATCAATAAAAATGGCCGTGTCTCGGCTGCAGAATCATCACGTGTCGTCGGCTGAGCTGAACAGATGCGGTGATCTCACAACAGAAGGGCCTTGGCCCTGGTTTACATTACACTGGACAAACACTTGAATTGGGGGCAGATTACCCATCCAGGGCTAATACACAGGAGGCCGCCGGCTTCGGTTTACAAAAGAAATCTGCTCCATCTCTGTATATTGCAAATGTAAAAAAAAAAGCTGCAATGTATGAACGATGAAGCAACAATGCAGCGTGGAATTCTTCCCAGAATCTGTTTACCAATAGTGATGAGCGAATGTGCTCGGAGAAGGCGTTTTATGTAGTGTTTTATACTGGGAGGGCCACGGAAAAACAAACTAAAAACCCCCAAAACTTAGGTAACTGCATAGAGGTTTTGGAAGACGTCCGTATACCCGACTATATTCACATTTTCATCATAAAACATTGTATCGGCCACGAATCATGCGGAATGTTACTTTCTGCACCGGACTATGCACACGCTTTTCTTTTTTCATTCTCCAAATTTTGGGATAAACTGAAAACCAAAAAGTCACAATTTGTGCAAAAAAACAACAACAACTGAACATGGCACAAAATGTGATTTCTTTGGAACGTTCCAAAATGCAGCGGCAGCGTTAATAAATCTGTCCCAATGTGCAGAAGCTCCGTTATAGCGAACCGTTTCTCTGTAACAACTACAGTGCGGGGTAAGGCCTAATTTTTTGTGCGCTTGAACTGTTTTTTTATCCAATTTTCATCCATTTTTGGTTCCCAGTGTCCGTTTTTACCATCAATGTTATTAATTTTTTTTCGGATGCAAGAATGAAAAAATGTCTTACCCTTAAAGAGTAATGTGACTGCAGACGTGTGAATCATTACAGTGTGCAGTGTGCGCATTGTCAGGATCCTCCAGTGCCGGGTGCGGATGGATGGCTGCATGCAGACTAGACCTGCACTGTACAAGTGTAAAGAGCAAGGTCGGCACGTCTAGTCAGAATGTGGCTGGGAATATGCCCGGCTCCTGAGGATGTAACATAGACTGACTGCAGACGTGTGAATCGTTACAGTGTGCAGTGTGCGCATTGTCAGGATCCTCCAGTGCCGGGTGCGGATGGATGGCTGCATGCAGACTAGACCTGCACTGTACAAGTGTAATGAGCAAGGTCGGCACGTCTAGTCAGAATGTGGCTGGGAATATGCCCGGCTCCTGAGGATATAACATAGACTGACTGCAGACGTGTGAATCGTTACAGTGTGCAGTGTGCGCATTGTCAGGATTCTCCAGTGCCGGGTGCGGATGGATGGCTGCATGCAGACTAGACCTGCACTGTACAAGTATAATGAGCAAGGTCGGCACGTCTAGTCAGAATGTGGCTGGGAATATGCCCGGCTCCTGAGGATGTAACATAGACTGACTGCAGACGTGTGAATCGTTACAGTGTGCAGTGTGCGCATTGTTAGGATTCTCCAGTGCTGGGAGCGGAAATTATGCAAATGATGAAACGATCGCAGGTTCAAGTCCCCCAATGCGGACGAAAAATAAAGAAAAAGAGGTAAAAGTTTAAAAAAAATTAAAATAAATAAAAAATCAAGTTTTAATAATCCCCCAATACAAATAATGAACGTTCGGTGTGGCACTGGCTACGCTCCCACGTTTTGATGTTGGGTAATTCTGGGAAAAAAATAAATTAATGTAAGAAAATCTGCAACATGAAAACTCACCCCAAAGCTCAGGGTGGGACCGCAGCCTGATCTGTCACATTATACAATTATTTAACCAAGAAAATAAATTAAAAAGAAGTGAAGTCAGAAATATCTATTTTTTTCAGTCGTACCACGGAAGGAAATAGAAGTAAACAATGGGGGGATTATTACATTTAGCAAAAAATACATCAATAAGTTCGCGGGGGGTTTTTTTATTGCAGAGAAAAAGTCTGAGGGGAAAAAATGTAAATGTGAACGTGGCCAAGATGAGAGCTCCGTCCTGAGAGCCGCAGCAGCAGCCGGCACCGAGAACAAGGCCGGCCGCGCGCGCTCCCGACACCTCCCTCTGGGGCGCGCTCCCGACACCTCCCTCAGGGGCGCGCTCCCGACACCTCCCTCAGGCGCCGCGCTCCCGCCTGCTTCCTTCGCTGACGTCGTTGGAGGGAGCGCGCCTCGTGGCCGCGCACACGGGAAGAACGAAAGAGAGAAGAGTGATAGCAGGAGGGAGGGGGACGTAGTAACTGCAAACGTGCGGCCGGGGACAAAGTGAACCGGAGCGGTACGGAACCGGGGACCGCCCGCAGGACTCGGGAGCAAGCAGCAAGCCTGTGTGGAGGGCGGATAGAGCGGCGGGGACCTGAGCTGGCGGCTCCCGGTAAGAGGAGAGGGGTCTCCGGTATAACGGTAACGTATGCGGGATGGGCAGCGAGCACAGCTCCGCCCTCTGGCGGCCGCTCTGCGCTCTGACTGGGTGGCTTGGTGCAGTCCTCTTTCTGGTCCGCTGTCTACACCACCTGACCTGGGAGAGGTGCCCACTTCCTCCTGTCACTGCCCTAACCCTGAGGTCCATGTTTGGCAGCTGCCAGTGCCTGTCTGGCACAAGTGGGCTCTCCTCATTGCGCAACTTTAGTATTCTCCCTATAAATGTAGTGGGTTTTTTTCTTAATGGGGGCGTCTGCTTGACTGCTATGTGGCACCGCCATCTCATCACAGACACAGAAGTTGTCAGCAGCTTCGTCCATTACTGACACTTATTGGACCACACAGGGCAAAAGTCATTCTCCAGCCCGGGCCGCTGCCACCCTGGCATCTGAAGTGGACCGGGGTAGGGGAGAGCGTATTATTACATGCCCGGAGCAGTGGGTACGGCACTGCAGATGCCAGCAGCGGTGTTGTGTCTTCCCGTGTGTTTTTCCCCTTTAAGGGTATGCAAACAGGATTTATCAGCCACGATCTTTTTGTTTTCTGATGTTTAGTAGGAATGTGGCCGTTTTTTGCCATGTTTATTTCTATATTTCAGCATTATATACACTTGTGCCATCTGTATATTAGATCTGTTCAGTGTTGTTTGTTTTATGCTTTTGGTTGTTGTTATACATAAAAAAAAAAAAAAAGTGTATGTATGTATGTGTGTGTATATATATATATATATATATATATATATATATATATATATATACCGTATATATATATATATATACATACAGTGTGTGTAGATGTACTACACTGTATATAGGAATATTTTCAGTATAATAATATATAATAAAAAGAAAATATACAAACATAAAGATAGAGATATATATATATATGTGTGTATATATATATATATATATATATATATATATATATATATATATATATATATATATATATATATATATATATATATTATTATTTTACTGAATTTTCCTATAAACAGTGTAGTATAATCCCTGGATGTTGTGGTGCACAGCAATGCTGAAGTGATTTGTCAGGAGGAATTCACTGGACTTTTGACCAGCTCCATGATAACTTATCACTGTGTGCCGTCATCCAGTGCACATAGTGCCGCAGTGGTTTGATGTAGACACCGGTATTGAATCAGATTTCTTTCACAGACACGCGCTTATTGCTGTCGGTGGGATCACCTGTGGTCATAAAATTGTATCTCCGAAATAGTGTACTTCCTAAACAAAATCTACAAGACTTTTGGGCCAGGTTTAGGCTCTGTGCGTTTCGGCATTCGTCCCAGTTCTGGACATAAATAACAATATCCTGCACCATTTTTCTAGCATAACAATGTATTCGATTTAGTCTTTCTGCTGAGTTTTTTGAGCAGAAATTGAGAGTGAGTTGTAGAATTTCTGCTCCAAAACCTCAGCTAAAAAGTCCCAGGCACAATTCATCAAGACCAGCATTGTTCACACCAGTCTTGATGTTGATGGAGTCCTACGCTCCTGATTCATAAAGAGGCGTACACCTGTTCGTGAATTAGGAGCGTCGTACACCTCTGTGTGCCTCAAATCCTACTCCATTACCTGCTGGAGTAACATTTGTGGCTCAGCGAATGCCGTCGCCGCTCAACATGCCTTAGCTCCGCACACTTTGTCATAGCCAAGTGAAATTGGTGTTATTTTTCTTTTTAAAAGCTTTTTACGCCAGAATACCGGGGTAAAAATTCTGATGAATCGGTCCCTCAGTGTGCCCATACCTTTGGGTATGCGCACACATCTTTTTTCAGGCCGATTCCACCTGAAGAAGCACAGCGAAACTGTTGCAAAAATTAAACATTTCAGTGCACATGTTCCATCTTGTATCTCTTCTTTTAACCTCTTCAGGGTTCAGAATAGTTGACGTGGTTAAAGAAGTAGTATGTGCATTCCCCTAAATGAAGCTTCCCTGTTCTATACATTTTGGACTATAGAGCAAAGATGGCCAAACCGCCGGGATAAACAACTGAAGAAACGAAGATGTGTCAGGAAAATGATACGCCTTTGAAAACTTGGAGGTTTTGACAGTATCTTTACGACGCTGTGGGAACAAACCCTTAGGGCATGGTCACAATGAGTTTCTGCAGGAATTTTTGGAACACAAACCAATCAATCAAAAGTCTGGAGTTTCTGCTCCAAAAACTCATTACGAACACACACATACGGTTGGTGGGGGTCCTATGGGCTTTGATGGTACATAAAAAAAAAAAAAAAAAAAAAAAAAGATCTATTGTAATTAGGTATGAAATGTCCTGTAGATCAGCGTCTTTAAGGGTCCTGAGAACCCCACCAAATAGCCAGAGAGCTCTGCTCCTGCGTGAGAGTGCAGAGAGTGGTGTGCAGGCACAATAGACAGTCTGTGAGCCCGTACACCCCTCTGTGTGACGCTCATACAGGAGCCAAGTGCTCCAGCTTCCTAGGTGACCAATCACTCAAAACACTTAGGCTACTTTCACACATCAGGTTTTTGCTGTTAGGCACAATCCGGCGAGTTTTGAAAAAAAATGGATCCGTTTTATTTTCCGCCGGATCCGTTTTTCTCTTTACAGTTGTATTAGCGCCAGATTGCGCCTGATGGCCACACGTTTCATCCATTTTTGGCCGGATCCGTCTAAAATTATTGTTTCGGTGGCCGGTGAAAACGTTCATAGGAACATTTTTTTCTGTCCGTCGAAAAAATGCCAAGCAACGTTTCCAGCGATAAACGGATGAAACTGACATGTGAAATGATGAATCCGGCCTCTGAATCTGGTTTTACATGTATTCTCCATACAATCATGCACAATTTCCGTTCTGGGGTCTCTCTCTCTCAAAACAAAAACCGGATCCAGCAGAAAAAGGATCCATCGCATCAGTTTTTCACTATTTGCGACGGATCCGTTTTTTCCAAAATTGGCCGGATTCTGCCTGAAACAAACAAAAAACATGATGTGTGAAAGTAGCCTTATCACGTGTACGCTGCTGCGTGTGATAGCTGCGTGTCAGGTCCCGAGACGCCACCGATCTGCAGGCTTGTCATATGTTAAAAACTAAAGTGTAGGGACGATTTAATTTTGTCTGACTAGAAGAGTGGAATTAAATCGCCTGAAATTAACAGTCTGAACATCACCCAGAAATATAAGGCCTCATTCAGACGTCCAATTTTCACATACGTGTTCTGTCCATGTTTTCCATGGATTGAACACATACCCATTAGGCTGCCGTCACACTAGCAGTATTTGGTCAGTATTTTACATCAGTATTTGTAAGCCAAAACCAGGAGTGGGTGATAAATACAGAAGTGGTGCATATGTTTCTATTATACTTTTCCTCTAATTGTTCCACTCCTGGTTTTGGCTTTCAAATACTGATGTAAAACACTGACCATATACTGCTAGTGTGACCGCAGCCTTATAGTCTATTGGGATATTCACATGTTAAAGGGGCTTTTTTTTCGGACTTAATGGCCAAAAACAAAAAAAGAAAATGGGGATAAGTTCATTTTTGATCCGATTCATAGATCAAACTTACCCCTTCAAATCAATGGGTCCATGAAAAAAAAACACAAAACTGGATAGACTTATGAACTTCCCTGCCACATTCCAACTAGACGTGCATCACCTTGCTCAATACAAGTAAATTGAACGAGGCTGCGCACGTCTAGTAGGAAAGTGACCAACAGTATACATGTCTCATTCTTTCGGGCACATCACTAGAGAATTCTGACTGTGCACACTGTGAGGATTCACAAGTTTGCAGACACTTTCGTCCTAAACCTGGGCAACTCCTTTGAAGGCCACAGACTGCCTAAACATTTTTTTCATAAGTTTTACTCGCCCTCACCCATCCCCAGAGGTCATGTTCTGGCACTTAATCCACCCCCACTGGTCTGGGCTTTCTGGTCATGTTCTGGAAATGCGTACTCGTCCAGTCACTGACTTGGGGAGAGGAGACTGGCGGATCTCTGCCACAGGCAGTGATCGACAGGTTCCACGGTTTCCCCGGCTTACTTTGCTGAATCGATGGCACGCTGTCAATAACTGACCCTGGTGATCACGTGCCATGCATGCACATGTCACTTTTGGGGTGCCAGCGATTGTCTGCAGTGGTCGTATGGGTATACAGCACGTCATCACTTCAGGAAAGTAAATAAAGGCCGGCAGTTCTTGCCAGAGCATTGGTGCTGGCACGGCGGGCCATATACGTGAGATAGTTGTCGGTTGAGCGATTGGCCAGTCATTTGTCTGGTGACCATTTCGGCCAGCAGTAAGAGCAGAGCCAAGCACTTGTGTTCTCTATATCGGGACACGGAAGCGGAGGGAGTCTTGTTGGAACGCCGCCTCGCTGCGGTCAGTAGTGTTTATAAATGGCTGTTACATATATACGGATTATGTGCATGTTATAGATGACATTGTATCCCTAATAGACAGTCTCTATGAGGGAAGCTAAAATACACGAGACGGACCCTCAGAATCCCGGACGCAATAATGATGAGATACTGATGCAATCTGGATGACATATAGTGGATACGTTCATGCGTAATTTAGTTTTTGCTGATCTCACTGCACAGTAAATCCATAAAACAACTTGCACATTAATACCCTACTTACATAATGTGTAAAAACTTTCAGATTTTGCTCTTTTCAATGCCTCACCAAAACCCTTATTAAGTGGCTTTTGGTACAGCGATGCCTGCTAGTTCCAAAACCTGAAAGCGTTATTCCCATCAGATGAGTAATTTTGCACAGTGCATGTAGAAAAAAGCAAAAAAAAAAAAAAAATATATATTTTTTTTACTTATTATTAAAACTAATTTTTCCCCAAATCTTTACTTTTTTATTTTGTCAAAACATTATTTACCGAGGTAGCCGAGGCCGTCTGTGAGCTCCTAATCTCCAGTAATCTTCAATTCGTCTGTGTTTCCGATCCTGCAGAGGAAAAGATGCATTATATAGCGGCATCAGGAGCTCACAGTTTGGGCCAGAGGCGCGACAATGAGGCGGACCTGTGAATCAAAAAGGAGCGCTCAAAAGCAGAATAGACGTGTATAGAGCAAGAGGATTGCAAAAAATGTATTCTAGATTTTATATAAATCATTTTAGGCTTTAAACAATTGATTAAAAACACTTAAAAGGTACAAATAGGTACCAAAACATACAAGCATGTGACTACAATAAGCCGCCTGTCCAAACACGCAATCCCTAAGGGCACATAGTAGGGCTGTATTAGGTAAGTTACGTCGTACAAGCAGTGTGAATAATAATAGAATAGCAGAACATATCAGTGCAGATCCTAAACCAAAAGCCATGATTTTTCTGGTACTCAAAAAAAAAAAAAAAAAAGGCTGCATTTCAGAATTTCATCAGTGTTAGTTTTTGCAATCAGTGCTTTTTCACATATGAAAAAAATAAAAATAAACTGCAAAGTTTCTTCTACCCAGTGTTAATCGTAGGTGGCATATGGCTGCCATCCGTGTGCGGTCCATGATCTTCATGGACCCTCAGACTTGGAAGAGTAATTTTAATTTGTGACTTTGATAGAAAACGGACATCTCTGCACGATTTTTTTGCGGACAAACAGTCCACAAAAAACACGGACATCTGAAAAGCTCAATAGACTTTAATGGGTAGGTGTTCAATCCATCAAAATCATGGATAGAGCACAAACCTCTGAATGGTCAAACGATCTGTATGAGTCAAAGAAATGCATACCAAAGCTGCGGAACCATTGAGAAACAATAAATGCACCCATAATATATCTAGCACCCTCAGTAAAGAAATGCCTGCCAAAGCAGCAGAACTGAGAAAGAATAAATGCATCAATAATGTTACACACCACCAGTGAAGAAATGCATGACAAAGCAGCGGAACCAGTGAGAAACAATAAATGCACCAATAATATGTTGCACACCACAGTAAAGAAATGCATGCATAAGCAGCGGAACCACTGAGAAACAATAAATGCACCAATAATATGTTACGCACCACAGTAAGAAAAATGCATGCCAAAGCAGCGGAACCACTGAGAAACAATAAATGCACCAATAATATGTTACGCACCACAGTAAAAAAAAAATGCATGCCAAAGCAGCGGAACCACTGAGAAACAATAAATGCACCAATAATATGTTATGCACCACCAGTAAAGAAATGCATGCCAAAGCAGCGGAACCACTGAGAAACAATAAATGCACCAATAATATGTTACACACCACAGTAAAAAAAATGCATGCCAAAGCAGCAGAACCACTGAGAAACAATAATTGCACTAATAATATGTTACGTACCACCAGTAAAGAAATGCATGCCAAAGCAGCGGAACCACTGAGAAACAATAAATGCACCAATAATATGTTACGCACCACAGTAAAAAAATGCCTGCCAAAGCAGCGAAACTACTGATAAACAATAAATGCACCAATAATATGTTACGCACCACAGTAAAGAAATGAATGCCAAAGTAGCGGAACCACTGAGAAACAATAAATGCACCAATAATGTTACGCACCACAGTAAAAAAAATGCATGCCAAAGCAGCGGATCCACTGAGAAACAATAAATGCACAAATAATGTTACGCACCACCAGTAAAGAAATGCATGCCAAAGCAGTGGAACCACTGAGAAACAATAAATGCACCAATAATATGTTACACACCACGAGTAACGAAATGAATGCCAAAGCAGCGGAACCGATGAGAAACAATAAATGCACTAATAATATATCAAGTACCACCAGTACAGCTACAGTTATATGAAAAATTTTGGGCACCCCTATTAATCTTAAGCTTAATGTTTTATAAAAATTGTTTTTTTTGCAACAGCTATTTCAGTTTCATATATCTAATAACTGTTGGACACAGTAATGTTTCTGCCTTGAAATGAGGTTTATTGTACTAACAGAAAATGTGCAGTCTGCATTCAAACAAAATTTGACAGGTGCATAAGTATGGGCACCTCACCAGAAAAGTGACATTAATATTTAGTAGATCCTCCTTTTGCAAAAATAACAGCCTCTAGTCGCTTCCTGTAGCTTTTAATGAGTTCCTGGATCCTGGATGAAGGTATTTTTGACCATTCCTCTTTAAAAAACAATTCCAGTTCAGTTAAGTTTGATGGTCGCCGAGCATGGACAGCCCTCTTCAAATGATCCCACAGATGTTCAATGATATTCAGGTCTGGGGACTGGGATGGCCATTCCAGAACACTGTAATTGTTCCTCTGCATGAATGCCTGAGTAGATTTGGAGCAGTGTTTTGGATCATTGTCTTGCTGAAAGATCCATCCCCTGCGTAACTTCAACTTTGTCACTGATTCATGAACATTATTGCCAAGAATCTGCTGATAGTGAGAGGAATCCATGTGTCCCTCAACTTTAACAAGATTCCCGGTGCCGGCATTGGCCACACAGCCCCAAAGCAAGATGGAACCTCCACCAAATTTTACTGTGGGTATCAAGTGATTTTCTTGGAATGCTGTGTTTTTTTTGCCGCCATGCATAACGCCTTTTTGTATGACCAAACAACTCAATCTTGGTTTCATCAGTCCACAGGACCTTCTTCCAAAAATAAATTGGCTTCTCCAAATGTGCTTTTGCATACCTCAGCCGACTCTGTTTGTGGCGTGCTTGCAGAAATTGCTTCTTTCGCATCACTCTCCCATACAGCTTCTCCTTGAGCAAAGTGCGTTGTATAGTTGACCGATGCACAGTGACACCATCTGCAGCAAGTTGATGCTGCAGCTCTCTGGAGGTGGTCTGAGGATTGTCCTTGACTGATCTCACCATTCTTCTTCTCTGCCTTTCTGATGTTTTTCTTGGCCTGCCACTTCTAGCCTTAACAAGAACTGTACCTGTGTTCTTCCATTTCCTTACTATGTTCCTCACAGTGGAAGTTGACAGGTTAAATCTCTGAGACAGATTTTTGTATCCTTCCCCTGAACAACTATGTTGAATAATCTTTGTTTTCAGATCATTTGACAGTTGTTTTGAGGAGCCCATGATGCCACTCTTCAGAGGAGATTCAAACAGGAGAACAACTTGCAAGTGGCCACTTTAAGTAGCTTTTCTCATGATTGCATACACCTGGCTAGGAAGTTCAAAGCTCAGTGAGGTTACAAAACCAAAAAAAGTGCTTTAGTAAGTCAGTAAAAAGTAGGTAGGAGTATTTAAAACAAGAAAATGATAAGGGTGCCCATACTTATGCACCTGTCAAATTTTGTTTGATTGCAGATTGCACATTTTCTGTTAGTACAATAAACCTCATTTCAAGGCAGAAACATTACTGTATCCAACAGTTATTAGATATATGAAACTGAAATAGCTGTTGCAAAAAACCACAATTTTTTATAAAACATTAAGCTTAAGATTAATAGGGGTGCCCAAACTTTTTCATATAACTGTAATATTCCAACAAACAAGGGATAATAAAGGTGCCTTGGTGTTAAAAAAACAAAACAAAAAAACTATAAAGGTAAAAGATCCGCTAACAAGTGGAGGATGGGAGGAGGGAGCTGTCCCACACGTATCACCTGTGGCTTTATCAGGGGCACCGTGGGCCTCCACTCCATCTTCTATCCATACAGGGATTGCCTAACAAACAGGAATCCCTGCATGTGTTGCGCTTGTCGAAAAGCCATGAGACATGCAGGTTCTCGAACAAATTTTTTGAGCGTGCTGAAGAAACTGGGTTAGCACAGGAGCATGCTCGGATAACAGATTATCCGAACACTAGGTGGAACCATTTTTGGGGGATCAAGAGCTTTGGAGCAATAAGGGTCCCAACATTCGGACCATCAATGATCGGTAAGTTACGCAGAATGGATAACTTTTAATTCTGATATCGCGGCCGATCATCCAGTGTGTATGGGGAGAGGGGGGGGGGGGGTTCCTATTCTTTCCCAAAGCTTGATGTTGGAGGAAAGAAGGACTGGAAATGTTGGATTTGGACGAGATGTGCTGAAGCTTCTTACTACCTTCTCCCCATTGAGAACAAATGCTCAGCCAAATATGCATGTGTGGGGAGTGAGGTCGGAAAGAATGGTTGTCGGCTTAACGAGCATACGACCCTCTGCAATATGAAGCGTGCATTCAGCTCTGCCGCTGTAGTATATCGGTATGGATGGTGATTGCAGCCTGCACTTGTATGTATGCCCCAGCCTGGCTGATCTCATCATTACAGAAGGGCACTTTTATCTGAGCTCCAATTGCTGCCATTCTTTTATCTTCTTCCTGACCGGAGGGCGATATCCCGGCTTTACAGTGATGTCCCTGCCATCTCATTCCCTCATGATTCTTCTGCATTACATTTTGATTAAAGTGATGATAAAGCCTCCATTCATAATCCATTTACAGCATTCCCTTTGCATATTGCTCGGCGCGCTTCATTGCAAACTGCTGAGCTAGCATGCAGCGTACAGCCCAACTCTGTTATTGCACAGCGCTGCAGTCACCCATTGCTGCAGTCACCCAGCGCTGCAGTCACCGTCTGCAAAGTATCTCCTTGGCCTCATGCACACGGCTGTTACTTTTTGCACAAATCCCTAAGCTGACATATATTAGGTGATTGTGTGCTTCCTATTGATGCCTCCATAATGCATCGTATTCTTACCAAAAAGCTCTGATTTTAGGGGTATTAAGTCAGGGATCTGCAAGATTAAATAATACTTTTCTGATAGTGGGGGGTTCTGTCTGCTCCATTAAGTGCATATGAGACTGCGGCATGCTAGACCATTATAGTGCTGCACATCAGAGCCCTGTTTACAGGATTTGGGGTTACCGGTGTTCAGACCCCATCTATTAGCATATGTTCACCTGAGGATAGGTAAGATGGGACTGACCCTTTAAGAAAAACAAGTTCAACTCCAGCAATCCATGTCAGCCAGTTCAGTCCCTCGCTGGGGGAACTGGCTGCACGCATTATACGTGCCATAGATCGGCTGTAGAGGCCGATACTCTTAGAGGGGTCATAGCAATATATTTTCTTTATGATGTCTGGTTAAGTGGTTCAATTCTATAAAATTACTTTAATGTTTAAAGGGGTTGTCCAAGAATTGAAAGAAAAACGTCTATTAGAAGTGACACCTACGCGTTCCTGGTGCCTAGATCACCCTTACTCATGGTGTATCACTGTCCCGGACTAATATAATGACAACTTATTTGTAGGTGTCTGGACCATTCACTTGAATAGGAAATGAGGCTCTGTACCCGGGAGCGCTGACCATATAACGCACAGAGCTGTGCTGTTTTGGATCCGCAAATTGTGTACACATGGCCGCCACTAGAGCGGATAACAGCTGATCGGTGGGGGTGCTGGCTTTTACTTCTGGACAACCCCTCTAAATCAAGTTTTTATGTTAAATATCGTGGAGAATGTTTCTTCTTGTAATTTTCCACATCACTAATTTTCTTAAAGGGAAACTGTCATATTCTTTTTAGCATCTAAACTGTCTCCGATGCATTGTTAGTGATGCAGTGTGCACACTGAGCATGCGCGGCTCTACGATGCACTGCGCAAGCGCGAGAATTTTCACAGCGGATTTGAGTGACATCAGCGCAACCCCAGGAACATCCTTCAAATTGTGTGGCTTGTGAAGTCGGAGTCTGTATAAAATGGAGCGACTCTGACTCCTAAAATATATAATAAATTGGGTATAGTAGTACAGTGCAGGATGTGCTGTAAATGTTTTCATAATAATTTGGGAAAGTTATTAAATGTCCTATAAATATCTGTTGTGTTCCTTATCTAAGGATCTTGGCTTTTAGTTGAGATGAATCTGTGCTGCACTTTATGCACATGCTCCGTAGTGACCAGTGCTGTGGGGTCATAGTTGAGATGAATCTGTGCTGCACTTTATATACATGCTCAGTAGTGACCAGTGCTGTGGGGTCATAGTTGAGATGAATCTGTGCTGCACTTTATGCACATGCTCCGTAGTCACCAGTGCTGTGGGGTCATAGTTGAGATGAATCTGTGCTGCACTTTATGCACATGCTCCGTAGTCACCAGTGCTGTGGGGTCATAGTTGAGATGAATCTGTGCTGCACTTTATGCACATTCTCAGTAGTGACCAGTGCTGTGTGGTCATAGTTGAGATGAATCTGTGCTGCACTTTATGCACATGCTCAGTAGCGACCAGTGCTGTGGGGTCATAGTTGAGATGAATCTGTGCTGCACTTTATGCACATGCTCAGTAGCGACCAGTGCTGTGGGGTCATAGTTGAGATGAATCTGTGCTGCACTTTATGCACATGCTCAGTAGTGACCAGTGCTGTGAGGTCATAGTTGAGATGAATCTGTACTGCACTTTATGCACATGCTCAGTAGTGACCAGTGCTCTAGGGTCATAGTTGAGATGAATATGTGCTGCACTTTATGCACATGCTCCGTAGTGACCAGTGCTGTGGGGTCATAGTTGAGATGAATCTGTGCTGCACTTTATGCACATGCTCAGTAGTGACCAGTGCTGTGGAGTCGGAGTCAGGGCAATTGCGGAGTCCGAGGTTTGGCTTACCAACTCCACAGCCCTGCCTCTATGTACAGTAGATAACAAAGGATCCACCAATTCCAATTGATGTCACAGCTCACCTGCTCCCACTCTCTTTACAATGACCTGTGCACAGATAGATCAGAGCATGAGCAGAAAAAACTTCTGAACAAATCAGTAGGGTCAGAGCCAGTCTACTGCTGATAATGTCCATGCGGCTGCTCAAATAATCATTAAGCCTAGGAAAAAAATAAAATCTTGCAATTTTCACAAATGTCTCTAGGCTTAATGCTAGCCTCATACTTCCTGATTACGGTATATATAGAGTACTGGGGGGGGGGAAATAAAAAATGGAAAAAAATAAATGTAAGTTAAAACCAGTCCTTTTCTGATGACACAGTCCTTGTATTCTTGCATTGTTCATTGAGCAGCTGAGGCCCTACAGAGTGTGGTGGCACGACCATCCGCAATGTCCCCAGTCCAGTCTTCTGGCCCACATGTGAGCCCCCTCGGCTCTTTCATGACATTGCAAATCAGCAAAGAAATGTAATTTTGCTAATTGCAGTTTTCTAAACATCCACAATTTCTTTCAGTTCTTATATTATTTATTTTTATTTTTTTTTGCATGACTTTTCTTCTTTGTGTTCTAACGCAGAATCTTCCTTACAGACTTGGCAATTAGAGAAATAAAATAATCGGCATATAGAAGTCCTGAGCCAGCTTCTCGCATCAGATTGTTACATTTCCATTTATCCTTTTCTTAAAAGAGTTTTCTATCTTTTAAAAATCCTGTATAATTTAATCATATACCGTATTTTTTCTGTGTCCTTAGCTGAATGTCCGCGCTGGCACAAGCTCCTGCAGGGCTCTGGCCATTTAACACTTGTTTTGGAAATTTAGATTCTTTTGTAAAAGACCTTTTCTGCCCGGTTACCCATTAGACTAATGTTGGCCAAACTCACCAGAAGCCGAATGGTCATGGTGGCCCCTGACTGTTGTTTGTCAGGGAAGGCTGTTGCGCTCTCCCAACCTACAAGCAGGGGCAATTTTACATCTGGAGCATTGGAGGAGCTCGGGCACTGAAGTTGGCAAGATCCAGCGATCAGGCCAGCTTCAGGGAGGCGCTTACAAGCTGTATAGCCAAGAGCTTGTAAGCACTGCTTTCCTTCCCTAGCAAACTGGCCACTTCTGGTAGACTGCAGTGGTGGCTGGTAACCTAGACGTCAACCAGTATACTATGAAAGTAAAGGGATTTTCCATTTTTTAGAAAATGTTTTCTGTAATGTAAATGAACAAAATCCAGTAGTATTCACCCTCCAGGGTCCATCACTTGCTTTCGGCCGCTGCTTTTGTCAGTGTTTTGACTACAGCGGTAATGTCGACATCTCACATCAGCCTCTGAGTTCTAAGAATCCCTGCGGCGGTGGGACGTCACTGCTGCAGCCAAAACACTGAGACCAGAACGGAGGCAGAGAGGCAGCGCTGGACCCAGGGAGGGTGAGCACTACAAGATTTTGTTCATTTTCTTTACAGGAAATGTTTGGGGTCCACTTTTCTAATAGTGGAAAACACTAAAAATACCCCCTTGTTCTTGAGAACGGAGACAAAAATGGCACCGTTCCTTGCTTTTACGAGAATTTTTCAATTTTACCCATTTCAGAAGTTAAACAGAACCTGTTAATGACCAATAATTATCTCCATTTCTGCGCTTATGCAGCAATTTCAGGCACGCACAAAGATGGATCTGCCTAGTTTTGCATTGATAGATGCAGCTTTCACTTATATTGGCAGATTCGTCATCCAGTTTGGGAAAAAGTAGGTGAGAAATAGGACATTCCTTAACTGTATGGCCGGTAGGGGTCTTTTTTTCTGGTCCTGGGGGGTGATGAAACAGAACTAATATGGCGATGCATCCTCTTCTGTGTTTTTTACCCTGGCCACCCATTATGCATTGGACTGCAGCATTTTCCCATTCACGTGAATAATGCCGTGCACAGTCATCTGTGCAGCTAGGAATGGTGATGCAACACTAAACCAATGCTGGGTCCACTTCATTCTCATCGGACCCCCACCAATCATGCAGTGTTGCCATATCCTAGCTGTGACCTTAGAGGCTTCGCTATGCGGACCTGTGTATGTTGGTTCTGCATGCATAGAGGTTTATGTAAGCAGCATATATGAATATGGATTGCAATGCCCGGACCGCGTCGTGGGTCTCCTGAACCAAATTCGACAGTAGATCATGACTAGTCCGGGACTTTGCAGTCCATACTCTGACCATTAATGTTGCACATGTGAAACCGACCTTAGGACATGTGCACACGTTCCATATTTGCAGCCGAAAAATCCTGATTCTTTGATAGGAAAAACGGAGAATAAAATGCATGCAATTTTTAAGCGTTTTTCCCATTCATTAGTATGGATGAAATCCCCATAAAAAATGCTGCAATAATTGACATGTTGCAGATTTAAATCTGCAAGGAAAAAAAATAAACAACGTGCGCATGAAATTTGCGGAATCGCATTCACTTTTGCAAATAGTAGAAAATCCTTCATGCTTTGTGATTAATCCAAGCAGAAAAAAAGCTACAAAAACGCTATGTGTGCACAGACCCTTGTCGGGTATTTCCAGCTTTGACTTCCAGATTTCACTATATCAGATTATTGCATGAGGCCTGGAGCTACAATGCAAAGCAGCAGATAAGACTGCGTGCAGGGAATACTGGGGGATTTCAGCTCTGAAGCCTTCAAAATGACGAACGAAATTTCAGAGTATAATTGAAGATCAGCGTCAGAGAAGTAATGTAATATAGTGACGATGTTGCTACTCTAATTGTGAAATGTTATGCTGAATGTGATAATCATTGTGATTTTTTGGAGGAAGTTGCTGGATTTCAGCGTTGCACAGGCTGCTGGACTCATCGTGATATTCCAGTGGCGTCTTGAGATGCGCAGCTGCTTATTGGAAGGACAGGTCATGTTTCCTGCCATTGTTATGAGTATATAGAATTATTAGCTTGCTATCCAGCGTTTTCTAATGGCTCCAAAGGAATCCTGATGTATAACCGTATAAAAGAGCCAGGTTCCTCTCTAGGTTCTGGCATTTTTGATAAGGAAGGTGACATGCGGACTTTGTTATCCTTGCTAAAAAAAAAAAAAAGTGAACCACTTACCTCAGAAAACACTCACGTAAATGGAGCTCCACAGTGACACGGTCTCTTGGAATTTGGGGTAAAACCAATGCATTATTGTGACTTGTAGAAAACATTATTTTGGGGAACAAATTGAGCAAAAATCTTTTCTCCATGGTAAGAAAAGTGGGAATTTCTTTCGAATGGGGATGCATAGACTACACTCGTGGGTCTTAAGAGTAAAGTTTTTCTTTGTGGGGAGCACCAAGTTGGTGTAGGGAAGCTTATAGGCCATGCAATGCTCCCCTGGGAATTTAACTATACAAATAGCCTCCACACAGCCACAGAAAACGGGACCTCTTATGCTAACTATTGGAGGTGGAAATCCCAGAAGTGAATATTAAATCTTGAAAGAGCCATCCCACATAATTTAGGATTGGAAACCCAACCAGAGGCTCCATGTGCAGACACTTGTTTCAGGGGTTTTGCCCTTCATCTGTGCAAAGCAAGAAGTGTTTGATATAGACTTTTAGGATTGCTTCCTCCAATAGGTGGCATTGGAGTTCCTGTCGTCTTCCGATCAGACATTGCATGGCCCATAGGTCACCTTAGATCAACTTGGTGCTCTCCAAAAGGAGAAACTTTACCCATTAGATCCCATCAGAGGCTTCTCACCCAGCCCACTGGCTCACTTGCTTTGCACTGATGAGAGGCAAAAAAACAGGAAACTTCTGTCCTCAAATGGAGATTTTGTTTTGGCTTTATATTTAAAGTCAAGTATCTAGTAGGGTCAATGTTGACTTTTTGGATTGCTTCTTCCAGCATTAGAGTCCCTGTCTTCTTCCTCTCTGAATGGGTTACTTGTATGTTGCAAATAACGCATTGTTTGAATAAAAAAATTGGGGTCCTTAATGATACAAGGGATCACCTAGAGATAATCCACATTGAGACCAAATTTTCACCCAATACCACCACAACGGTACCACTGTTTGGACAACCCAGAAAAACTGGAGACATTGGCTTAAGCAGGCAAATGACTAAGGCCTCATTCAGACATCCAATTTTCGCGTACGTGTGCCATCTATGGTTTTCACGGATAGCACCGATCCTTGTGATAATATAAGGGGCTATTCACATGTCCCCGCGTACTTTTTCACAGACCAAATGTTTTTCTCGTACAAGTGGTTTTCATGGATAGCATTTGTACCTGTGATATTCTATGGAGCTATGCACATGTTAAATTCTTTTTCCTCGGACTGAGTGGTCCACGGAAAAAAATCTGAGACATGTACGATTTTGATCCCAGGACCCTGGTTCCATGGCCAGGTTGGTTTTCCATAGCCAGCAGACCAGAGAACTGCAAACCGGCGTATCTACTGATTGATAGGCCCAACGACAACATTACGTTGCAATCCACGCATGACTTGGCCGGGGCCTACTTATTACGATAGGGGAAGGTAAGACCTTTTTTGAGATTCTGGTGCGGCAGCCATGGAGTACCAATGTGGCTGCTGGACTAGGGTCCTACAAATCTTTTGCTCAACCCTACTGACATGCAGTGGTGATCAGCTTTTACCGAAAATGTTTTTAGCCACATAGGGATGAGATTTGGTGAAATCACATCCACTTTGCTTCTGCTGTAATGTCCCGCACCACCTGTGAACGTTTCCTAATAGATGAGAAGGCCTAGAGCGATCAATTTTCTGGATGGTGATTTCCATTGGAGATGTCATGATTTTATCACAGCCCGTCCGTTAGTGTCCTCACGTCGCCCCTTCACATTTTTAATGTTCTGATTTACATTTGCTGCGGATTATTGTTTATTTTACAGGGAAATGCTTCTCGGTAAATTCTCCATTGTTCTGTCACCGTTCTCCGTAACCTCCTCTTTCCTGCCGCTGATTTTCAGGCGTTAAAAATAGTTCAGATGTCTCATCTTGCCGGGTTTCGGAGTGACGGTGGATGCTGTGAAGGCCTCTGGTTATGTAACCACTGGCGTCTCTTTCTGGCCTCTGTTTAGAGGAAAAGTTCAAACAATTGGAAAAGTTTAGTCATTCTGCACGTGGTTCCTGCGCTCATCAGAAGCCATCAACTTAGATGTTTTTCTCTGGAGGATTATAAGGGGGTTTATTTTACTTCTATTTCATCATTTCCGGGGATTCCCCAAAGTGATTTTTAGTTCTGAAACTTTGATACCCACGAGGCTTTGACTTCTCCATCTTTCCTATTATCTGTCACCCAAAATACTCTCACACTGCTGATAATTTTTCTTGCTGCAGAGCTTTTCAATCCTTAAGGCTGGGTTGTATTTTGCCATTTTCGGAGCGTTACTGTGCCACCAGGGCTGTGGAGTCGGTGAGCCAAACCTCCGACTTCTCAATTTCTCTAACTCCACAGCCCTGTGTGCCACCCTCCCCAAAAGTCATGCAATTATATTGCAGAAAGTCTCGATGAAGCATGTAAAATGACGTCAACTGGGAAATCGTGGGCGGTTTTGGCGGTCACTTCTAGGCTCTGGGGAACATCCGCCAACTGAATACCCACCATGAAAGAAAACCTTCCAGAGTCGCCCATAGTTTACTTTTCACCCGAACTCTAGAAGTTATATATATATATATATATATATATATATATATATATATATATATATATATATATATATATATATATATATATATATATATTATTTTTTCAATGGAAAGAGGAAATTACATGTGAGCATGTGGACGACTGTCTGGCATTTTGGTGGCTGGTGTTGACTTTGGTGGTCAGTTTGGCAGGCGTCATGCCTTTTTAGATTCACTACTCCCCCCATTAACTCTTCCACCGTATACTGGATACTGATCATTCTGGATTTGTTCCTTTTCCTGACGATATATGCTTCCTGCCGCTATAAGGTTTAATCATTAGTGATGTCACATTGTATGATTAGTGATGTCACATTACGTGGCTCCTCTGACCACATGATGTTTGGATTACTATTAAAGAGGTTTTTTTTAGTTTTTTTTACGATGAAGTAATTTGGACCGAGTATAGGTGTATGGTACATAAATACCATATTCTGCTTTGTCTCCTTTAGAAATGTTGTTCGTCCAGGCCACCATCATATTCTTCATCTACAGTCAAATGATTGCTCTTAGAGAATGTGTCATCAGAAGATGACTGATTTTTAATCACTTTTTATGTTACTTTTTTTTTCTAACTTTATTATTTTATTTCAATTTTCCATATTACTATATTATTAAAAAACTGCAATTTTTACTCTGGCCCCTAGACCAGATGTTAGACTCGTGCTGTTTTGTACAGAAGGCTTTTCAGCAGTCTCTTCATTATCGCAGACAATGGAAGTTAAAGGGGTTGTCCACTACTAGGACAACTTTTTCTCATACCCCACACTTGGCCCCCATAAAATAAAAAAAAAAGATTAAATTCAACTCCTGTGCTGGTGTCTTTCCAGTGGTGTCGGCACTCGTGGTCCCGGAGCTCTTGTGCGGTTGCATGACATGTGATGCCCGGCGACCAATCAGCGCTGGCGTCACTGTCTCCGCCTTCGGACAAGTTGAACATTAAGAGGAAGTCAGAGATGGGCTGCGGCCCGGACTACTTCTTCATGCTCAGTTTGTCCGAAGGCGGAGACAGTGACTTGGGCGCAGGCATCACTTGTCATAATAACCACACGGGAGCCCCAGGAAGAGCGAGTTCCGACACTGTGGGAATGGCACTGGCACGAGAAGCGAGTATAAGCTTTTTTATTTTATCGGAGTCAAGCAAGGGGTATAACATGGAGTTGTCAAAATAGTGGACACCTTCTTTAACACCTTTTATATACATATACATAATTAGTCCATAAATATATGAAAATAACACATTCAGGAATGATAAACACACAAAGACCTCTCAAAAAAGATTTAAAGACAGGCCACAGGAATGTATAGTTAAAAATATAAATTTTATTACATCAAAAAAAGGTAAAAACCTCAACCTTAAATACACAATCCAATCATAATATAGAAAGTACCTGTGGCCTGTCTTTAAATCTTTTTTGAGAGGTCTTTGTGTGTTTACCTTTTATATACAGTAGATAACACAATTTGCAACATTCACAATAGGTGATGTCACAGCCTACCTCCTCCTCCTGTACAATGACTGATAGCACCTCTATATACAGTAGATAACACCAGATTCACAAAGGGTGATGTCACAGCTCACCTCTTCTCATCCTGTACAATGACTGATAACACTTCTATATACAGGTCCTTCTCAAAAAATTAGCATATAGTGTTAAATTTCATTATTTACCATAATGTAATGATTACAATTAAACTTTCATATATTATAGATTCATTATCCACCAACTGAAATTTGTCAGGTCTTTTATTGTTTTAATACTGATGATTTTGGCATACAACTCCTGATAACCCAAAAAACCTGTCTCAATAAATTAGCATATCAAGAAAAGGTTCTCTAAACGACCTATTACCATAATCTTCTGAATCAACTAATTAACTCTAAACACATGCAAAAGATACCTGAGGCTTTTAAAAACTCCCTGCCTGGTTCATTACTCAAAACCCCCATCATGGGTAAGACTAGCGACCTGACAGATGTCAAGAAGGCCATCATTGACACCCTCAAGCAAGAGGGTAAGACCCAGAAAGAAATTTCTCAACAAATAGGCTGTTCCCAGAGTGCTGTATCAAGGCACCTCAATGGTAAGTCTGTTGGAAGGAAACAATGTGGCAGAAAACGCTGTACAACGAGAAGAGGTGACCGGACCCTGAGGAAGATTGTGGAGAAGGACCGATTCCAGACCTTGGGGAACCTGAGGAAGCAGTGGACTGAGTCTGGTGTGGAAACATCCAGAGCCACCGTGCACAGGCGTGTGCAGGAAATGGGCTACAGGTGCCGCATTCCCCAGGTAAAGCCACTTTTGAACCATAAACAGTGGCAGAAGCGCCTGACCTGGGCTACAGAGAAGTAGCACTGGACTGTTGCTAAGTGGTCCCAAGTACTTTTTTCTGATGAAAGCAAATTTTACATGTCATTCGGAAATCAAGGTGCCAGAGTCTGGAGGAAGACTGGGGAGAAGGAAATGCCAAAATGCCTGAAGTCCAGTGTCAAGTACCCACAGTCAGTGATGGTGTGGGGTGCCATGTCAGCTGCTGGTGTTGGTCCACTGTGTTTCATCAAGGGCAGGGTCAATGCAGCTAGCTATCAGGAGATTTTGGAGCACTTCATGCTTCCATCGGCTGAAATGCTTTATGGAGATGAAGATTTCATTTTTCAGCACGACCTGGCACCTGCTCACAGTGCCAAAACCACTGGTAAATGGTTTACTGACCATGGTATTACTGTGCTCAATTGGCCTGCCAACTCTCCTGACCTGAACCCCATAGAGAATCTGTGGGATATTGTGAAGAGAAAGTTGAGAGACGCAAGACTCAACACTCTGGATGAGCTTAAGGCCGCTATTGAAGCATCCTGGGCCTCCATAACATCTCAGCAGTGTCACAGGCTGATTGCCTCCATGCCACGCCGCATTGAAGCAGTCATTTCTGCCAAAGGATTCCCGACCAAGTATTGAGTGCATAACTGAACATTATTATTTGATGGTTTTTTTGTTTGTTATTAAAAAACACTTTTATTTGATTGGACGGGTGAAATATGCTAATTTATTGAGACAGGTTTTTTGGGTTATCAGGAGTTGTATGCCAAAATCATCAGTATTAAAACAATAAAAGACCTGACAAATTTCAGTTGGTGGATAATGAATCTATAATATATGAAAGTTTAATTGTAATCATTACATTATGGTAAATAATGAAATTTAACACTATATGCTAATTTTTTGAGAAGGACCTGTACAGTAGATAACACAGGATCCACCATTCACAATAGGAGATATCACAGCTCACCTCCTCCTCCTGTACAATGACTGATAACATCTCTATATACAGTAGATAACACAGGATCCACCATTCAAGATA
This sequence comes from Ranitomeya variabilis, assembly GCF_051348905.1. Classification (NCBI taxonomy): domain Eukaryota; kingdom Metazoa; phylum Chordata; class Amphibia; order Anura; family Dendrobatidae; genus Ranitomeya; species Ranitomeya variabilis. Next base: position 36,593,792 of record NC_135239.1, on the reverse strand, counting down.
GGTGATGTCACAGCTCACCTCCTCTCTCTCTCTCTTTGCACATTGACCATATCATGCCTAAAAAGCTCTCTTGCAGAAGTCAATGAATCGGATTCAATCTGTTGCTGCAAATGTCCTTGTAACTGGAAGTATTAGTCTAGTATTCGGCTTAAAAAATATTTGAGAAGATTGACTGGATTTAATCAATAGGTCATTTTTGTTTGTTTTTTGCTGACACATTCTGTTTAAATGAAAAATTGTGTGCAAACTTAGTCCTGTTTTTTTTTTCCTATAAAGGTTAAAAGGGTCACTCAGACTAAATGTGCTGTTCCGGTATTTGTCCCTGACATCTTTTTACTGCCCTGATGATAAATTAAATGAGTGTAACCAGTGAATAGAAATCGGTCCAGAACATGATTGACCGCCGCAGGATGTCATCCATCACTTTTCAGAGACATTTCTTATTAGATTTCCACGTTGATGAGCCCCGGAGTCTGTGTATAATCGGGTTACGTGCGTGGTGCATGGCACCGCTCTGCTGCACGCTGCTGGTAAAGATGTCCAGCTGCAGTCCCATGTAATCCATCTCCGCAGAGGTCAGCCGGTATCTGCAGGATTTACCCCAGAGCAGATTGCCTGCACATCCCTTTCCTGAATATCTGTAAATCCTGGCTCTGTTTTCTACTCGGGAAGACATGATGGCATTTTTTTTTCTTTGCTAACACATTTTTTTTCGTTATTACTTTTTAGCATGAAATGTGCAAAGTTCCCAAATCTGCTCTTCTCACCCAGAAGCGTTGATAGTTTTGTGTCTCGCAGGAGAAATTGCAAACGGTTTGCTTCTCTCCAGGGAGAAGTAAGTTGAGCAGCGTGACGTAAACCTGACAATAAGGAAGTAATTGTGTTCTGCAGAGCGTCGCATTGTACCGTGTAAAGGATCTGCAGACGGTGGATCATTTACAATAATGGGGTGAGCTAAAAAAGGAGGAAGATATTACCATTTTGTGTATTAGATCATGAGAAAGTTTTGGGTGTGTAATGTATTAATTGTATCTAGTGATGAGTGAACATGCTCGAATAACGTGTCATACGAGTGTCTTGTGCATTTGTTGCGGCTGTTAGGTAATCCCTGCATGTGTTGCGGCTGTTAGGTAATCCCTGCATGTGTTGCGGCTGTTAGGTAATCCCTGCATGTCTTGCGGCTGTTAGGTAATCCCTGCATGTCTTGCGGCTGTCAGGTAATCCCTGCATGTCTTGCGGCTGTTAGGTAATCCCTGCATGTCTTGCGGCTGTTAGGTAATCCCTGCATGTCTTGGTTGCTGTTAGTTAATCCCTGCATGTCTTGGTTGCTGTTAGTTAATCCCTGCATGTCTTGGTTGCTGTTAGTTAATCCCTGCATGTCTTGCAGCTGCTAGTTAATCCCTGCATGTCTTGCGGCTGTTAGGTAATCCCTGCATGTCTTGGTTGCTGTTAGTTAATCCCTGCATGTCTTGCAGCTGCTAGTTAATCCCTGCATGTCTTGGTTGCTGTTAGTTAATCCCTGCATGTCTTGCAGCTGCTAGTTAATCCCTGCATGTCTTGGTTGCTGTTAGTTAATCCCTGCATGTCTTGCAGCTGCTAGTTAATCCCTGCATGTCTTGCGGCTGTTAGGTAATCCCTGCATGTCTTGGTTGCTGTTAGTTAATCCCTGCATGTCTTGCAGCTGTTAGTTAATCCCTGCATGTCTTGCAGCTGTTAGGTAATCCCTGCATGTCTTGTGGCTGTTAGGTAATCCCTGCATGTCTTGCGTCTGTCGAATAGCCATGAAACATTCAGCCGCGGGGACTCAAACTTATTTTTCAAGCATTCGGTTAGCACATGAGCATGCTCAGATAACACTTTTTTCGAGCACGTTCACTTGTCACCACCTCACTTTCTCCCAATGGCAGACATTAGGGGAGAAAATATTGTGCATGTTGAAATGTCAGATGTCTGTCCTGGCAGCTGCTAATTGCACGCTCAGGAGAGGGTGCATGTGTACAGGGAAGTAGGGAGGGATAGCTGTCGCACGCTCAGGAGAGGGTGCACGTGTACAGGGAAGTAGGGAGGGATAGCTGTTGCACGCTCAGGAGAGGGTGCACGTGTGCAGGGAAGTAGGGAGGGACAGCTGTTGCACGATCAGAAGAGGGTGCACGTGTACAAGGAAGTAGGGAGGGACAGCTGTCGCACGCTCAGGAGAGGGTGCACGTGTACAGGAAAGTAGGGAGGGACAGCTGTCGCACGATCAGAAGAGGGTGCACGTGTACAGGGAAGTAGGGAGGGACAGCTGTCGCACGATCAGAAGAGCGTGCACGTGTACAGGGAAGTAGGGAGGGATAGCTGTCGCATGCTCAGGAGAGGGTGCACGTGTACAGGGAAGTAGGGAGGGACAGCTGTCGCACGCTCAGGATAGGGTGCACGTATACAGGGAAGTAGGGAGGGATAGCTGTCGCACGCTCAGGAGAGGGTGCACGTGTACAGGGAAGTAGGGAGGGATAGCTGTTGCACGCTCAGGAGAGGGTGCACGTGTGCAGGGAAGTAGGGAGGGACAGCTGTCGCACGATCAGAAGAGGGTGCACGTGTACAAGGAAGTAGGGAGGGACAGCTGTCGCACGCTCAGGAGAGGGTGCACGTGTACAGGAAAGTAGGGAGGGACAGCTGTCGCACGATCAGAAGAGGGTGCACGTGTACAGGGAAGTAGGGAGGGACAGCTGTCGCACGATCAGAAGAGCGTGCACGTGTACAGGGAAGTAGGGAGGGATAGCTGTCGCATGCTCAGGAGAGGGTGCACGTGTACAGGGAAGTAGGGAGGGACAGCTGTCGCACGCTCAGGAGAGGGTGCACGAGTACAGGGAAGTAGGGAGGGACAGCTGTCGCATGCTCAGGAGAGGGTGCACGTGTACAGGGAAGTAGGGAGGGACAGCTGTCGCACGCTCAGGAGAGGGTGCACGTATACAGGGAAGTAGGGAGGGATAGCTGTCGCATGCTTAGGAGAGGGTGCACGTGTACAGGGAAGTAGGGAGGGATAGCTGTCGCACGCTCAGGATAGGGTGCACGTATACAGGGAAGTAGGGAGGGATAGCTGTCGCACGCTCAGGATAGGGTGCACGTATACAGGGAAGTAGGGAGGGATAGCTGTTGCACGCTCAGGAGCGGGTGCACGTGTACAGGGAAGTAGGGAGGGATAGCTGTCGCACGCTCAGGAGAGGGTGCACGTATACAGGGAAGTAGGGAGGGATAGCTGTCGCATGCTCAGGAGAGGGTGCACGTATACAGGGAAGTAGGGAGGGATAGCTGTCGCACGCTCAGGATAGGGTGCACGTGTACAGGGAAGTAGGGAGGGATAGCTGTCGCACGCTCAGGAGAGGGTGCACGTATACAGGGAAGTAGGGAGGGATAGCTGTCGGAGAAGCGCGTTGTAAACAGGTGACAGTGTATTATGTAGCTGCAGCTTTGTTGGGGGTAACGCTCCCTCGGCGCACATCTCCGCTATGTGCACAGTAATCACAGCTGTATAGTGAAAGGTACAAGATGAATGGCAGGAATACTTAAGATACAAAAGTGTGACTCAGGTTATAGGGGTAGCGCGCGGCTCGTGGAATACTAGAAAAGGACCTGTGAGCAGAATATTTGATCACTAACTAAAGGCATGAGTGTAAAGCCCCTTTATTGTTTATTTAATGTGTATTTATGAGAACTCTATTCCTGAAGTTATATTCCTCAGCAGAGCAGGCACTGCACTCCGCAGCTCTGCTGTACTTCACCACCCGCTGACAGCAGAGCTGTGGAATGAAGTGCCTGCTCCGCTGCGCTGAGGAATATAACTTCAGGAATAGAGTTCTCAAAAATAAACATTAAATAAGCAATAAAGGGGCTGTGCACTCATGCCGTTAGTTAGGAATTGATTATCCTGCTGATAGGTCCTCTTTGAGGGGTTTTCCATATTCCAGAGCTGCTCTGCGATCGCAGCAGCGTTGTGTGCTCAGGATTATTTGCTTGCTACTTTGTTACATGAACCTTAAGGCTTTTTTCTTTTGAAAGTCGGCATGATGAATTCTGGTTAAATACTCTGACACGTGCCCTGCCCGGGCTCAGGATGATGCTATTAGGGGAAAAGTCAAGGTAGAAATGAGTGAGACGCTGTGTCATCTGGTGCACGCCCGGGCAGACGGGAATTAGTGGTGAGTAAATGACGGTTGCAGTATGTAAATCCCAACGTCTGTGGAGTAGCAATCTGTTCCTGTGTCTGCAGAGCCGCAGCGTCTGTCTACACCTGCTATCATTGCTCCGTTATCGGGAGAAACTGACTCTTTCCCCATGGTCACCACTATAGCTTGGATATCCTGCAAATAAACAAAACGCTCACAATTTTGCCATATGCAGGAATCATTTTCATTCCCCATGTAAAGGTGTTTGCACAAAATTGTGACATATAGCAAAAGTTTCATGGTAATGAGAACAATATATGGGTCGGGTAAATAATTACATTCTGGCTAAACATTTGTGCCTCCGTTGGCATTTTGGGAATCTGACAGAACCTCTGATGAAGCCATCCACAAGAATCAGGCGAACCGTTTTGTGCTCCTTCAGGCGTTCCACGACAGTGTCTTGTCTTTTTCTTTCTTTTTTTTCGGGAGGGCACAAAAAGCCATATGGAGAATGCAAAAGTGCACATGGATTAAATTCAGACATACCGCAAGAGCTCTTTTTTCGGGTGATCACTTATTTTACACGGAACTGTAAATAATTGTTGCCTGTGAATGGTACTACAGCGTTCTCTCATAAAGATGGATAGGACGGATCTGCAGTACCATGTTGGCCACAATACAATTTCCGGAGCTGTGCCAGTTCCTATGTGCTGGGGCATCTTCAATCGGCTGATCGAGGGCGATGCCAGGAATAGGACCTGCCTAATCTGATATCGATCACCCATCCTAAGGACTCCCAGAAAAAAACCCTCTTTTTAGCTTTAGCTTGTCTTAGAGTTTAAATGGATGGTCCAGGACTATGTTTTTGATGACCTATCCTCCTATTCACTTCCATAAGAGCTGAGCCGCTGTACACAAGAGCGGCCACTACAGTGTATGGAGCCGTGTTTTTCTGGCTTGTACACTGTCTACCTTCAGTGATCTCGGGAGCAGCTGGTCAGTGGAGGTGCTAGCTGTTCGATCCCCACCGATCTAATATTGGTGATCTACCCCCAGGAGCGGTCATCAGTATCCTAGTCCTGGACATCCCCCTTTAACAAAATGGATTGACAGGAGCTCATCGTGTTTTATTCTGTTTCATCAGATGAGCGGACACCGGTTCATCGCCGATGAGCAACGTAGCTGCAATGGATGACAAGTCCAACACACCCACTAATTCTGCTTCCACAATAAACAGTGAAGATTTCGTCTTGGTCCCTCTGCAAGTTGATGGCTCTTCGAACTTGGACGACAAACCGCAGTTGAAGGTATGAACGTAGTAGCCGTAATGTCTGATTTTAATGAAGTGAGAAGTTCAGAGCTACAAGAGAAAGATGGGAAAAATGCATTAGATACATCACCTTAAAAGAATCCTGTAATCCAAAACCTAAAAATGGTGTTTACCTGCTGTCATAGTGCTAATCTGCGGGTGGCTGAATAAGTGCATTTAGGTGGTCGGTATCTAAGATGTAGGGCTTCCTTAAAGTTGTCTCCGGTATCTTCCTCACCAAACAGCAGCACGATACAACCACTGATCCGTAAATTTTTTTTGTTCCACTTTTGTTTAAATACCAAAGTAATCCAACCTCCCAGCAGAAAACCCTCCTAAGGGCTTGTTCACACCATCCTTTTTTTCCTGCGGATTTTTCAGGTCCTGATTTGGAAATCCCGCAGTGCAAAACCGCGGTGGATTTCCCTGCGGTTTTTTGTGCGGTTTCTTCTGCGGATTCCACTGTGGTTTTCCAACTGCACTTTCCTATTGGTGCAGGTGGAAAACAGTTGCGGAATCCGCAGAAAGAAGTGACATGCTACTTCTTTTTTTCCGCAGAAAATCAGCGCGGATTTTCCAGCGGAAAAAAGCAAAGTGGGAACAGCGGATTTGGTTTTCCATAGGGTAACATTGTACTGTACCCTGCATGGAAAACGTCTGCGGATCCGCAGCTGCAAATCCGCTGCGGATCCGCAGCAAAAACCGCAGCGTGTGAACATAGCCTTAGATAAGAATGGTGAACTTAATCTCAGGTTTGTTATTAAAGGACACCATCCCATGGAGGAATACTATTGTAACCCATTTTATCACCTGCTTTTATGTTCCACACTTTTCTTTTTAATCACAATATCCATTTTGTACTATTGAACAGATGTCACTAATGTCTGTGTTTCTTTGCTTATTTGACAGTGTGGCAGATCTTTTTGTCTTTGAAAGATTTATGCCAGCAGGGTAAAATTATACTTGGCAGTAAAGTTACCAGTCGTCCTGCCAAATACAGCAAGTTATTTACTTAATAGTCTGGCATTAGAACAGTCACTTATAGGGCAATGGCTTTAAATGACTGTCTGATATACGGCGGCTGTGATAGTTGTTTGTTCGGATGTCAGTGTGAAATTTCTTGAGCCTCCATCCTGAAAAGTGCTTTTATAGATATGCCCATTATGCAGTAGTGTTCATATGGAGAAAAGTCCGGACACCCATCTTAATCACTGAATTCGCATTTATCACCTAGTCCCATTTCACCCTCCCATTGAGCATATGTGATTTATTATAAGTAGGGAAGTGAGAAAGAGCTGAGACTTCGACCTCCATTAAAGTCGGGACCTCCTGTTGTGTACAGGTAATTATCACAAGAGATCTCATGAGATCAAGCCAACAAGTCTAGAATTCGTATACGTGGAGGCGGAGACATTCAGGGACTTCCTCTGTTCAAAGAAATTATCTTAGACTCTCTGGAGCCAGTAGTCCGTGATAAATATTGAGGTTTGCATCAATCCGATATTAATTTTCGGCATCGTAGCGATGGGACGAACATAACGGATTCACTCACATCACCGTATGACCGGCCAAACATCTTCAACTTAATGTTGGACAGATGGATTATGCTATCCATGCCATGTTTCACCTCTATAGAAAGGTAAAATCGTGATAGGATATGACCACAATATCTCCCGCCTGGGACCTCCAGGGGCGAAGATATTCTGAAAGTTAGGGATATCATAAATGTTTAAAAGACCTAGCACATTCCACGACCAGCCCTCATATGAGCTCAGCAAGGGCAGGTATGTGGGCATAACCTTGATCTAATAAAAATTTAGAGTTTGGTCTTATGTCATTTGTCAATTCTAGAAGACATAGTACTCTGTGGTTCTGTCTGTTGCTCTAAGGAGTTCTAAGGAGTGCTTCCCTCCGCTAAGCTCTAAGCCATTTCCGCGACACAGGTTTAGTACTTTTTCTTTTGTCATCCCTTTTATTGCATGTGATTGTATATACTGTATTGTTTTGTTCACATTTTGTAACATCTTGGTATATTTTTTATAAACACTTCCTACTTTTCCGGATTAAATATATAAAATGTAATAGCTCTGTTCCTCTTGCTCTGTAAACCGCACCACTGAATACTTACGCTAAGTGTAACAGGTGTCCAGTCAGTCGGCCTGAATAAACGATCAGCGGTGGCAGTTAGTAGTTCCTTTTGTTACTGTGGAGTTAGCAGTGATCGTGTCGTGGCATGTATTTGTGTGTGTGTGTATGTATATGTGTATATAATATATATATATATATATGTGGGTTCTGAGATTAACAATTCCATCCATAACATTTTTTCCTCCTAAATCTTCTCTCATCACGTGTGAGTGATATTATTGAGAAGTGGAAGACACCGCAGCAACTCAGCCACAAAGTGGAGACCCCGTAACATTACAAAGCAGGGTCACAGAGTGCTGAGGAGCAGAGTGCTGGAAAGTCACCAACGCTCTGCTGACTTCACAACTGCAGAGTCCAGATCTCCTCTGGTTTTAACATCTGCACAAACACTGCACCGCTGCTATAGCCTTACATCACCAAGCACGATGCCGAGTGTCGGATGAAGTGGTGTAAAGCCGTCACCACTGGACTCTGGAGGAAACGTGTTCTGTGCAGTGATGGATCACACTTCTTTATCTGGCATCTGATGGACGAGTCTGGGTTTGTTGAATGCCAGGAGAACATTACCCGCCTGACTGCATTGTGCCACCAGTAAATTTTAGTGGAGGAGGGATATACAAGGGGCTTGTTTTTCAAGGGTCGGTCTCTGACCATTACCCTTTATTCCAGTGAAGGGAAATCTAAATCCTTCAGCCTACAAGACATTTTGGACAATTGTAGCTTCATAGTTTGTGGGAACAGTTTGAGGAAGGACGTTTTTCTGTTCCCCATGACTTTGCCCTGTGCAGAAGGTCTATGAAGTCATGATTGGTGGAGTTTAGTGGAAGAACATGCCCCCGGACCCTAGCCCCCATCCAACACCTTTGGGATGAACTAGAACATAGATTGTGAGCCAACATCAATGTCTGACTCCACAAATGCTCCTCTGGATGAATGGGCAAAAATTCCCACAGAAGCCTCCAAAATCTTGTAGAAATTGTTATATCTGCAATAGAACCGGCTCCATATTAATATGTATGGATGTAGAATGGGAGGTCAGAAAAGCTCCTATGGGTGCAATGTGGAGGGGCACAATACTTTGTCCACATAGTGTGTACATGCTATGCCCATATTGTAGGATTCAGAATGGCATCAGCCAGGACAGTTTATGGGAATTGGTTCTGTAGCAATGTCTGTGCACTAGAATAATAAGCCCCAGATAGCTATCGGCACAATTATCGTTTTGAACGTAATATGGTAAACGCCTTTTAACGTTTTCCCTTTCGTCGTTCTTACAGATAATGTCCAATGGAGACGAACAGTTGGAAAAGGCGATGGAAGAAATATTGAGAGATTCTGAGAAAAAGCAATATGGCAGCCAGGCAGGGACTGACGACGTTACAGAACCATATGCTGCCGGCTCCAGCATGACTACGGCCAGAAACCCTCCGCTCACATTAATTTTAGACCCGAACAGTACGGGTGAGTATTTTTGCCCTTACGATGGAGAAATGATGGATTTAGGAGGTATTTGTTCAGGATTCTCCTGTATTTGCTGCCAGAACAGAAGGGCACTGCAAAAGTGTGGATCCTGCCCTGCAATAGTGAGCACTATCTTGTATTGTGTGATTGGCCATTCTTTTCTTTCGGAGGTCTATAATACCAAATTTAACCCACAAACATGTTTTTTTTTTTTATATATATGGACTTTTTTTTACATTGGGGCAACTTCTCCCAGCAAAATTACAAGCGAGGGGGTGGTAGGCCATGTTCAGACATGTATGAGGCTGTAAGTTCTGGTCACAAGACCTATGGTCTGTCCGAGCATTGCGGTCTGTATACCTACACCTCTGAACCCCGTCCAGCTTCTAACTAACAGGGTTGATAAGCCTAAAAGTCCCCATGCACATAAGCCTAAAAGTCCCCATGCACATAAGCCTAAAAGTCCCCATGCACATAAGCCTAAAAGTCCCCACGCACATTAGACTAACATCAGCCAAATTTGCTGACGTGTCTCTTCCTCGACATCATTTGATTTTGGACGACTAATCCTTTTGTTCTCGGCAAGACGATCCGTTGCCAGAACACGGGAATACTCATAAGAGTGAGCGCTCCTGTGTGTGGAGGAGACGTCCTAGATGACTTCTGGACAAACCATTGTTCGACTGGCAGCCATCTATTGCATATGGGCCCCCCTTTGCCTACCTCTATGCCGCAATGACGTCGTAAAAAGGCGGCACTGCAAAATAAGGACAATAATGACTTTTGTAGAAAAGCATATTGGTGGGAATTAAGGAGTCCAGAAAAACAGCCATGCCTTGTATGTGATCTAGCGCTCACTCGATGGCAGTAAGAACGATGCCCAGTTACATTGGATGGCATTTGATGAATATCTGAGATGATATACTTTCTTACATTTGTTTTGTCCTTTTTTTATTTTCCTCAGAGGTTCCCGCACAGAACACCAGAGCTGCTACGAACCCTCCAGAGGAGGAAAGTGTTTCGTTTCACAAACTCTCATATTTAGGTCATATGAAGGTTTCGGCTCCACGCAGTGAGACAGAAGCCCTGCGGGCCATGTCCTCCATGAGAGCACATTGCTCAGCTCCGATCACCGTCACTGTCTACGTCCCTAATGTTGCTGAAGGCTCCGTCAGGTGAGTTCACCGCAGCGCGCTTTACCCAAGGTTGGATGAGATGTAACAGAAGGACCGTGGGGATCCGAACAGCCGCATATTGGTGGATTTTTAGAATATGAAGTAGGCTCATCATAATGCTGCTTCCAGGTGTGGACTATGCCCCGAATAAAAGCCGCCCGTCTCTGTAAATTGTGGACGTGACTGGTCCATCTGCAGCTTTGTGCTCTTATCTGCATCATGGATGAAGGTACAGGAGCTGCCGCCGTTACATGCACTCTTCTCATCCCTAAAACGGGTCAGACTAGTGAATGCTACGACTTATTTCCCACATTTTCCTCCCAGTGTAGAAGTCCATTGAACAAGAAGGGTGTGAGCTGTGATTTTGCCAGTTGTAAATGGTGGATCCTGTGTTATCTACTGTATATAGAGGTGTAATTGGTCATTGTACAGGAGGAGGAGGCAGGCTGTGACATCATTTATTGTGAATGGTGGATCCTGTGTTATCTACTGTATATAGAGGTGTTATCAGTCATTGTACAGGAGGAGGAGGTGAGCTGTGATATCTCCCATTGTGAATGGTGAATCCTGTGTTATCTACTGTATATAGAGGTGTTATCAGTCATTGTACAGGAGGATGAGGTGAGCTGTGACTTGAACAATTGTGAATGGTGGATCCTGTGTCATCTACTGTATATAGAGGTGTTATCAGTCATTGTACAGGAGGAGAAGGTGAGCTGTGACATTACCTATTGTGAATGGTGGATCATGTGTTATCTCCTGTATATAGTGGTGCATTGAACAGGAGGAGAGGGTGAGCTGTGACATCACTTATTATTATGAATGATTGATCCTGTGTTCTCAGTCATTGCAATCCTATCTGTGATGATAATGAAATGAGCACTGAAAATTCAGCCTCTTATGAGACTCAGTGTTGTGAGTGAAAACTGCAAGATTTCAGGATATTTATTAATAAAGATATATTTGTGATGAAAACAATAATTAACTTTTTTTTAAAATATGTAGCTGTACGTTGTTGTACGTGGTGCCAAAAATACAGGTAAAAACTCCCCCAAAAAATAATTTTATACACGACCAAAGTATACAGTAAAAATATATAAATTTTGTTAAATACATTATAAAATCAAAGGTAAAAAAATGAAAACACCACTGGTAGAGACAATAGGTGGGTACACCCGGATATAGTTTAACATTCATATATACTCCTCATGTCTAAAATTGGTATGGCCCTCATTTGTACAGGTAGCAACATAAATATCTATTGTAACCCCATATACTCAGGACAAACAAATGCAGAAATAATTTCTGTTAGCAATATGAGGATAACAATTAACTCTCACTAAAGTATTCAGTTAAACAGACAGACCATCAATTGTCAAATCAAGAAAAAGGGGTAGCCTCATATCTATTAACAAAAATGCATATATAGGTGTCCAGCAGAACCACAGTCAGACACTGGGTAGTATTTGAGGCAAAGTTGCCACAATTTCAGAAAATGTCCAAGGTATATAATGCCCCCAGTGTTATGAATGTGACTCCACCAAAACATATGTTAAACCATAAGAGCCTAGATAAATGAGAGCAGAATAACCACAGAAAACGTGTAATCACTGCAAGAGTTGTTACCGGGGACCCACCACCCCCGACGCACGTTTCACATTGAATTGCTTCGTACCTAGACGGTATCCTGGTTCCTTTTTTGAGTTGTCTGCCTGGCGCAATGCCGTCGTTGCGGTGTGATGCCCATGTGACGTTGCAGCAGGCCGGCTAATCAAAAAAAGGGCTGCAGATGCCGACAGGTGCGTTCAGCGGCGACAGATTACGGACTTGGCCAATGAACCTTTCGCACCAATTACAATACTCTCTTTGTACCTTTTGCTTTACTTTTTATTTGTTTGTTTTTCTCTTTGAACACAATATTACTAAAATGTCAAAGGGAAATCGGCCTACTAAAATGTATATATTGATATATGTTGTAATGTCTGCAGGGTTGGCGTGAGGGCATGCCCTGATGTTATCACTTGAACTGCTTTTATTTGCATTTCATTGTTTTTTTTGTTTGTTTTTGTGACTTTTCTAAGCTGCGGTGTAGTAACACAAGGTTCCAGGAAGCCTTGCCCAATCTTTATAACCCAGCATTGTTTTCTCCATATCTAATTACAAGAAACCTTTATTAACATCTTCTCCTTTCACGGTAGGAAGCTGTAAATTAAAGTGAAGCGTTGAGCATAAAAAATAAAAGGATGTTGCTACCAGGTCTGGATATGATGTCTGCATTGGAAAACACATGGCAAATAAGATTTAAAGGGGTTGTCCAGCCTCGGGGTTCAAGTCTGCAGTCGCTCTATGCATAACATTTCTTCTTATTTATTTATTTTTTTGCTCCGGCCATTTACAGTAGCAGCATAATAAATGGGATTGTGTCACCACTTTCCAAAATCCATAAAGTTTTATTTTTCAATTTTTTTTTGGTTTAGGGTGTTTACCAATCGGGTTCATTATTTTTAAATTTTGATATATCGGACTTTTCTGAATGCGGTAGTACCACATATGTGTGTGTGTGTGTGTGTGTGTGTGTGTGTGTGTGTGTGTGTGTGTGTGTATATATATATCTTTTTCTTTTTACCTTTCACTGGTCGTTTTAGTCCCCTTATGGGACTTATCACGGTTTCCTTTGCAGCCCGGGCCATAGGCAGAGTTTCAACGGACCTCAGTATTGACAAACCTAGGGGGTCTTCAGCAGACCCACGACTGTCATAGTCACACATTGGTGAACCGCGATCACATAAGATCCTTTATCGTAGACACATTATCTTACTGTGTTTTATCCCCTCCTTATCTTTCACTGCAGGATCCTGGATCAGTCAAGCAATGCAGAAATCGCCTCCTTCCCAATCTACAAAGTGTTGTTCTGCGTCCGAGGACAGGACGGGACTTCAGAATGCGACTGCTTTGCATTCACCTCACGGGATCTTGACACGGATGAGTTTCAAATCCATGTATTCAGCTGCGAGATCAAAGAGGCGGTAAGCGTTCTGTAGCTGCGCTCTTGTAAAAGCTGCTCAGTCTTTTTTTTTTTTCTTTTACCTGAAATTGTCAGTTCATTTAATTGACTTTTTTTTTTTAAATTCCAAGTCCTGTTTAACCGCTCATTTTTTTTTTTTTAGAATTACAATTTTTTTAATTTGTCGTGGCAAAAGAGGGAATGATGAAAGCGAATCTTCAGAATTTTTTTCATCATTTGCTGATCTAATTATTTTAATCAAAGGTTGAGCAGTGTTGCCCATAATTGTATGATTTACCTTGTAGCGATCCTGACTTGTAACATACCCCAGAGCTGCATTTATAATTCTGCAGGATTCCGAGATCAAATCTCCCAACATTGCTTATTTGACTCAACCATGAGGCAGATTTACTAATCCCCATTGCTTTGTGCTAGATGACAAATTTGGTGCATCTTTAGACTTTTACACCACTTCTTGCACTACTTTTAGACAAACTAATTGCACCAAATGTGCAGCACGCATTGACCTATTATAAAGCCGTGCTGCATTTTTTTTTTTATCCATACAATCAATTTTCAAGTCAGTGGTGTGACAATTTGCGCCAGAATTTGACTCCTTTTCCTTGAAAATCAGTAATAATGGGCCCTGATATCGATAAAGGTACGGTATTTGCATTCTCAGAAATACGTTCTGCTACATGGCTTGGAGGATAGAAGGTAAACCTCTGCACGCGGCTCTCAGACCTGGCTGTGAAGCCGTCAAGGGGAAGTGTCAGGTGACTTGAGTAATATGACTGCGGTTTCCTTTTTTTGTGAGAACACATGAATACACTGGGATGTGAAATAATCACCAGACAGCAGAACAGAGCCCACCACGTCATATGTGTCGCCTTTTTTTTTTTTTTTTTTTTTTTTTTTTTTACCTTTTTATTTCTTATGTGTTATTTATTTTATTTTTTAGCAAAATTCTGCGTTTAATTTTAGGGTTGTGCGGAACAAAGATATTGATGATTTATAATTAAAGGGAGCCTGTCCTATGCAGAGACGTTATTTACCTGCAAATATAGTAGTAATATGCAGGTTACAGTCACATCTAACAGGCTTACTGGAGCAGTGGCTGCAGGGAAAAAGTGAACTTATGTCCTCCCTGCGGCCGCTTGCTTACAGTCACCAGGGCTGTGCAGGGAGCTGTAAAAGTCACTGCTCACTGTACATTGAGGTTCTTGTAATCACTCCCCGACACATTGATTGGCAGCAAGCTTGGCTCACGCACACTTATATACAATGTAACGAAAGAAAGAATGATGGCCGCACTCACCGATCTCCTTGCAGGTAACTTTATTAGAAATCCATCTTCACGGCACGGGGGTGTACATTACAGGACATGTGAGAGCCGAACGACGGCCGTTTCGCACCGACCAGGTGCTTCTACGGGTTCAAAGAGTGGACGGACATGACGCCTGAAGAAAGGTGCGGGCTCATAGCTCCTCCCTCCGCGTCACGCCGTCCACTCCTGGTGACAGGCATAAAAACATATAAAATCATTACAAAAATTAAAAACAATGATACAAAACAGCCCTAGTGTATATCTCATATATATAAATGTCTAAATTACTCAACTTTATGGTGAAATTAGACCTTATCCTCTCCATTTCTGGTAACCAATCCTGTTATATATACATCATCAAAATGGCGCACTCCTCTTGTTATACTCATCTCTATAATTTTATCCTAATGATGACCATATATCTGCGCAATACTTAAAAAGACGTCACTACACAGTATTTAGAAGGACGGAGCATGATACAAAAATGAAATTAACCCCATCCAAAGATTCCTAACCAGTCTACTGGTGTAGGGGCCTGGAGCGGACCTTCGTAGACTTATAATTCTATAGTACCTTCGGCCGGTCTGCCAAGTGGGCATATACACTGATGTGTTGGTGCGTCTCCTATTCTCTATCGGGATGCTGCTGTTCATAGAAATATGGATAAATCAACTTTATCATTGAGTCCTGCCGGACCCATAGCCCCCGTTCGTATGATCCAGGACGCCTCCCGCCTTAGTAATAAGTTGTTCCAATCCCCCCCTCTTCTGGGTGGTCTGACCTGTTCTACTCCAGCAAAGGTCAAAACCTCTGCATTACTGTCATGGATTCCACGGACGTGATCTATTAATCTCGGTGATCCTTTCCCTGTAATGATCGACCTACAGTGTTCCCTGATCCTTATATATAGGCACCTTATCGTCTTACCGACATAATACCGTCCGCACGGACACCAGAGAACGTATACTACGTACTTAGTCTGACATGTAATCAAATCTCTACTCACATGTTTTATGGGTCCAATTTGTAACACTTTATCCACGGTATGCTGCCTACACAGGGTGCAGTGCCCACATCGGTAGTTGCCTTGAGGGATACTATTTTCTAACCAGCTCTTAGGGTATGTGCACACGTTCAGGATTTCTTGCAGAAATTTCCTGAAGAAAACCGGAAATTTTCTGCAAGAAATCCGCATTTTTTTTTTTGCGTTTTTTTTCCGTTTTTTTTGCGTTTTTTTAACATTCTGCAAGCGTAATTAGCTTGCAGAATGCTAAAGTTTTCCAAGCGATCTGTAGCATCGCTTGGAAAACTGACTGACAAGTTGGTCACACTTGTCAAACATAGCGTTTGACAAGTGTGACCAACTTGTTACTATAGATGCTGCTTTTGCAGCATCTATAGTAAAAGATAGAACGTTTAAAAATAATAAAAAAAATTAAAAAAATGCTTATACTCACCCGCAGACATCAGATCTGCTCACCGGCGTCCATTCCTATAGCTGATGTGTGCGCGCAGGGCCTTCCATGACGTCACGGTCACGTGAGCGGTCTCGACCAATCACAGGACAGTGACGTCATTCGGCAAGGTCCTTCTCCGCACACCAGCTACAGGAACCAGCCAGCGTGCAGCACAGAGGCGGGAACACTGCGCTGGACATCGAGGGTGAGTATATCGCTATTTTTTATTTTATTTCTTATTTTTTGACCACTTATATGGTGCCCAGTGCGTGGAGGAGAGTTTCCTCTCCTCCACCCTGGGTACCAACCGCACATAATCTGCTTACTTCCCGCATGGTGTGCACAGCCCCGTGCGGGAAGTAAGCAGATCAATGGACCCCTAGGTGTGCGGAATCCCCGCAATTCCGCATTTTTAATGAACATGTTGCTTTTTTTTCCGCTATGCGATTTTTTCGCGGAAAAAATCGCAACATTTGCACAAAAAATGCGGAATACCTTGTAAATAATAGGAGGCATATGTTAGCGTTTTTTTCGCGTTTTTATCACGTTTTTATAGCGAAAAAACGCGAAAAAAACGCTAAAAATCCTGAACGTGTGCACATGGCCTCAGGTTTATTTTCCCTCACCTGATTACGCACTATGATGTCCCTAATTCTCCTGCTCCTTCTATTGGAAATCAGGGGACCCCTGGCTGCTATCTCTACGAGATCCCTGTCGCCCTCAAGCAGATGCCAATTACTTCTAATTGCCGTTCTTATCTGTCTGTCCATCGGGCCGAACTGGAAACAAAAAGTAAATCTTTTACCCACTGTCCGTTCCCCATTCTCCCCATGGTTATATCGCCTCTCCATTTTATTGCATGCATTTCGCCATACTTGGTCAGGGTACCCTCTATATTTAAGTCTTTCTCCTAGCTCTCTAGACTGCTCATGAAAACCCCCTTTGGTATTATTAGTTCTCCTAGTTCTGACTAACTGTCCATATGGGAGACTTTGTTTAGTATGATACGGATGGTAACTGTCGAAGTGCAGTAGTGCATTTGTGGCTACAGCTTTTCGGTATAATGACGTATTGATGGCCCCATCCACTATATCCACACTAACATCCAAGAAATCAAGGTGAAGACCTCCAAAATCTGAGGTGAAGGACATACCCATGTCATTGTTGTTCAATAGTGTGACAAACTGGTTGAAACTTGCCTCAGACCCATCCCATATTATGAACATATCATCGATATAACGTAAATACATTTTTATATGTTTAAAGAACACGTTCCTGGTGGAGTACACATATAGCTCCTCAAAGTGTCCTAAATAAAGGTTTGCGAATGTGCAAGCTGCCGGAGTCCCCATGGCAGTGCCAACCACCTGTAGGTACCAGAGGTCCAAGAATGTAAATGCGTTGTGAGTCAAAATAAAACTGAGACTATTGCAAATAAAGTCCACTAACCCTGTTCTCTTATGTACGGTATTAAGAATCTGGCGTACTGAGTCTACCCCTTGTTTCTGGGCAATACGTGTGTACAAGCTAGTTACATCAATTGATGCCAGGTTAAAACCTGGCTGCCACGTAAACTGTTGAATCTGTTTCAAAAAAGAGCCCGTATCTTTAATATATGAGGGAATGTGCACTAGCAGTGGTCTCAGGAGCCAATCTACATATTTCGATAGTGGCTCTGTGAGGGATCCCACCCCGGAGACTATAGGTCGTCCGGGTGGGTCCCTCTCCGATTTATGAATTTTAGGGACATAGTACCAATGCGGCCTTATGGGGAACTCCGGCAGCAATTTTTCAGCAACCTTAGATGACAAAACTCCTGCCTCGACGGTATGTCTCAGCAGTGATCGCAATTCATTACCAAACCTGTGGGTGGGATCATTAGGTAGTCTTACATAGGTCACCTCATCCCCTAATTATCTTAGAGATTCTTTAATATATACTTCCCTGGGAATGAGGACTGTTTTGCCCCCTTTGTCAGCGGGGCGTATTATAGTATCCGTCCACCCCTTGATTTCTTTTAACGCCCTGTGCTCCTCAGGTGTCAGGTTAGATGGAGCTTTGGGATAAATAAGGGCCTCCACGTCCTTCAGTACCTGGGCTTCAAACAAATCTATGGCGTTCCCTGGTGATACGGGGGGCATATATCTGGAAGCTACTCCTCCCGTGAACGGTACTGTGGACACCGGGAGGTATTGTGTAGCATCTAGAGAATCTTCTGTGATACTTAGTAATAATTCTGCATCATTCCGGATATCTGCTAGTACCTCAAAACCTGCTCCCGCCATAAAGCCCAAGGATCCTACTGCACATGGACGTTCACCCTCCAACTTAGTCTGTCCCTCTGGGGTTTTCAAAAAATGTTTAAATAGGTGGATTTTACGTATAGACTTAAACAGGTCTACCCTGAATTCAGCGAAGTCAAAATCATTAGGGATACAGTAATTAAGGCAGACTTAAGTTGGAGGGTGAACGTCCATGTGCAGTAGGATCCTTGGGCTTTATGGCGGGAGCAGGTTTTGAGGTACTAGCAGATATCCGGAATGATGCAGAATTATTACTAAGTATCACAGAAGATTCTCTAGATGCTACACAATACCTCCCGGTGTCCACAGTACCGTTCACGGGAGGAGTAGCTTCCAGATATATGCCCCCCGTATCACCAGGGAACGCCATAGATTTGTTTGAAGCCCAGGTACTGAAGGACGTGGAGGCCCTTATTTATCCCAAAGCTCCATCTAACCTGACACCTGAGGAGCACAGGGCGTTAAAAGAAATCAAGGGGTGGACGGATACTATAATACGCCCCGCTGACAAAGGGGGCAAAACAGTCCTCATTCCCAGGGAAGTATATATTAAAGAATCTCTAAGATAATTAGGGGATGAGGTGACCTATGTAAGACTACCTAATGATCCCACCCACAGGTTTGGTAATGAATTGCGATCACTGCTGAGACATACCGTCGAGGCAGGAGTTTTGTCATCTAAGGTTGCTGAAAAATTGCTGCCGGAGTTCCCCATAAGGCCGCATTGGTACTATGTCCCTAAAATTCATAAATCGGAGAGGGACCCACCCGGACGACCTATAGTCTCCGGGGTGGGATCCCTCACAGAGCCACTATCGAAATATGTTGATTGGCTCCTGAGACCACTGCTAGTGCACATTCCCTCATATATTAAAGATACGGGCTCTTTTTTGAAACAGATTCAACAGTTTACGTGGCAGCCAGGTTTTAACCTGGCATCAATTGATGTAACTAGCTTGTACACACGTATTCCCCAGAAACAAGGGGTAGACTCAGTACGCCAGATTCTTAATACCGTACATAAGAGCACAGGGTTAGTGGACTTTATTTGCAATAGTCTCAGTTTTATTTTGACTCACAACGCATTTACATTCTTGGACCTCTGGTACCTACAGGTGGTTAGCACTGCCATGGGGACTCCGGCAGCTTGCACATTCGCAAACCTTTATTTAGGACACTTTGAGGAGCTATATGTGTACTCCACCAGGAACGTGTTCTTTAAACATATAAAAATGTATTTACGTTATATCGATGATATGTTCATAATATGGGATGGGTCTGAGGCAAGTTTCAACCAGTTTGTCACACTATTGAACAACAATGACATGGGTATGTCCTTCACCTCAGATTTTGGAGGTCTTCACCTTGATTTCTTGGATGTTAGTGTGGATATAGTGGATGGGGCCATCAATACGTCATTATACCGAAAAGCTGTAGCCACAAATGCACTACTGCACTTCGACAGTTACCATCCGTATCATACTAAACAAAGTCTCCCATATGGACAGTTAGTCAGAACTAGGAGAACTAATAATACCAAAGGGGGTTTTCATGAGCAGTCTAGAGAGCTAGGAGAAAGACTTAAATATAGAGGGTACCCTGACCAAGTATGGCGAAATGCATGCAATAAAATGGAGAGGCGATATAACCATGGGGAGAATGGGGAACGGACAGTGGGTAAAAGATTTACTTTTTGTTTCCAGTTCGGCCCGATGGACAGACAGATAAGAACGGCAATTAGAAGTAATTGGCATCTGCTTGAGGGCGACAGGGATCTCGTAGAGATAGCAGCCAGGGGTCCCCTGATTTCCAATAGAAGGAGCAGGAGAATTAGGGACATCATAGTGCGTAATCAGGTGAGGGAAAATAAACCTAAGAGCTGGTTAGAAAATAGTATCCCTCAAGGCAACTACCGATGTGGGCACTGCACCCTGTGTAGGCAGCATACCGTGGATAAAGTGTTACAAATTGGACCCATAAAACATGTGAGTAGAGATTTGATTACATGTCAGACTAAGTACGTAGTATACGTTCTCTGGTGTCCGTGCGGACGGTATTATGTCGGTAAGACGATAAGGTGCCTATATATAAGGATCAGGGAACACTGTAGGTCGATCATTACAGGGAAAGGATCACCGAGATTAATAGATCACGTCCATGGAATCCATGACAGTAATGCAGGGGTTTTGACCTTTGCTGGAGTAGAACAGGTCAGACCACCCAGGAGAGGGGGGGATTGGAACAACTTATTACTAAGGCGGGAGGCGTCCTGGATCATACGAACGGGGGCTATGGGTCCGGCAGGACTCAATGATAAAGTTGATTTATCCATATTTCTATGAACAGCGGCATCCCGATAGAGAATAGGAGACGCACCAACACATCAGTGTATATGCCCACTTGGCAGACCGGCCGAAGGAACTATAGAATTATAAGTCTACGAAGGTCCGCTCCAGGCCCCTACACCAGTAGACTGGTTAGGAATCTTTTGGATGGGGTTAATTTCATTTTTGTATCATGCTCCGTCCTTCTAAATACTGTGTAGTGACGTCTTTTTAAGTATTGCGCAGATATATGGTCATCATTAGGATAAAATTATAGAGATGAGTATAACAAGAGGAGTGCGCATTTTGATGATGTATATATAACAGGATTGGTTACCAGAAATGGAGAGGATAAGGTCTAATTTCACCATAAAGTTGAGTAATTTAGACATTTATATATGAGATATACACTAGGGCTGTTTTGTATCATTGTTTTTAATTTTTGTAATGATTTTATATGTTTTTATGCCTGTCACCAGGAGTGGACGGCGTGACGCGGAGGGAGGAGCTATGAGCCCGCACCTTTCTTCAGGCGTCATGTCCGTCCACTCTTTGAACCCGTAGAAGCACCTGGTCGGTGCGAAACGGCCGTCGTTCGGCTCTCACATGTCCTGTAATGTACACCCCCGTGCCGTGAAGATGGATTTCTAATAAAGTTACCTGCAAGGAGATCGGTGAGTGCGGCCATCATTCTTTCTTTCGTTACATTGTTTGCCAGTTGTCTCTTGGCCATTGCACCCGAGATCGGAAGCTGAGTGGCGTTATAGCCCGCACGTCAGAGCTCAACCGATACAAGCGGGCAGTGCGGGTTGCTATTTTCTGAACAGTTGTATTACACTTATATACAGTGTACAGAACCAGGACAGCAAAGCTCCATATACCGTGCAGTGGCTGGTCTCAGCTCTCATCGAAGTGAATGTGATCTGAGCCTGCAGTACCAGAGAACAGCCACTATGTGTGCTGTTCCAGCTATGCAAATGGTGAACTGCTGGCGGCCGAAGCTTCTAGTATAAGATGAACCAAAAGATGTTTTAAGGGGACGACCGTCTCTCAGTATGTAGAGCGCTCTGAACAAAGCAGATGTTTCCTATAGCAAATATCTAGACTCCAGCTTGTGGCTGAGGACTTCTCTAAGTCTGGTATTATGGGGTCTAGTCCTGACATTTCTGTGCGGCTGCCTACATGACATGGCCTCTGCTAGAAGATGAGTTTCCGGACAATGGCTCCTCTTATATTCCCCTCACGACATGTCCAGCGCAGTGCGATGAAGAATGGTTTATTGTGTCAAACAGTCAAACCGAAATCCACAAGATCATTCTCCCATGGAAAAATCCCCGTGTGGACAATTACCGTACTTGTTCTTTTAGCATTTCTATTTTTTTCTGATAAACCTTTTTTTTTTTTCTTCTTACTTCTCCTGACATTTCCGGCTTACTAAACACTTGTATTCTTCAAAAAATATCACTTTGTTTTCTTAGAAATCTGTGTTTTGACGTTCCTCTGTTATTCATCCTGGAAATGAGCATTGTCAAATAGGTCGTGTCTCTATACAGTGTAACTGGATAGTGCCAGGATGTGCAGGAAGAAGCCTCTATTACTAGGGGGCTGGTAACGCCCAGGTGGCAATTTATTCCTAAAGTTCCAGGAGGAATAACGGAGGATTGCTTTTTTTAAATTAGATTTTATTTTATTTTTTTAGTTTCTTTAGTTCCTTATCCTTTCGTGTAAGAAGTTTACACATATATACTTTTTATAAACATACACATATAGATATATAATATAAACATATTTTCGAGATCTATTTTATATATATATATACACACACACACATATATGTTATAGATAATATCTTTATACTATATATGTGTATAATATTTATTTAAAAAATGTGTGTGTAAATATAAATATATCTAAAATAACTAAATAAAAAATATATATTTTTTATATAATTTTTTTTAATTAATTCTACGAGGTGAGTCCTGCTATTGTTTGAGTGAAGTCAGGAAAATATTATTCAGCTACAACCCACAGTCTAAAACTATTGACAAATGTTATGGCCCAAATAACAGTTTAAACATGTGTTTCCAAGAGGAACAACAGAGGACCTTTACAGCACAAAGTTGTAATAAAATATTACTTCTACATTTGATGGACAAATGCAATGTGATGTAACGGTGAATGTAGAGAAAACATTCCTTGCTTTAGTCGTTGACTAGGTTTTTGTTTACCCCCATAGGTTAGCCGGATACTGTACAGCTTCTTTACCGCATTCAAGCGCTCAGCAAAGCAAACTACAGACGTGAAGGATTCCTCCCTGCCCACCCCGGACAGCGACGTGTTCACATTCACCGTGTCCCTGGAGGTGAAGGAGGACGACGGAAAAGGGAATTTCAGGTACTTGTCGCTCCTGTATTATGCGGCAATGCGTTTTATGTCTGCGGTACGAGATCGCTTCCCCAGGCCGTCTGGCACTTTCAGGAAAGGAACGTATGGTGTGTGCTACATTGGCGGTGTTGTGTCCCATCTGTAGCCACGGGAGAGATGTCCTCCGTCACGTCTGTCGCTGGCAGATCGTAGAATTACATCAGATAATTGCTGCTCTCATAGACGTTTCCTTAAATACTACATGTGACACATCAAATGTAGGTTTACTGTAGTAAATGCCCATAAAATGATTCACAACAATTATGGCATACATCGGGTTGTTTCATGTATATGGACATTTTTTTTTTTACTCAAATGCATGTGTTTTGGGCTGAAAATAATGTTTGCAATTGGTTTTCCTTAAAAACCTTGTGCCATTTGCCTTCTATAGGCTCTGTGATGCACTGTCTATTTCTGGTTGCAAAATGAGTTAACTAAGAATCCGTCAGTGAGCTTGTTCTGATTGGGCTTCTGTCATTTAATGCGGCTTTTTCTGAACTCCTCTAAGCTGATTTATGATAACATAAAAGTTCAACTCTCTTCCTATGTGGTTTGTGGTCATGTGGGCAGCGCATCGGGGTCCGGGGCTCGAATCCTTCCAAGGACAACATCTGCAAGGAGTTTGTTTGTTCTCCCCGTGTTTGTGTGGGTTTCCTCCAGGTTCTCTGGCTTCCTCCAACACTCCACGATTTTGCTGCGTTTTTGCAGGTTTTGGTGATGTTTTTAGTGCGATTTTTCATTGATTTTTTTTATCTTCCAATTCAATAGGTGGAATAACGATGAAAGTAACATGCTCTATGTCCAAAAAACCATGCAAAGCATAAAATACCGATGACAAAAAAGCAATGTGTGTGCATGAGATTTCTGAAATCTCATAGGCTTTGCTGGTCCTGTAAAATCAGCTGAAAATTAGCATAAAAAAACGCAGCAAAAAAACCCAGTATGAACTTACCCTATGTCTGGCTTTAGGGTGGCTGAGCTGGACATAGTCTTCAAATGAGTTTTCTGGAAAGCTTGCCTTTAGTTTTACCTTCCAATTGGTCATCCTGCATGCGATAAATCATTGGACCATAGCTGCCACAGTTAATCTCGCACGCGCTTGCCATTTACTCTGGGTTCTTAGTCATTGCCATGGCCGATAAACAGATGAGTGACACGTCCCATTATGAGTTAATGCAAACATAAAATCGCTACTTTGTTTCTGCAGTTAGAATGATTGTCACTTAACAATGTTTGTTACGTAATAAATACGGTACATGTTCATGTAGGATGATACAGTGTACTTGTAGTGATCCTCCTCGTTCACTCCCGTGTGGAAATACAAGTTTTCTGATGTACAATGCAAAATATAAGTGAATTCTGCTTTTTCGTAGCTTCCACACCGGTTTTTTTTTTTTTTTTCAATTTGATGATAGGACTACAGAGAATTGAATTACTGCAGCCCTTTACTCTCTCCCTGCTGTTGTTCGCTGCAGCTGTTAGAGAAATAGAGAAAGATTTTGAAATCTAGAGGAGAGGAAGAGACTGGAAAGTCCTAAACCGAATCATTGCTGTCTGTATGGAGAACTTGCCAATTGTTATCACAGCAGCATCAGCGCTCTCTCTGTCTCTTTTCTTTTTTCTTTCTTGCTGTTTGTTTTATCCTTTGTCACTCTCCTATGTGAATGAGATGTACACTGCCTCTTATGTGAGTGGATTGTTCTCTCGTGTTTGTGTAAGAGGCCGGTTCTCTGTGTTCTGTATGAGTGGGTTGCTGCGTTTTCTCTTTCTCCTCTCCTCTGTATAAGTGGGTTGTTGATGTCTGTCTGTCTTTCCTTCTGCGCCTTTTCTTCTGCGCCTTTCCTTCTGCTCCTTTCCTTCTGCGCCTTTCCTCCTGCTCCTTTCCTTCTGCGCCTTTCCTTCTGCGCCTTTCCTTCTGCTCCTTTCCTTCTGCGCCTTTCCTTCTTCGCCTTTCCTTCTGCTCCTTGCCTTCTGCGCCTTGCCTTCTGCGCCTTGCCTTCTGCGCCTTGCCTTCTGCGCCTTTCCTTCTGCTCCTTTCCTTCTGCTCCTTTCCTTCTGCGCCTTGCCTTCTGCGCCTTGCCTTCTGCGCCTTTCCTCCTGCGCCTTTCCTCCTGCGCCTTTCCTCCTGCGCCTTTCCTCCTGCACCTTTCCTCCTGCACCTTTCCTTCGGCGTCTTTCCCAGTTTCTCGCTTTTACTCTTTCACTCTTTCTGTGTTTTTGTCATTTTTTTTACCATTCATCAGTCTCTCTTTTTCTTTCTCTAACTTTCTGTCTTTTTCTCTTTACCTCTTTCTTATTATTTCCCTCCCTGTTACTCTTTCTTTCTCTCTATGACTCCCTTTAAATGTCAACTATGCCGGCAGGCTTGTACAGTAGAAGCAGTGACTGTGACCGGCCTGCATCTCTACATGGCAGACAGTGATGGCATCTTCTTGAATTAGGATGACGGAAACGTCTGCAGCAGAAATTCCGTTTTCTCTAGTAAAAAAAAAAATGTTCCAATAACTTACTTTATTATAGGGATTACTGCAGGTATGCTCTACGCTATGCAAATCCTGACAAAGTAATTTTATATTGCGTCTAGCAAAATACTGCTGGTTTCCTTTTTTTTTTTTTTTCTTAAAACAAGCTTGATAAGCTATTAAAAAAAATATATATACACCAATCTTTTTCTAATAATGGCTTCCTTGTCTGTTTGACATGCGAATGTCACCGACGCAGATTACAATGGCTGTCATCACAGTATTCACCAGCCTGCGTGGAAAATTGCCCATTCTGCTTTCAAATAAAAATGTTGTGAAAAGCTTTAAAAATAGATTATTCATAAAAGATCTCTTATTCCGCAGCGATTTGTGTCTTAAGGATCAGCAGCTGGAGTCTCACCACAACTTGTTTCCTTGTTTCAAGCAATTCCCTGTCAAATTGCACTTCAATACAGTAATCGCAGAATGAGCTCAGACAAAAGCGGTTTATGAGAGCGAATCATGTTCTCTCTGGAAATTATTAGACAGAAGCAGAGCTATTAGGGTGACATCTGCCGCTTCTCCAATGCAGAGCATAGGCTTCTTCTTTAACCCCTTAATGAGCTGACCTAACAGTGCCTTAAAGAGGAAGCACCATTTTTCACCCCCCCCATAAATCAATAGTACATGTGAAAATAAGCAACTTTTTTAATATGTCTTATGAGAGAAATCCGTTTCTTTCTTCTCCTGGACTGAACATTCATTCTAAAATTTCTCAATTCATGGTTGCAGATTGTCTCTTCAGAGAGGAAGAGAACTAGAGCTCTAGTTGCACCTGTAGGAAGTAGCAATCCTAAAAGTCAGTGTCGACCCTTTAACGAGCCTTGTCACATGACTTTTAAAAGTCAAAACAAGAATCTCAATTTGCACTGTGTTTCAGGGTACAGCCTCTCGTCAATGCAAAGTATGAGATATTTCCCCGAGGATCATTGCAGATTAAAGGTCTCCTCATCTCTGTATGCTTAACATGTCACTCTCCGTAAGAAGACACATTACCCCTTGGATCAATTCATGGTTAAATTCTATCTTCAGTGAATACAGACTGTCCCATTACTGAGCTTGGAGATGACCGATAGTGTTTATAAAGGTTCTGTGGAGTCATTTAAGGAGAACTTTAAGCAAAATGTCTTTATTTGCCTCTAGCACCTCCCTTGAATGTCTTTCTCTCTCTGGCTCCTCCATAAAATGTCTGTGTCTGCCTCTAGCTCCTCCCTAGAATGTCTGTGTCTGCCTCTAGCTCCTCCCTAGAATGTCTGTCTGCCTCTAACTCCTCCCTAGAATGTATGTATCTGCCTCTAGCTCCTCCCTAGAATGTCTGTATCTGCCTCTAGCTCCTCCCTAGAATGTCTGTATCTGCCTCTAGCTCCTCCCTAGCATGTCTGTCTGTCTCTAGCTCCTCCCTAGAATGTCTGTCTGCCTCTAGCTCCTCCCTAGAATGTCTGTATCTGCTTCTAGCTCCTTCCTAGAATGTCTCTGTGCCTCTAGCTCCTCCCTAGAATGTCTGTGTCTGCCTCTAGCTCCTCCCTAGAATGTCTGTCTGCCTCTAACTCCTCCCTAGAATGTCTGTTGTTATGAACTATACTTTTGGGCTCCCTCTTGTGGTCACTCGCGGTATGGCTCTTGGATTCTCTTTCCTCAGCTTGGTAGTCACCTGTTCGTTAAGACTCTGGGTGTTTCTATTTAAACTTCCTGGAGTCTTAGTCCATTGCCTGGCATCCATGTAATCAGTCCTTGTCTGGTTGCTCTTGTCTACTGGTCCTGATTTTTGCAACATAAGCTAAGTCCTGCTTTCTTGTTTTTTGTTTATTTGTATTATTCTGTTTTTTGTCCAGCTTGTTCATAATGTGATTCCTGATTTTGCTGGAAGCTCTTAGGGGGCTGATATTCTCCCCCCATACCGTCAGTCGGTACGGGGGTTCTTGGATATTCAGCGTGGATATTTTAGTAGGGTTTTTCGCTGACCACATAAGTCCGCTTTCTATATTTCTGCTATTATTTAGTGGGCCTCTCTTTGCTGAATCTAGTTCATACTTACGTTTGTCCTTTCCTCTTACCTCACCGTTATTATTTGTTGGGGGCCTGTATCTACTTTGGGGTATTTCTCTGGAGGCAAGTGAGGTCTGTATTTTCTCTGAAAGGGTTAGTTAGATCTCCGGCTGGCGCGAGACGTCTAGAACCAACGTAGGCACGTTCCCCGGCTGCTATTATTTGTGGGCTAGGATCAGGTATGTGGTCAGCTCAGTTACCACCTCCCTAAGAGCTAGTTTTTATGTTTGCAGACTTTGCTGAAGACCCTGAGATCCTCTGCCATTAGGATCACAACAGTCTGTATCTGCCTCTAGCTCCTCCCTAGAATGTCTTTCTCTCTCTGGCTCCTCCATAAAATGTCTGTGTCTGCCTCTAGCTCCTCCCTTGAATGTCTTTCTCTCTCTGGCTCCTCCATAAAATGTCTGTGTCTGCCTCTAGCTCCTCCCTAAAATGTCTGTGTCTGCCTCTAGCTCCTCCCTAGAATGTCTGTATCTGCCTCTAGCTCCTCCCTAGAATGTCTGTATCTGCCTCTAGCTCCTCCCTAGAATGTCTGTATCTGCCTCTAGCTCCTCCCTAGAATGTCTGTATCTGCCTCTAGCTCCTCCCTAGAATGTCTGTATCTGCCTCTAGCTCCTCCCTAGAATGTCTGTATCTGCCTCTAGCTCCTCCCTAGAATGTCTGTATCTGCCTCTAGCTCCTCCCTAGCATGTCTGTGTCTGTCTCTAGCTCCTCCCTAGAATGTCTGTCTGCTTCTAGCTCCTCCCTAGAATGTCTGTCTGCTTCTAGCTCCTCCCTAGAATGTCTGTCTGCCTCTAGCTCCTCCCTAGAATGTCTGTCTGCCTCTAGCTCCTCCGTAGAATGTCTGTATCTGCTTCTAGCTCCTTCCTAGAATGTCTGTCTGTGCCTCTAGCTCCTCCCTAGAATGTCTGTCTCTGCCTCTAGCTCCTCCCTAGAATGTCTGTATCTGCCTCTAGCTCCTCCCTAGAATGTCTGTCTCTGCCTCTAGCTCCTCCCTAGAATGTCTGTCTCTGCCTCTAGCTCCTCCCTAGAATGTCTGTGTCTGCCTCTAGCTCCTCCCTAGAATGTCTGTGTTGGCCTCTGGCTCCTCCCTCCTCCAAAGAATTATAAAAGTACCAACTGTCATCTCTTTTCTCAGTAGTGTGAACATTAGGCTTCACTGAATACTGATTTTACCCATGAAATGAGAGTGAAGGATCAGTCTAGCAGTAGAAAGAAGCAGATTTGTCTGATAAGAGATGAGACAAAATTGCTTATGTTCACATATACTTTTGATTTATGAATTTAAAATTATTCTTGGTATTTTCCGACAGCAAAATAATAAGGTTGGGTGTTTTTAGCCATGTATTGATGAAAAAATGCTGGGACCCTTACAGAATCAAGAATCTGAAGAGCTCCTCGTGAATGAAGAGGTGATCGATCATGAGCACCTCCGTTCCGTTCATTGTTATGGGGAGGAGCGAAGACCAACTGAGCGCTGCAGTTGTCCCATTAAGAATGAGTGGAGCAGCAATGTGCATGATCGGCCACTGCTCCATTCACACAGGGCTCTTAAGACCCCAGTTTTTGGGATGAGTGGGGGTCTCAGTGGTCAGACCACCAGCAGTCGGGAAGTTGTATAACTTTCAAACTTGAAAATACCTCTTTTATGACCATACACTATGTGCACAAAAGGATGGTTAATACTATCATTCCATGCCCATTGAGCATCATATTAGCAGCACATCATCTGTTTATAGGGGGCAATGTGCTGCCGAGGACGATGATTTATAAGCCACCTTAAAAATCATCACACCTGATGAACTAGCGTTTTGCTCCTTCATCAGGTGTTTCCTATCTAGATCAATAGTTAAAAAGCCGTGTTCCCATAAGTGCTCATTCCCCGATTATTAACTCTTCTAAACAATCCTTTTATGTCTGATTACAATAGATATCTGATTACAATAGATACTGGTTCATTTTGTGCCCTATAAAAAAAATAAAAATAATGATTCTCAGCAGCACATCCTGTGAAAACAGAGAATGTGCTGCCGACGATATAAACTAAGACCTAATGATCATATATCCCCATACAGTGGTGGTTAACGATCTGGCACTTTTGTGCTCTCATATGGTTGATTAAAAGGAAGATGTTGTGGAAAGAATTGGGTTTGTTGCACAGTATAACACAAAGTTGTTGGTATTTTTTTCGTTGTCTCAACAGCCCAGTCCCGAAAGATCGAGATAAACTGTACTTCAAACTGAAGCAAGGACTGGAGAAGAAAGTGGTGATCACTATCCAGCAGGTGTCAAACATGGAACTAGTAGTAGAGAGGTGAGCAAATCTGAGACCTCCGAAACCTCCTACCTCTGGGGTCGGCCGGTTTATCGCAAATAACGTTTATTTTAAACAAGTGAAAATTTTCATAAACTGTTGTTTTTTTTGAAACAATGGATTCTAAATCACACGATTCTGCAGCTCCTCCACTTAGAGGGGTTGTCCAGCACCAAGAAAGGTACATAAATGACTGCGAAAGATGTAGTTATAAAACTTATTAATGGAATTAATTTATGCCAGGTGCCCCAATTACTAGCTGTACTCTTCCATCCCAGGTTTGGCTGCTCCACTTTTGGTCATTTTGTTTGACAGCAGAAAAAGTTTTTTTTCTGTGTCAGAACAAGACCTGTGCCATATTTACTAGCTAAGTCTTTCCCCCCGTTTATGACATGACTAATGCATAAACAGAGGAGGGGGCAGGCTCAGCAGTCAGTCGGACCCTCCTTGAACCAGAGCAATGGTAAAAGGGAATGGTCTACCAAGCCGAGCTTCCGAACTTGGGACGGATACCTAATGTGTAAAACATGGTGTAAGTTAGAAAACTTTTTTTTATATACTTTTTTTTTGGGGGGGGGGGCTGAACAACCCCTATATCTCTTTGTTACCCTTAAATACAAAGCGTAAACCCTGTATTGATTGCTAGCTTGTGTCCTGAGACCCCCCACCGCTTAGCTCTTGCACAAGCGCTAACACAGTGGTACATGGGCTCAATAGTCAGTTGAGCTCATACACCGCGGAGCTCACACTCACGCAAGAGTTCATCACTTCTGGCGGCCTTTTGAATGATTGAAGGGGTCTCGGGTCACGGCCCACCACCCAATCTACAGTATGTTTAAGGGTCTTAAACATATAAAAAACATATACCCCCCCATCAATCCACAGTACTTTTTTATGGGGCTGACATATAATATATATATCAAGTTCTAAACTTAAAACGCTGCTTCATTTTAGAGCTTTGCACTTTGAATTGTGTTCACACTGGCTTTATGATTTGCGTTTCTTACAGGATGATCCATTACAATTCATCTTGGTTAGTTATGATCCTTTTACGCTACCATCATAGTTTACTTTTCTACTTAGTCATACGGACTGATCTGTCATTTGATGGACACGAACGGTGTCTGACGGGACCCAACTAAGTCTAAACAGGGTCCATTATGGGGCTTGTGGTTAGAAAATCTGATAGAAATGTCTTCGTAGGCTGTGAACAGAACCTGTGATTAAGTCATAATGGATCAGTCAGGTATCGGATTTGTTTTTTTTCGATCCGATACTGCATCATGCTGTGCCGTTGCGATCTTCGGTATGGTCACCTTTTTGCAAAATTTGTCATATTCGACTGCACCGACCAACACAACAAACATGTAGGCGGAAACCATCAGAGGCTATTATAATGTCTGGGGGTCCTTTGGGCCCCGATAGTGTCCATTATGTAACAGATCTGTGAACATTGCAATTTATCACAGTAAAGTATTGTGTTTGGTGGCTCCTTTTGAGGTATGTTCACAGCTAGCGTTGTTGCTGATTTTTTTTTTCTGCACCAAAATTGCTGCGTTTTACGGTACTAGCAAAGTGAATTAGATATTAAAAATCTCACGTATACGCTTGTTTGTTTGTTTTTTTTGTTTTTTTTGAGTTGCTGGTTTTTAATGAAAATCTGCAGCATGTCAATTCTTTAAAAAATGTTGCTGCGTGTTTCATCCAATTTTAACAAATTGTATTCAGTGTTTTTGCTGTAGAAAAAAAAATGCTGCAAAAAATGTCAAACGTGAACATACCTTTACTGGTTAAATTCAAAACTCCACCATCTGCCCCTCCCTCCTGACTACAGTCACTTCTGTTCACCCTATAGTTAGAGAGTACTGACAACAATGGTAAATAATCCTTTAGTACTATTTTTTTTTTAAGCAATTTCAAGAAATAGGAAAAAAGGTTTTCTTTGTGATTCAGCTTTGGATCCAAGAATAAAATTATGGCGGAAAAAAAAAAGATTTAAAAGTAGCTTTTGCTGTGCAGAATTGATGCTGCTTTCTATTTCCATCTGCATTATGGTAATTTGACTATTAGTTATGGGTTCAGGGAGAAACATGTAGCATAATATGGACCAAAAGATGTAAAAGACACATTCACAAATATAGCTCAAAACTGTACAACTGCATAGTAGTCAGATATTTCAGAAAGGTGAATATTAGTGACGAAACTATTGAAATACAGTTACTTTTCCCTTAGTATGAATAATGTAGACCGTTTACATTTCTCTCTAGCTGCATTTTATATTGGATACTTTTATCATATATATTTTATTAGTGCTGGTTTTCTCTGTACATCTACTCGTTCGTAGCTAGTGAACCCTGGGCAGATATGTTCGTATTCCAGTAGGTGGAGGTATAGTATAGTAAAACATCTGATGACCAGTCAATGGCGCGCCGGAATGATTGCATTCTTGATCTACAGTTTAGTTCTGCAGCTATTTTATTATTTTTTTTATTACTCTTACAGTAAATTTACGGCAATTTAATGCAGTTGCTGCAAATTATCCTTTGGTCGAATTTTTAAGGAGGACATGGAGAGTGAGATTATTTCTATTCCGTTGTTTTTAGGGGAATCTATTTTTTTTTTTAATCGCTTATATAGCGCCAATAACTCCACAGCGCTTTACAGACATCATCACTGTCCCCATTGGGGCTCACAATCTAGATTCCCTATCATTATGTCTTTGGGGTGTGGGAGGAAACCGGAGAAGCCGGAGGAAACCCACGCAAGCACGGAGAGAACATACAAATGCCTTGCAGATGTTGTCCTTGGTGGGATTTTAACCCAGGACCCCATTCTTTTAGACTTGCTATCGTTAGTACTTTTGGCATT
This sequence comes from Ranitomeya variabilis, assembly GCF_051348905.1. Classification (NCBI taxonomy): domain Eukaryota; kingdom Metazoa; phylum Chordata; class Amphibia; order Anura; family Dendrobatidae; genus Ranitomeya; species Ranitomeya variabilis. The sequence goes on along the minus strand of NC_135239.1, from coordinate 36,560,965 downwards.
TTTACTATTCCACTTTTTAGATTTTGGAAGACTCATTCTGACGTGGAATGGTGTGACAGCTACACAAGCATTTTTCGTATGTGGTTTGTACAGGATAGTGGAAGAATAAACAGGGCCTGATTTGTTAGAAATATCCTGTAAAAATCTCTCAAGGGAAACAATTTTTTTTTACCCCAACTTACCTGACATCACCTGTCCGGAGAGAGTCGTGGATGCAAATGAAGGGGCTCATACACATTAATCTGTCGGCCGTGCCCTCCGTTTCAGTGGATTGGCTGACTTTAGTCTATTGTGTTTGGGGACTCACCCGTATATACTCGTGTATAAGCCGATATTTTGAGCATATTTTTTTGTGCTGAAAACGCCCCCCTCAGCTTATACACTAGTCATTGCCAGAAAGCCGGTGGGGAGGGGGAGCAGCGGCAGGAGGCGGCGGCTGTGACATCATACTCACCCTGCTCGCGTGGTCCTGCACGTCCCTGCATCTCTGTTGTTCCAGCTCCGGCAGCTCTCCTCTCCTCTGCGGTCACATGGTACCGCTGATTAAGGTAATGAATATGTGCGCGTTTCCACTCCCATAGGCGTGGAGCGCATATTCATTACCTTAATAAGCGGTACCATGTGACCTCAGAGGAGAGCTGCCGGGACAACAGAGATGCAGGGACATGCAGGACCGCGCGAGGAGGGTGAGTATGACGGGGGAGGACGCAGAGCCATGCAAACAAGGGGGAGGACGTGGAGCCATGCAACAAGGGGGAGGACACCGAGCCATGCATACAAGGGGGACGACGCAGAGCCATGCATAGAAGGGGGAAGGACGCGGAGCCATGCATACAATGGGGAGGACGTAGAGCCATGCATAGAAGGGGAGGACGTGGAGCCACGCATAGAAGGGGGATGACGCCGAGCCATGCATACAAGGGGTAGGACGCCGAGCCATGCATAGAAGGGGTAGGACGCCGAGCCATGCATAGAAGGGGGAGGACGCCGAGCCATGCATACAAGAGGGAGGACGCCGAGCCATGCATACAACCCCTGGCAAAAATTATGGAATCACCGGCCTTGGAGGATGTTCATTCAGTTGTTTAATTTTGTAGAAAAAATGCAGATCACAGACATGGCACAAAACTAAAGTAATTTCAAATGGCAACTTTCTGGCTTTAAGAAACACTAAAAGAAATCAAGAAAAAAATGTGGTAGTCAGTAAAGGTTACTTTTTTAACCAATCATAGGGAAAAATTATGGAATCACTCAATTCTGAGGAAAAAATTATGGAATCACCCTGTAAATTTTCATTCCCAAAACTAACACCTGCATCAAATTAGATCTGCTCGTTAGTCTGCTTCTAAAAAGGAGTGATCACACCTTGGAGAGCTGTTGCACCAAGTGGACTGACATGAATCATGGCTCCAACACGAGAGATGTCAATTGAAACAAAGGAGAGGATTATCAAACTCTTAAAAGAGGGTAAATCATCACGCAATGTTGCAAAAGATTTTTGTTGTTCACAGTCTGCTGTGTCTAAAATCTGGATCAAATACAAACAACATGGGAAGGTTGTTAAAGGCAAACATACTGGTAGACCAAGGAAGACATCAAAGCATCAAGACCAGAAACTTAAAGCAATATGTCTCCAAAACAGGAAATGCACAACACAACAAATGAGGAACGAATGGGAGGAAACTGGAGTCAACGTCTGTGACCGAACTGTAAGAAACCGCCTAAAGGACATGGGATTTACATACAGAAATACTAAACGAAAGCCATCATTAACACCTAAACAGAAAAAAAACAAGGTTATTATGGGCTAAGGAAAAGCAATCGAGGACTGTGGATGACTGGATGAAAGTCCTATTCAGTGATGAATCGCGAATCTGCTTTGGACAAGGTGATGATGCTGGAACTTTTGTTTGGTGTTGTTCCAATGAGATTTATAAAGATGACTGCCTGAAGAGAACATGCAAATTTCCTCAGTCATTGATGATATGGGGCTGCATGTCAGGTAAAGACACTGGGGAGATGGCTGTCATTACATCTTCAATAGATGCACAAGTTTATGTTGATATTTTGGACACTTTTCTTATCCCATCAATTGAAAGGATGTTTGTGGACGATGAAATAATTTTTCAAGATGATAATGCATCCTGCCATGGAGCAAAAACTGTGAAAACATTCCTTGGGTATGAATATTTACAGGGTGATTCCATAATTTTTTCCTCAGAATTGAGTGATTCCATAATTTATCCCCTATGCTTTTTTAAAAAAGTAACCATTACTGACTACCACATTTTTTGTTCTTGATTTCTTTTAGTGTTTCTAAAAGCCAGAACATTGCCATTTGAAATTACTTTAGTTTTGTGCCATGTCTGTGATCTGCATTTTTTCTACAAAATTAAACAACTGAATGAACATCCTCCAAGGCCGGAGATTCCATAATTTTTGCCAGGTGTTATAGAAGGGGAAGGACGCCGAGCCATGCATAGAAGGGGGAGGACGCCGAGCCATGCATAGAAGGGGGAGGACGCCAAGCCATGCATAGAAGGGGGAGGACGCCAAGCCATGCATAGAAGGGGGAGGACGGGTAGGATGCTGAGTCATGCATAAAAGGGGGAGGACGCCGAGCCATGCATACAACTAGGAGGCCGGGGGAGCCACACATAGCAGGACAGGGATGAGGGGACAATGCATACCTATACTTGAGTCTTGCTTGATACTTTTTGGGAGCTTGCAGTGCACTCGTGTCTGACATGTATTGACCAAACTTGGCGCCTACAGTGCACTCGCTACCTACACCCCTCTACCTTTGATCGATGGAGTACCATATAGGAAAGCAGTGAGTAAAGTTCATTATTAGGATTATGCAGGGTAGCCTGGTATGGATCGTTCGGATCCTAGTTAGGAATGGCAAAATTTGCTGACAACACTTTAATAACAGGAAAACTGATGGCAGGTTAACGTTAACAAATATCTACCAACGTTCATCTATGACACTATAAGGGTGTGTTCAAATGGAGGTTTTTTTTTCATTATTTTTATTTCCACATCTTAAAATCAATTCTAAAAAATCTCATAGATTTGAGTGCAGTTCGTAGGAACACGCTTTTTTTTGTTATTTATTTTTTTGGTTTTTTTAACAACTTTTCAGTGTGGATTTTTTGGCATTTTTTTTATTATATTATGCAGTGTGTTTCTCAGTATGTTTCCGCTGCAAAAACCTTGCCCAATTATTTACATGATGCATTTTTTTTAACGTGCTTTACAAACCTGTAAAAAAAAAAAGGCGATAGGTAATGGGAAGCTTGTTGCATGCAGATTTTGGGACCGAAATCCGCGCTAAAAGCCACATTAAAAAAACCGAGTGTAAACGTAACCCTAGCAATGAGAGACAGTCATTTTGTGGAACGGATTAGTGTTTTTGGAGCAAGATTCAAAATTGGCGGCCTGTCCGTGCAGAAAGGTCTTCTGTAACTGATGAACGGCAAGTCTGGAACCTTTCTGTTCTTAGAAAGTCGTATGCCAGAAATATTTGTCCGTTCTTTATTCATAATGGGTGTAAAGGGGAAAAAAAAAAAAAAGGATTAGCTTTAAAATAATCCGTGCAAAATGCATTTTCAGCCGGCAGGTGTTTGTCTTTCTGCTTCATCCAGTCGCAGAACACATTCAATTGCCATTCGGATGTCGGATGTGTTACATTAATGCCCTGTAAAACCCTCATTCAATGGCGCGAAAGCCGGACGCAATTATACCGGAGTCATCAACCAAAAGATTTGCATTTAACCTTTACCTGTGGTTTTATGGGATTTTACGATTATTTTTTCTTTAAGTATTAGGGTAGAATTTCTTTTACTAATAAATCTTGAAAAATGGCCAGCTATAAATATGTATCGCTCTTTATGATACAGAAGCATAAGAATAAAGATCTAGTGATGGTGGGCGATTGGACATAGACTTGTTCACACAGTGATTGTTGCCGTATTTGCCGCTTTTTTTTCTTTGCGCAGTTTTGTCACAAAACCTGAAGGATTCCGTAGTACTAGGAAAGTGAATAAGATTCCTGGTCTTGTTGCTTATTTTTTACTTTCCATTCTTTCAGCTTTTTTGCTGCTTTTTTTCCAATACTAATGAATGGGGGGGGGGAAATGTGTGGAAACGCATTAAAAAAAAAAGCAACTATATTCTGCTGCGTTTTTTCCTTCCAACACATCCGTGTTTGCAGCAGATTTTTGTTAATTGAATTCTCAACCATGTGTACCCCGATATCATCTGTCCAGAGACACCGCTAAGGAGAACAGTATTTTTATGGTATAGTATTCTGTATTTGTAAATGTATTATTTTTTTTAATTAAACTCTTTATTTTTTAAAGATTTTCCTTTGTCTCGTACAAATAACGTATTTGTAAATTTTAAATTAAATCTGTTTAAAGCATTTTTTTTTGCTTTAGAAAAACAATAAAAAATGGCGACTGAAACCCTGAAGAAAACGTTGTCCTAAATCACAGGATCACAACTCGTACAATTCATTCATTTGCGCCACAAAAATATGGCTGTGGAACCTGTGAACACCTTTTTGCCTAAGAGTTTAAATGGCGGTCTTCTAATTGTTTCAGGGCTTGGTCATGGCAACTGGAGTTTTGATATTCCAGAGTGAATGAGAGTCAGATGCCGATGTTCGTCCAGATACAACATTAGGGCAGGATTTGATACCGTTGTTCTAAGTATGTGTCACCGGTGGATGATGTCGCCTCTCCTATGCCCCGGCGCGCGCTTCCCGCTCACTCGGCTGCCCGCCTTCATGCTGCTGTCATCGGGAAAAGCATTATGGGTTTTCTAGAGGAAGGCGGCCTACCATGAGCGCACTGTGGTACGCGGCGATTTCTCTAGATATCTCAGACCAAGTTACGAGGAGGATCCTTACGTCCCGGCTGTATAATAACTCTAATTATAACGCCCCCCAATAAAGCTATTTACGTCCTGATCGCCCTCCGTATTCATTACTACGCGCTTCTGCTGTATCTGATCCTGTTGCTAATTGAATGTTAATTTTTTTTTTTTTTTTTGGGGGGGGGGTGTTTTCCGCCGCATTTATTGGTATCACAGAAAGATTTGCCCCTTCTTGTTCAAGATATTTTCAGTTTCCAATACTGCCGTAACGCCTTATGTCGGCGACCATAAAGTAGATGCTTTTATTTGGGGGGCAATATATTCTTTGGCCTGTCATGTGTTTTCCAAAAATCGAAAACATGGGTTTTGTCTGCCGTTTGCAAGATCTATAGAGAAGGTTTTTGTTTTTCTTGCCGCCATTGTCCTTTAAAACAGTCCATGGCATTTTATAGTTCATCGTACACTTTAAAATAATTACCGGATATCCGCGGGAAAAAGAAAGTATCTAAAATCTCCAATGAGAACGTAATGAAAAATGCATTCTGGAAACGTCAGGCACAGCCACAGATTTACCAGCCCTAAGGCCACGGTCAAACCTCATTGAAAATTTCTGACAACAAATCCGCAAGAAATTCTCATGTGATACCTTCATATTTTGTCTTGAATTTGGCCGCTGATTTCAGTGTAATCTCTTACGAAGCGTAGCCTGATATCCGTAGTGAACCTCCCCACAACATGGAATATGCTGCAGATTTAAAAGTCTGCAATATACTTTGTTTTTCATGCTGATTTTTTTTTTTACAGCTTGTGAATTGTTTTTGTATTGTACTGAACATTGTTGCTGATTTTCTGTGCAGAATCTGCAGCGCAAATCTTGAACTAGTGTTCCCAGGAACTTTACTTTAACAATAATCTTCCGGCGTAAACAGACTGCCGATGAAGGAGCAGAACCTTCGCTCGTCAGATGAAATTATCTTTTGTGCTGCAGAAAAGATCACCGTTCTCGGCAGCATGTCCTGTGTTAACAGGTACCTGTGCTGCCGAGTAAAATGACAGTTTTTGTGCTTTGAACGATCTATTGCAGATCATTCAGTGCGGTCTGCCCGTGTAAGCAGGATATTGGACGACCGCTGATGGATATGTCTTTATTGATCTGCAGTCGTTTAATGCCGCCGGTCAGTTTGGAGTTGTCAGGTATCACCTAGGCAGAGATGTAAAGGAACAGGCAGATAAAGTTCAGCGGGTCGTTGACCTCTGTAGTGTAGTAGGTCTGGCACTTGGTGTCTGCACTGAATGTCCATAGTATTCTTTGTTTGAAAACCCAATAACCTTAGGGATACAGGATTAACATTTTCTAAGGGTATGCTTACAAGGTGCCGTTTTTTGAGCTTTTCATGCTTTTTTTTTTAATCTGCTGCAAAAACGTGACATTTTACAGTACCAACAAATTGAATGAGATTCCTAAAAAAAATCTCATGTACAAGTTTTTGTTTTTTTCTTCCTTGCACGTTGAACTGCTGGGCTTTTTTTGGAACATGTCATTTTTTTGTATTTTTTTTTATGCATCCTAATGAGTTTTTCCTGCCAGTACTTTGGTTTTTGCTCCAGAAAAAAAAAACCAAAAACTCCAGAGGCCTCTTTAAACGCAGACCGCTGTCATGACTTAATGTCGCTATGTTGGAGCTAAATTGTGCAGACTGATGATGATTTTAGCATCTGTCTGAGTTATCAGCAATACAGTCAGCATGTTAAATAAGGCCGTGTATGAATAGACTCGTCGTCCTATATGGGGCAGCAAAAAGTGACGTTTCTTCTAGGCTGTGTGCACACTTGGCGTTTTTGTTTTTTTTTTCAGTGCAGATTTATCCTAAAACCTGGAGGGTTTCCTGATGCCAGCAAAGTCAATGAGAAACCTGACGTCTCCTGCACACGTTGCTTATTTTTTCCTTGCAAATATAAATCTGCCGCATGTTAATTCTTTCAGCGTTTTTTGCTGCAGATTTCACCCATACTAATGAGCGGGGAAAAAATCTGCACCAAAAAAAAGCATTAAAAAAAAAAAAAAAATCATCAGAAACACCCATATTTTATTCTACATTTGTCAGCTTTGTTTCTCATATCCACCATGCATATTGTAGGGGAAAAAGAGGCATAGGCAAATCAATATACAGTAGATGGGCGCTTTACATCGAACACACAAGCCCCTGTTTGAGGAAGCCAATACGGCGAAACGGCGCTATCGGGGTGGCAAATGGGTATCCAGGCCAGGACTAATAATGTGATGTAAAATGATACATAGGGTTATGGGCAACAATGTTTAATAAAGCACTTTTAGCACTTTGGCACTTTAGTTAATATCATGCTATGAAATTCATTCTGAATTGGCTCTTATGATAATTTATTTAGCACTAGGCGCTTTCATTAAGTATTATCTAGTGAGCAATGCTCTGTACAGCAGTGCTTCATGAAATATATAGTGTCCCATTCCCTATAGTCTCTAGTTCTTGTTACCCTTAGCAATTTTTGTGAAATTTCCTTGTCTTGTTTTATTAAATATCTGTCAAATAAATGTTTGTTTTTAAATAGTATATTGATTTACCTATGCCTCTTTTTCCCCTGCGATATGCATGGTGGATATGAGAAATAATAATTATTTGGAGGTGGTGATTCCACTGTTGGACTTTTGATATCTATAAATTTGTCAGCTTTGCCATTTTTGATCTTTTTCTCACCCCAATTACATTCCGTTCATTTCCCGTTCAGCCTCGTACTATAGAAAAGGGGGGAAAAAAAGCTTTCAAACATCTGTTACCTGGTCTTTATTTATATGTGCACATGTTCCCATGAATCTGCTCATTATCATGTCGCTCGTTTAAGCGTCCACATAAAAGCTTTTTCAGTAATGGGATTTGCGTTGTCACTTTTTTTTTTTTTTACCCCTCCTCTCTGCCTTATTTCTAGGAATAGTCCTCCTAGGCTCAGACTTGTTGATGTGATCCTCCTTTTGATTTTCTGAATGTCTCATACGTTCTTGAAAATAAAGAATTGAAATAGATCTGATCTCACGAAGTGGTGGGTCACAAAACTGGTTACTCTCGGGGATTCTTCGCATCCTGGATCTTTGCGACTTGTGTAGTGTTCTTAGGTGGAGGAATCGGGGTTTCAGAACTAAGGATCAAAGTTCTAAATCTGTTTTTGGAATATTTACCCAGATAAGGCTCCGTTCACATCTTGCCTTCAGGGGTCCCAATATATTTGACTAGCTAGAATATAGCGTAATCTGCAGCACTATTGTAGATATAAAATATACCGGAATCCCAACTGAAAAAAAATGATTTTAAAGAGGAGCTGTCACTTGTCATAAATATGTAAGGTTTTTTTATTTGGTGTAAATGCTTCCGTTTTCTGTTAGTTCTTTTGTTCTTGCTCCTCTTTATTCCAGAAATATTGGTCTCCTTTCACTGTACCCAAGCTGGTCTTTATAGCCAAGTGGGAGTCGTCCTAAACTATGCTCTATTGGACTTTTCAGAATCATGCCCCCTTGTCTAACAGGACTAGATTTTCATACATAAGTGACTGGTTCTCTTGTAAGAAGTCCATGTATCTTAGATATTCAATGCTAACTGTGGATGTGTTTTCAATGGGGAAAACGGAACAAGATGCTGCCAGACACTTCCAGCATGCAACTTCAAAAATGGACTCCTCTAAGGCCTCATTCAGACTTCTGTTTTTTTTCACATAGGAAAAAAACGGAGCAATGAGTGTGGTCAGGGTGTGGTCGGAGTGTGGTTGGGGCCTGATCAGTGTCACTAGTTTTTTTCGTACATAGACAAAAGTAAAAAGGTTCTTCTCCTTTTTTTTCCTGACAGTCCGTGTCATCTGAGTGTGCTCCAGTTTTTTTGCACAAACCCTTTTACTTGCATTGCCAATTTTGGTCCAACCCTTGGATCAAAAATCAGACACATCTCCAAGTTTTTCTGCGGACCACTTAGTCCGCAAAAAATTGCAGGCATGTGGACGGCCCCAAAGAGTATCACAGGTGTGAGTGTTCTCTTTGAAAACCACGGATATCACTCGTACACAAAAAACGGTTGTCTTAATAAACCTTAAGGCTTTATTCACACCTCAGAATTTCTGATCAGTATTTCATCAGCACTTCTATGCCAAAACCAGGAGCATCTCCCAAATACTGAACAGGTGTCAATCTTTCAATTAAAGTATTTTCTATAGAAGTTTCACTCCTGATTTTGGCATGCACAAACTGATGAGATAATTTACTAAGGGCTCACAAATAAAGGTGCTTTAATGCTAATTAAATATTTACCTTTCTTGTAAAAATCCATGTTGCTTATTCACACACGTCAGAATTTTACAGGTTGTCTTTAAAAAAATAAATTAAAAATTGCGCCCAGAGGTGGACAACGTCTTTAAGGTTCCCATACGCAATAGATCAAAGTCGTCTGGTGTTTATTTTCATTCCAGAACTCTTTATATTAATTTTTTTTTTCCTCTTCACAGGTGTTTTGGAATGCTGCTCAGTCCCGGCAAAAGTGTCAAAAATAGTGACATGCATCTTCTAGATATGGTAACTCTAGGTTTTTTTCAATTGGAATTAAGCATTATTGCTGTGATGGAAACAATGTATCTGTTTTTAAAACACTAATGTATATTGTGCAAGTTTTGGGTTTATGTTTTTTTTGGGGTTTTTTTTAAAGCATGTCAATAAAGAATAGGCCTGTCAGGCTCCTTCTCCAGGCTCATGATATTGAAAGGTGTTGGACCCCCACGGATCAGCTGAAAAGTAGAGTTTTGTTCACTGTACGTTAGCTGCTATCAGGAAGTTTAGCTCCACTCCTATTGAAGTGAATAGCACCTGATGACAGACTTAACACAGGGAATGGAGCAGTTCTGTTCAGCTTCTTTTCTACAAGCCGCCGTACAGTTTCAGAGATGTGACCCATTTTATTTACAGCTAATTTTATGGTCTTTACAAGAGGGCAGGATCCTCAGGGGCGTGTCTTTAGGCTGCTCTGGATTATTATCCAGGGAGCCACGCCCACTTAGTAAAGAATATAAAATTGACAAATAAAAAGGCTCATATTCCTGGAACTGTATGGTGAATGTAAAAATAAAAATGCTTACTAGTACTCACGACAGCAAGGTTAATAAAATAAGAGCAAAAAACGCCCACGTTAATGAAGAAGATATGTTACATATCAGTGGAAATATTCTTTTTCTTTCAATGTTTTCTGGCATTCATATTTATATATTTTGTATTCCTACTGTGTATTTATTTTTAGGAATCCATGGGGAAAAGCAGCGATGGAAAAGCATATGTTATCACAGGAATGTGGAATCCGAATGTATCCGCATTTCAACCACTCAATGAGGAAACTCCTAAAGGTACAATTTCATAAATTTGATAACAAGAATCCGGGCAGATTGCGCTTACTGTTCTGTATACTTAACCACTTGTGCGTTTCAGGGGAATCCATGATTTTTTTTTGTCTGTATTGTTCAGTTGTTTGTGCCTATCTGCTTCTGCTTTTTGAAATAAATAGTTAATTTGGTGTGAATAATATTCACAAAAATATATATCTGGGGCAAGATGGATGAAACTAGTCTCTTGGTGAGTAGGGGCACATGAATACTTTTAAGGTATGTGGCCATTCCTGGCGCATGGGGCCAACATATGGACCAAACGCCGTGTTTTCCTTATATCTTGTTGTCATTCTATTGAGGAACATTTCATTCGGGTTTCCCTGACCTGAGGCGACTGCTCATAAGACAACAGACTGTAGATATATAGGCTCTGGACACCTTTATCATGGAAAGAAAATATTTTTATAGGTTAGTGGTTACCATTAGTTACCAAAATCTCAAAGTTTAAATCTGCAATCTTCATTTCTGCATTAATTTTCAGACTCCTAATATGCAGTTTGCAGCCTGATCCAATTTTCAGATTTTTTTTTTGTGGGAGTGTCTGTCCCTGTAATATAGGCTGGATGCGTGCTGTGTATGTATCTTTAGTGCTGCTATCTTGTAGAAGGACACTTCTAAAATTGTACTTACCGTATATACTCGAGTATAAGCTGACCCGAGTATAAGCCGAGACCCCTAATTTTGCAACAAAAAACTGGGAAAACTTAATGACTCGAGTATAAGCCTAGGGTGGAAAATGCAGCAGCTACTGGTAAATGTCAAAATTAAAAATAGATACCAATAAAAGTAAAATTAATTGAGACATCAGTAGGTTAAGTGTTTTTGAATATCCATATTGAATCAGGAGCCCCATATAATGCTCCATACAGTTCATTATGGCCCCATAAGATGCTCCATATAATGCTTCATTCAGTTTTTTATGGCCCCATAGATGCTCCATATAATGCTCCATGCAGTTCTTTATGGCCCCATAGATGCCTCATATAATGCTCCATGCAGTTCTTTATGGCCCCATAAATGCCCCATATAATGCTCCATGCAGTTCTTTATGGCCCCATAGATGCTCCATATAATGCTCCATGCAGTTCTTTATGGCCCAATAGATGCTCCATATAATGCTCCATGCAGTTCTTTATGGCCCCATAAATGCCCCATATAATGCTTCATACAGTTCTTTATGGCCACATAGATGCCCCATATAATGCTCCATACAGTTATGGCCCCATAGATGCTCCATATAATGCTCCATATATTGCTCCATGCAGTTCTTTATGGCCCCATAGACACTCCATATAGCACTGTGCCACATGTAATGCTGCTGCTGCTGCTGCTGCACTAAAAAAAAAAAAAAATGACATAGTCACCTCTCGTTGCTGCTCCTCAGCGTCCCGTCTCTCCGCACTGACTGTTCAGGCAGAGGGCGGCGCGCACACTAATACGTCATTGCTCCCTCTGACCTGAACAGTCACTGCAGAGGACGCAGAAGACGGGGCGGCGGTGGAACGAAGAAAGGTGAATATGACATACTCACCTGCTCCCGACGCTCCTGACGCAGTCCCTGCATGTCCCACTGTCTCCGGGAGCGGCAGCTTCTTCCTGTAGTGAGCGGTCACATGGTACCGTTCATTACAGTAATGAATATGCGGCTCCACCCCTATGGGAGTGGAGTCCATATTCACTACTTTAATGAGCGGTACCAGTGACCGCTGAACAGGGGAAGAAGCTGCTGCGCCCGAAGACCGTGGGACATGCAGGGACTGCGTCAGGAGCGCCGGGAGCAGGTGAGTATTTGACAGGTGTCGCTCCCCCTCACCCGCCGACCCCCCCGCCTTCCATGACTCGAGTATAAGCCGAGAGGGGCACTTTCAGCCCATTTTTTTGGGCTGAAAATATCGGCTTATACTTGAGTATATACGGTATTTCCTTTTTATGTGCTTTCCTCCTTTTCTATAGCGAGAAGAAAGTATGTGAAGTCACAGGGAGGGCAGAGAGAGATCACTCTGTCATCCCTATGACAGTAGATACTTTCTCCCCTCTCCACATTATGGAAATCTGTGCAAAGCGCTTTCTGTTTCCTTAAAATTTATAGAAGTGAAGGTGAGAGCAGACGGAGTTATAAACTAGGATCTAACAAATTTTTTAAAATTTTTTTTGCAAATCACTCCATTAAATAAAGGATGTTACAGTGAATCTGTCAGCTGGATTTCACCCCTTAAATTGTTAATATTCGAATGGAATACTTGCAATGACAACTCCATCCATAACTTTGGATAGCCAGTCTGTTACTGAGAAATCTGCTCTTGAATTTATATGCAAATGAAGCTGAAGTGCTTTGGGGTCTGGAAGCACTTCTCAAGCCTTTACTCCACTCATCACTTTTCCCCACCCAGCGCCACTTTCTGCTTGACCAACAGTTTCTTTGCTGTGTGACTTACAGCAGAGGGGTTGTCAGGCAAACAGGAGAAGGCGGGGAATAGAGCCGGAGTGACAGAGGCCTCAGAAGTGCTTCCAAGGTCCAAAGCACTTAGGCCTCATTTGCATATCTATTCAAATGCAGCTTTCTCCGTAACGGAGGAATGGACTGACTAGCTAAACGTGTGGCTGAACTTGTCTTTACAAGTGTTACCTGCACATATTAACAGTTTGGCGGGTGAAATCCAGTGTAATAACACTGAACAGCAAAATGGTGAAAAAATGTTTAATGAAGACATTTTAGAAAGTTGCTTAACTTTTCATTTAGGAAGCAAATAAACAATTAAAAAATGTATGAAGGTTTCCAACCCTGTAATTATTTTTTACAAACAGCTATCAATTAGCTAAAGGAGTAACTCACATTGCCAATCCCCTACGGCTGCCATGAAATAGCTTCTTTGCTACTCTTTGGTCTCCTCTTGGTCCTAGCGATGCCATCCGTCTTCTGATGTTGATTTTTGTCAGCAGCAGTGACCTCAGTGGTGTCAATACTTCGCTTCTGCAGGCAGTGATTGTCTGCAGTGGTCATATGTTGACACGCACATCATTACTAGAGCCTGGTATTTGAGACCGGTGGGGGAACAGGGAAGCATGGGTATGGGGGCCACAGGGATTTGGCAAGGTGAGTATTACTCTTTTTATCATTTTAGATCATTGACTTCTCTCTGAAAAAAAAAATTATGGGTTGAAAAAATTATGGGAGTGTATGGATCATTTTGATGTTAACCGCATCTCATTATTCTTCAGACAAAAGAGTGTACATGACCATAGCCGTTGACATGGTGGTCACAGAAGTGGTGGAGCCTGTCCGATTCCTCCTGGAGACAGTGGTCCGCGTGTACCCCACTAACGAGAGGTTCTGGTATTTTAGCAGAAAAGCCTACACAGAGACCTTCTACCTAAAGCTGAAACAGGTACGAGGAGCATGAAAGCGCTTGAAAAGGGGTCGTGTTCACCTCTCTGCAAGGAGTGCGCCACACGACACATTGTCTTTTATTCTCCACGCGGTTTGATCTGATCCTGCTTTCCTTTTCAATAAAACCCTTTTTAAATAGACGCAGTTTGCAAACCCTATAGATCATAATGTAAAGAAATCAGTTTTTCTTTTATGGAATAAGCTATACTTATATCTCCAATTACGTAGATAATTGAAGAGAGGTTTTTTTTTCTCTCCATACAAAAGTTATTATCTGTAGCCTATTTCTACAGCTTTCATTTTTTTATATCAAGACACAGAAACCAAATCTTTCAATTTCTCGGCATGTGGTATATAGAATAATGGGTCCCGTGTGTATATATAAATATCCGCATGCACCCCCTCTGTTTCTGTGTGGCCTCCGATCTTTTTAGACTGTCAAAGACATTACATTTATTAAAGACAAAGTGGGCCAAAACTAAAAAAATTTGGCTTTTTTTGTACAACAAAAGACCCTTCCATATCAAAGGTTATACTTATACCTCGTCACCCATTTAGTTATGATGTATTGCTCCCAAGCCCAAATAGAAATTAATGGGGGCACCACGGTCGGCGGGACTCAAACCAAGGTCTGAACCGTAACCAAATATAAAGAAAGAAAAAGAGGACCTTATAGATGGGAGTCACCACCGAAATAGTATCAAAACAGCAGCTTTATTGAACACATATCAAAAAAGACAGAACATGCTAAAAACATTTAAAACAGCAAAGGGATATACAATACCCACATAATGTCCAAATGCCCAAAATAAGGCAAAAGCACCGCACTAGCCCTGACAGAGTGTCATACACATGCCCACAAATGGAATGTAGTGTAGATAACAGCGTAATAGCATGACATATAGATCAAAGCCCTACCAGCCCCGTGCCCACAATCATATGTGAGTACATGAGGATACCCCAAGGGCAGACATGGCCTAAGAAAGCACCATCCAATAGTATGCCGTTGTGGCCACAAAGAAATAAAACCTGGCTAAGCCGGTGATGGAGGCAACGTGGTGACCTGAAATGTGAATGAATGGACTAATACCCACCACAAAGACAGCCGGCCTGAAAGAGTGAATGAGCCAGAAGAAACCACAGATCCAAGATGTTGTTAGCCTGCGGAGTGGGGCAAGATCAAAAGGGCATGTGCACCCTGAAACAGGAGAAAGTGCGGGCAGCAGGCACCCAACGCGTGTCGCCACACACTGGTGGCTTCGTCAGGGGTGGTGCCTGCATGCCCTGCCTCTTGCTAATATACAAAATAATCGGTAACTTACCGAGCGCAGCTGTGTGGCTGCTGGGAGCGCCGCATGGAGCTTGTGTAATGGAGTCTGAAATCGCAATTGTATTGCTCCCAAGCAGCACCGTTATAGGATATGTCACTTAAATCCTTTACCAATATAGGACTTCCTATGTCGGATCCACAGTTTTGGGCTCAAGAGCTGAGCATGTGCTATACGGTCATGGCCAAAAGTGTTGTCACCCTTGAAATTGTTCCAAAAATTAAGTACGGTATTTCTCCCATAAAATTATTGCATTTACCCATGTTTCTCCTAAGCCTCATTGGGGGACACAGGACCATGGGTGTTATGGTGCTTGCCACTAGGAGGACACTAAGTAAACACAAAGAGTTAACTCCTCCTCTGCAGTATACACCCCCTGACTGGCCAGTAACGACTCAGTTCTTGCTTAGTGTCTGTAAGAGGCACTTGGGTCTGTTCCAGACCCCACCGTTTTTTTGTTTTATTTTTATTTTCTGTAAATTTTTATTTTTTAATTAACGGAGTGAAGGGGGCGACGGATTCCTTTCAGGGTCCGCTCTCCCCCGAACCATCAACAGGGAAGTATACCTCCCCGTACCTCTCCTGCGACGACTGGGGCACACCTAAGCTACACCAGGGCGATGGTTCCTATACGGTTGCGATCTCCCCCCTGTAAGAGGGCGAGCACATCTATATATATAATTGTCTAAGGGTTTTTCTGTCTGTCTGTCCCGTTTATTCATTCGCTGATTGGTCGAGGCCGCCTGGGCCTCGACCAATCAGCGACGGGCATAGCATGGCGACGATGATGTCATAATGGAAATCCCGCGTCTCTGACCAATCAGCGACGGGCACAGTATCGACGTAGATGTCATAATGGTTGCCATGGCGACGATGATGTCAAAAAGGTTGCCTCGACCAATCAGCGACGGGCACAGTCGGAATCATCATTGTCCATATACTACAGGGACATGCATATTCTAGAATACCCGATGCGTTCGAATCGGGCCACAATCTAGTAGAGTATAATCTCTATGTGCATCTCCCGGGCTCATCTGAAATTATGCCCTCACCTCGGCGTCATGTAGACCCCACAGTAGCCGTAAGTCCCCTGTGGCAGGCACAGCCGTAAGTCCCTTGCGGCAGGCACATCTGAAGACGCAGACGCTCTCCATCACCCGGCATAGGGAGGATCGATCGAGCTGCAGGCACCCCTCCTCGGTGAGTAATACCCTTCCTCACGCTGCCTGCGTGTGGCGGTGCGGTGCGGGTTCTCGGGGAGAGATACCGCTGGCTAGATGCCATCGGCGGTCATCAGGCGCGGCCGCAGGTGTTTTCCGCCGGCTGGCTCCATAAATTTAGTCCCCGGCTTCTACTGCCGGACTAGGCCGCATCTTAAAATTCCCGCCCACCGTCCAAGCCCCACCCACTACTTAGGCGCTTTTCACTCTGAACGAGAAGTACCCTGCAAATCTCGGGCGCCATCTTGGGACTCCACTTCAGCAGGGAAAATTTAGCCGAAAACGCTGCCTTCCCTCTCTCCTCCCCGGTGACACCAGCACAGGACTGTGGGTAAGCTGCTCCACTCCATAGGGAAAAGCTTAACCCCTTCTCTGCTCCCATAGCCCTGCTATCGCAGTTTACTCGGAGTATAAACATACAATATGTCTCAATCTAAGGACGCAAAAAGGGGCAATGAAAAGCACACTGTGTTTTTTTACTTCATGTGCCACTTGCAATTCTGCGTTGCCACGTGCCCACAATACCCTTTTGTGCCAGAATTGTGACCCGGCCTGTGCGCAGCCGCCTTCTGCCGCCACCTCCAATGTCTCCACCGACCCTGCCGAGCCTAACCCTCCTGAGTGGGCCGCGTCCCTGTCACGTTCAATGGAGTCCTTGGTCAAGGCATTGGACTCTTTCCGGGGGCCCTCCTTAAGCCAGAACTCTCCTCCGTCGGCTGTGACGGAATCTGGCGACGGTGCGGGGCCGTCCGACCACAGGGGGCGTACCGTACTACGGGACTCTCGGGGTGCCAGAAAAAGAACCCTTCCCTTATCTCCCGTCTATGCTCGAGCTTCAGCATCTGTGAGCTCATCTTCTCGCTCCCCCTCCCCTGAGGGTCGCAGCGTACATGACTCAGTATACGAGTCGAAGGAATCTTTGACCCAAGACTCCTCTGTCGGTCAGGAGACACTTGACTCCCTTAGTGAGGCAGTCAACAAAACACTAATGGTGGACGACGAATCTGTTTCCTCTCAGGAACACGTCGTATCTTTCAAAAAGACTAAACGCATCCAAAAGATATTTGCTAATCACCCTGAGTTTCAGGACCTTATCCAAAAACACAGGGAACACCCAGAGAAGCGTTTTACGGCTCAAAAAGTCACGGAAGCTAAATATCCTTTCTCCAAGGACCTGGTGAAGGAGTTGCTTCTCTCTGCTTCTGTGGATCCTGCCGTATCGCGACTCGCATCCAAAACAGTCTTATCGTTGTCCGACGGTTCATCAGTCAAAAATCTTTCTGACCGTCAAATTGACTATCTGGCTCGCTCAGTCTTTGAGGCCTCAGGAGCAGCTCTCCTTCCATCTTTTGCAGCTACCTGGGTGGCTAAAGCAATGGTGGCCTGGGCAGAGGTGTTAACCTCTACCATCCCTGGCAGTAATCTTCCCCCAGAGGCGGCCAGACTAGCTAACCAGTTAGCTCAGGCCGGAGATTTCGTGGTTAACGTTTCCATAGATGCGGCTAATTGCGCAGCGCAAGCGGCTGCAAATGCAATTTCCATCAG
Source organism: Ranitomeya variabilis (assembly GCF_051348905.1). Classification (NCBI taxonomy): domain Eukaryota; kingdom Metazoa; phylum Chordata; class Amphibia; order Anura; family Dendrobatidae; genus Ranitomeya; species Ranitomeya variabilis. Next base: position 36,543,161 of record NC_135239.1, on the reverse strand, counting down.
GAGGGCCTTATGGCTCCGCGATTGGCGAGCAGATTCTGCTTCTAAGAAGTCGCTGACTTCTTTACCTTACCAAGCTGGCCGTTTATTTGGGGAGAAACTAGACCAAATCATTTCTGACGCCACCGGAGGGAAGAGTAAATTTCTTCCCCAGCAAAAACCTGCCCGGCCTTTTCGGAATCAACAGCAGTTTCGATTCCGGTCCTTTCGTAACAACTCTAGTTGGTCCTCCTCTTCCCCTGGTTCGGGACGGTGGAAAAACAGAAATCCCCAGGTCTCATACAGACCAAACCGTTCCTGGAAACCCAGACCGAGACCTTCTGCCTTTAAGCCACCCGCATCCCTTAAACCTTTTACACAATGACTCACCGACGTGTCCGGTGGACACCGACAAAGTAGGCGGACGCCTTCTTTCGTTCCGTCAAAATTGGCTCTCGGTCGTTCACGACGAGTGGGTCAGAGAGCTCGTGTCTTCCGGATACAAAATCGAGTTTTCTTCCATCCCCCCTCCGCGCTTCTTCCAGTCTTCTCCCCCCAAATCAAGGGCGTCACATCTTCTTCAAGCCATACAAGCGCTTCAAAGGGAAAGTGTCATCGCTCCGGTCCCTCGAGACCAAAGGTTCAAGGGGTTTTACTCCAACCTTTAAGAAGCACGGGACTCTACGGCACATACTAGATCTCAAACTGCTGAACAAGTTCGTACGGGTCCGACACTTCAGGATGGACTCGCTCCGTTCCGTTGTCGCATCCCTGGAAAAAGGAGAGTTCCTTGCATCCATAGACATCAAGGATGCTTATCTACATATTCCAATTTTTTCCTCTCATCAGCAGTTCCTGCACTTCGCAGTCCAAGAAGAACACTTCCAGTTTGTGGCCTTGCCCTTCGGACTTGCCACCGCCCCCAGTCTTCACAAAGAGTCTGCCTGCGAGGAGTCTGTAAGTATCGCCGTGGATTCTCTTTCTTGCCTGGGTTGGAAGATCAACTTCGAAAAATCATCTCCAGTGCCGGCTCAGCAAATCTGCTTCCTGGGCATGATTTTGGACTCTTCCCGTGGGTTGGTCATTCTCCCTCCAGAGAAGGTTTTTATTCTTACAACAAGGAGCACGCAAGCTCTCCCGCCCAGTCCTTCACTCCATTCGCTTCGCAATGCGCATCCTTGGCAAATGGTCGCGGCGATGAAAGCCGTTAAGTTTGGTCAGTTCCATCTCCGTCCCCTGCAACAGGCGCTACTGTTAGCCTGGGACAGGAGCCCGTTTTCCCTCGACCGTCGTTTTCGCCTGCCCCCACAGGTCAGGCAGACCCTCAGATGGTGGGCGCTACAGTTCTAACCAAGGGAAGTCCTTTCTCCCAGTGAGCTGGTTAGTGGTGACTACCGATGCCAGCCTTTTGGGCTGGGGCGCAGTTTCGAGCGATTACTCTTGCCTTACGCAACTTTCACCACCTTCTCACAGGCCATCCCATCAGAATACAATCCGACAATGCCACAGCTGTGGCATACATCAACCGTCAAGGGGGAACCCGCAGCATGGCAGCCATGCTCGTAGTCTCCCACATCCTGCGCTGGGTCGAGACCAATCACTCGCTCATCTCGGCGATCCACATACCGGGTGTGGAGAATTGGGAAGCGGACTTCCTCAGTCGCCAAGGTCTTGCCTCGGGCGAGTGGTCCTTCCATCCGGAAGTCTTCCAGCAGATTTGCCTTCGCTGGGGGATGCCAGATGTGGATCTCATGGCCTCGAGGTTCAACAACCAGGTTCCCCAGTTCATTGCTCGCTCCCGCGATCCTTGCGCCATCGGGGCAGATGCTTTGGTCCTGTCGTGGCATCGGTTCCAGCTGCCATACATATTTCCGCCTCTTCCTCTGCTCCCGAGAGTCATCAAGAAGAGCAGAGGGGAGACCGGTGATTCTCGTCGCGCCAGACTGGCCGCGCCGAGCATGGTACGCAAACTCGTCCAAATGGTCGCCGACACCCCCTGGCGCCTTCCAGATTGCACGAATCTTCTCTCACAGGGCCCGATTTGCCACCAGAACTCCGGGGCCCTGTCTTTGACGGCGTGGCCGTTGAATCCTGGATTTTAGCCCAAGCCAGATTCTCTCCAGGGTTTTCTTCTACCATGATTCGCGCTAGGAAACCCGTATCCATGCATATTTATCATCGCACCTGGCGCATCTTCTTTTCATGATGCAATACCCATGGACGTTCTCCTTTGGTCTTTTCCATTCCGTCCATTCTGGAGTTTCTCCAATCGGGTTTAGACTCAGGCCTTGTCCTAAGCTCGCTCAAGGGACAAGTGTCCGCATTGTCTGTTCTTTTCCAACGAAAGATCGCTTCCAGACTGCTGGTTAAGACATTCATCCAAGGAGTCTCCCGCGTGGTCCCTCCTTATAGAATGCCTTTGGCGTCATGAGATCTTAACTTGGTTCTCAGAGTTCTTCAGGAGGCCCCTTTCGAACCATTGCAGGACATCTCTCTCACCCTCCTCTCATGGAAGGTGGTCTTTCTCGTGGCGATTACATCAATCAGGAGAGTTTCTGAGTTGGCGGCTCTCTCTTGCCGACCCCCCTTCCTGATTTTCCACTCAGAAAAGGTTTTGAGAACCTCTCCCTCTTTCCTACCTAAAGTCGTCTCCTCCTTTCATCTAAATGAGGACATTGTCTTGCCGTCATTCTGTCCGACACCAACCCATCGTATCGAGAAAGCTCTCCATACTCTGGATGTGGTTAGAGCTCTTAGGCGGTACATATCTCGCACGGCTCCCTTCCGTAAGTCGGATGTTCTATTCGTGCTTCCAGAGGGACAAAGGAAAGGTCTACCTGCCTCAAAGGCCACTCTAGCCAAGTGAATTCGCTCCACTATTCAGGAATCCTACCGCGTCAGGAACATCCCTGTCCCAGCAGGGATTAAGGCGCATTCGACTCGGTCGGTCGGTTCTTCTTGGGCCATTCGGCACCAGGCGTCTGCACAACAGCTTTGTAAAGCTGCGACTTGGTCCGGTCTGCATACCTTCACGAAGCACTATCACATCCATACTCAGGCTTCTGCAGACGCTGCCCTTGGCAGGCGCATTCTGCAGACAGTGGTACCTCAGTGAGCCAGTGGTACATGGGGTTTTTAGCAGTGCAATTGCTCCCCACCCAGGGACTGCTTTGGGACGTCCCATGGTCCTGTGTCCCCCAATGAGGCGTAGGAGAAAAGGAGATTTTTGTGTACTCACCGTAAAATCTTTTTCTCCGAGCCAATCATTGGGGGACACAGCACCCACCCTGTTAGCCTATTGGCTGTTTCTTGTTGTATTTTGTTCCTCAGTTTTGGACATAGTTTACTTGTCTTGGTTTTACTCCTACTGCTTTACTACCGAACTGAGTCGTTACTGGCCAGTCAGGGGGTGTATACTGCAGAGGAGGAGTTAACTCTTTGTGTTTACTTAGTGTCCTCCTAGTGGCAAGCAGCATAACACCCATGGTCCTGTGTCCCCCAATGATTGGCTCGGAAGATTTTATGGTGAGTACACAGAAATCTCCTTTTTGTTATACATGTTTATTTCCTTAGTGTGTATTGGAACAACGCAAAAAATAACAGAGGAAAAAAAAAAAGGCAAATTGGACATAATTTCACACAAAATGACAAAATATAAAATTGTTGGCACCTTTCCACAATTGTGGGTAAACCACTTTGTTTCAAGCATGTGATGTTCGTTCAGACTCGCCTGTGGCAAGTAACAGGTGTGGGAAACATGAAAATCACTTCTGACACCAGATAAAAAAGGGAGAAGTTGAACCAATCTTTGGATTGTATGTCTGTGTGTGCCATACTAAGCATAGATAACAGAAAGAGGGGAAGAGAACTGTCTGAGGACTTGAGAACCAAAATTGTTAAACAATATGAACAATCTCCAAGTTATAAGTCCAACTCCTGAGATCTTAAAGGGAATCTGTCAGCAGTGTGCACAGTAACCTACAGACAGTGTCAGGTTGGTGCCGTTATACTGATTACAGTGCTACCTTGGTTGATTAAATCCGTCTTTTGGTTGTTTTTTAATCTTTTTTTCAGTTTTGAGTTAATGATATGCCTGTGCCCGAGGTGGCCTGTGGGGGGTCTTCATGTGGTGCTCTGATTAGGTATTCATAATGCAGACTGCTGACGGGTCACTGATCCCTATCGGAGATCTCCGAGAGCTGGTACTGCGCAGGCGCTGGTGGTGCCATCTTGGTGGAGGAAATGTCTTTTTTCTTCTCCAGCAAGGTGGCGCCTGCGCAATAGCAGCTATCAGATCTCTATACACACTGATAGCTGCCACAGCGCAGGAGCGGCGGGCGCCATTTTCAAATTGCTATTTTTTTGTACGTGATCAGTAACGTGAAGAACAATGATTACTAGGACACTAAACATGCGATTATCCTGCATCGCAGGTGCCACGGCTGTGCCTGCCTGCAGAAGGGTTTCTTTTTTCTTCAGTATGTACAGATATTCATTATGTAAACTAGGGAGCAGGTCAGTGAGGGATCAGTGACCTGTCAGCAGTCTGCATTATGAATACCTAATCAGAGCTCCACATGAAAACCCCTCCCACAGGCACTCCTGGAGCACGGGCATATCATTAACTCAAAGCTGAAAATAAAGATTAAACAACCACAAGATGGATTTCATCAACCAAGGTATCATTTTAATCAGTATAACGGTGCCGACCTGACAGTGTGTGTAGGTTACTGTGCACAATCCTGGTGACAGGTTCCCTTTAGGGTATGTGCACACGTTCAGGATTTCTTGCAGAAATTTCCTGAAGAAAACCGGAAATTTTCTGCAAGAAATCCGCATTTTTTTTTTTGCGTTTTTTTTCCGTTTTTTTCGCGTTTTTTTAGCATTCTGCAAGCGTAATTAGCTTGCAGAATGCTAAAGTTTTCCAAGCGATCTGTAGCATCGCTTGGAAAACTGACTGACAGGTTGGTCACACTTGTCAAACATAGCGTTTGACAAGTGTGACCAACTTTTTACTATAGATGCAGCTTTTGCAGCATCTATAGTAAAAGATAGAATGTTTAAAAATAATAAAAAAAATAAAAAAATGCTTATACTCACCCAGACATCTCCTCAGCGGCGTCCGTTCCTCTTCCTATAGCTGGTGTGTGCGCACAGGACCTTCCGTGACGTCACGGTCACGTGAGCGGTCACATGACCGCTCACGACCAATCACAGGACAGTGACGTCATCGGCAGGTCTTTCACCGCACACCAGCTACAGGAACCGAAGCGACAGCATGCAGTGGAGGCGGGAAGACATCGAGGGTGAGTATAGGACTATTTTTTATTTTAATTCTTATTTTTGACCACTTATATGGTGCCCAGTGCGTGGAGGAGAGTCTCCTCTCCTCCACCCTGGGTACCAACCGCACACAATCTGCTTACTTCCCGCATCGTGGGCACAGCCCCGTGCGGGAAGTAAGCAGATCAATGGACCCCTAGGTGTGCGGAATCCCCTGCAATTCCGCATTTTAATGAACATGTTGCTTTTTTTTCCGCGATGCGATTTTTTCGCGGAAAAAAAGGCTACATTTGCACAAAAAATGCGGAATACACTTAAAATAATAGGAGGCATATGTAAGCGTTTTTTTCGCGTTTTTATCACGTTTTTATAGCGAAAAAACGCGAAAAATACTTAACGTGTGCACATGGCCTTAATGTTACTTTTGTCTACAATGTGCAACATAATCAAGTTTACACCCCATGGCACTGTAGCTAATCTCGCTGGATGTGGCCATCAGAGAAAAAGTGATAAAAGATTGCAACACTGGATAGTCTGGATGGTGGATAACCAGCCCCAATCAAGTTCCAAAAGAAATTTAAGTTGTCCTGCGGGCTCAGTGTGCATCAGTGCGAATTACCCGTCCACATTTGAATGAAATTAAACGCTATGGCAGGAGACCCCGTAGGACGCCAACGTGCCACCATTCCCAGCACCTCTTCTGATTCCAACCTGCCGCCATTCCCTGTTCCTCTTCTGATTCCAACCTGCCGCCATTCCCAGCACCTCTACTGATTCCAACCTGTCGCCATTCCCAGCACCTCTTCTGATTCCAACCTGCCGCCATTCCCTGTTCCTCTTCTGATTCCAACCTGCCGCCATTCCCTGTTCCTCTTCTGATTCCAACCTGTCGCCATTCCCAGCACCTCTTCTGATTCCAACCTGCCGCCATTCCCAGTTCCTCTTCTGATTCCAACCTGCCGCCATTCCCTGTTCCTCTTCTGATTCCAACCTGCCGCCATTCCCAGTTCCTCTTCTGATTCCAACCTGCCGCCATTCCCTGTTCCTCTTCTGATTCCAACCTGTCGCCATTCCCAGCACCTCTTCTGATTCCAACCTGCCGCCATTCCCAGTTCCTCTTCTGATTCCAACCTGCCGCCATTCCCAGCACCTCTTCTGATTCCAACCTGCCGCCATTCCCAGTTCCTCTTCTGATTCCAACCTGCCGCCATTCCCTGTTCCTCTTCTGATTCCAACCTGCCGCCATTCCCTGTTCGTCTTCTGATTCCAACCTGCCGCCATTCCCTGTTCCTCTTCTGATTCCAACCTGCCGCCATTCCCTGTTCCTCTTCTGATTCCAACCTGCCGCCATTCCCTGTTCCTCTTCTGATTCCAACCTGCCGCCATTCCCTGTTCCTCTTCTGATTCCAACCTGCCGCCATTCCCTGTTCCTCTTCTGATTCCAACCTGCCGCCATTCCCAGCACCTCTTCTGGTTCCAACGGGGTCATAGTTTTGCGTCTCTAGGAGATCCCCCCCCCACTTAGAGACCTATAGTTTCATGCAATATCTATAGTCCACCTTAGATTCCATGCTTCCCTGTGGAGTGACTGAGGAATATACTGTGGAGTAGTGAAAGTGATTTGGCATCAGCTACGTTCTTAGAAATAATTCCAAATATAGAATGGAAAAAGGTCTTGGTCTTTTATAAAATTATGAAATGTAGTAAAAGCCACAAAATGTATATAAAAAATGCATCTTGTCCTTTCCTTCTCTCTGGCCTCCTGCCTGTGATACTCCTTCTTCGATTCTTATAATAAGACATGCTTATTATAAAAAGTTATAAAAGACTGAGCTACAAAGAGCTGAGTGTTGTATAGAGACAGCTGTGAATAGCTGGAAACGCGTTGTCACAGCTGTGCCCGGAGAGGTGCTGGAATAACCAGACACTCCGCCTGTAAATTCCGAACTTTTGAATTAAAAGTAATTTGTCCGTATAAGTTCTTATGTCAGTAACGATGGTAAGGGAGGGTGTGCATGGTGGGTTTTTATTTTTGGCGCGGATTCGCTCCTCAAGATGCCTGGAAAATAGCTTAAAAAATAAAATAAAACATTAAATCAATAATAAAAGTAAATTGTTGGAATTTTCTTTATTGTTTATATCCTATTTTTTATTCTTCTTTATATACACATTCACATATTTATTCAATCTTTTCCTTCTTTTTCAGTCTGAGAATAAAGGTCCTGGAGATTCAATTTATGAAGTCCTGAGTTTACAGAGACAATCAGAAATGATTGAGGCTCCTACCAGCCCAGCGAGCGCCAGTGGGTTAATGTCTCCGCAAGAGGAGGAGGACCTGGAGGAAGGTAATTGATGTTCATAAAGGCGGCAACTTATGTGATTGTACATGTTTAAGGGGTTGTCAAGTAATATCACATTATTCCCCATCCATCAGATAGGAGATAAGTTGCTGATCGCTGGGGGGCTGACCACTATGACCCTAATTGGTTCCCACAGTGGGTACTGCAGAGCTGGTCCTTGAATAGGACCCAGGGGCACATGGGTGACCTTCACTATATTTATTCTGAATGATACCAACGGGCACCTGTTAGCACAATGAATGTGGATAATGCTACAATCTGTGGTCATAGAAAATATCCACATACAAAATGTGAACCACTCCAAAGTAACATAGTATAAACAGGAGAATAACTTGGAGTTGGAATGGTTAAAACAGTATATTTTATTGAGTACAAAACTTTTTTGATTAAATAGAAAAATATGTACAAGAAGACAAACCAGTAACAATCTCTGATACAAAGCGTACATATAATCAGATGTCAAGGTTTACCCCGGGGTATGTGTGAAGTCTCCCAAAGTGGTCAAAAAGCATCCACCATTACATCAAGTAAAAGGAGAGACCACCTTACCCATTATTGGAGTCAGCTAGGTTTGTTACCAGAGAATAAAAATGAAGTCCCCAAAAGTCTCTTTAACCATTCAAACGCCACGTTATCCTCCTCTATACTATTTATTGTGAATGAGAAATACCAGAGCGCTGTACTTGGCTTTCTCCGGCTGTGCCATCAACAATAAATGTTGTGTAGGTCGAGCATGAGCATCTTCATTTGTCGAGCATGAGCATTTTCATTTCTTTCCAGATGGAGCTTTTTAGAGTCCATTCTGGTGTTCCGGAGCTTCATTCTTGGGATCACTGTTGGTCCCAGCAGATGGACGTCCTACAATCAGTATCTTATCCCCTATCCATGTTTTCATATTTTATATTATGGACATCTGCACATAATGGGGAGAGGGTTCTTGTTTTGGATGGGCGCTTTGTATGAGCATTCTAGGGGTAGGACAAACGTTCATCTCAGTGTCTGTAACGTAACACAACTTTTCCGCTGCAGAGAGAATGTCCTCATGATGCTTGACACTAGATATTGGTTGTTTGACGAGGGATGATGCTGGGAGCTATATAATAATACAGTAGAGTCCATGGCAATGTGTAGAACATCCTTCTATCATCTATTGACTGAATATATCTCTATACAGAGAGCGACAGTGAACTCTGGAGCGGAACTGGAGACGTTTCCAAAGAATGTCCTGAGAAGATATTAGGATGCTGGGGCCAGCTGCTTCAGAAATGGTAAGATAGGAATAATCTGATACAGACAATTCTATTATTATTTTAAACTTTTTTTTTTCTTAGCATGTGTTGGTGCTTTTTCTTTACTAAAATGCAAATATTTTTAGCTAAAATGAAAATTTTTTTTCAAAAAGGTTTTAATTAACAGCCTTGCATTTTTTTTTTTTTAAAAATGGAGACCCATCCGAATGCAGAATGTCCTAGATGTGGTAGTGAGAATGATCACCTACTCTATATCATATGGGAATGTGATTTGATAGAAACTTTTTGGAGGGGAGTGCTTTTTGGAGTTGGAGTGCGCCAACCAGAGCCCAAGAGTTGTATACTGAGTCTTCGGAAACATGGCTAATTTTTCTGTTCTCTGCCCTCTAGTACCAGGGCTTTGATGAGTAAATAAAAAAAATAATAAAATAATAAAAAAGGGGGGAAAAAAAATAAAAAATAGAACCCTTTTAATAAAATGGTTAATAAAAATTAGCTCTCGGTGAACTGGATGGTTGTGGTTTCTTCTTAGAGGCTTATAAATAGAGTTGTCCACTACTTTATCATTGATGACCTATCCTGAAGTTAGGTCATCAAAGTCTGATCGATTGAGGTCCGACACCCGGCACTCCCACAGATTAGCTGTTTTTGGTGTCAGCAGCTGCAGGCCAGAAATGTTCTATTGCAGAGCCGCTCCGTGTTTTAATAGTAGTACTGTTTTTACTGCCTAGTTCGTGCTGTTTTACTAATCTGAATCCAAGTGCAATTTTGTGTGGGGGAGAGGAGCAGAGAAACTTGCACAGGGAGAGTGTTTTGATTACTGATTCTTCCCAGGGCTGTGGAGTCGGTAAGCCAAACATCCGACTCCTCAATTTCCATGACTCCGACTCCACCAAAATGGGCTCCAACTCCACGATTCCACAGCCCTGATTCTTTCCAGAGCAGCAGTTCAAAGCAGCTTATAAAAGAGCATGAATATTAGGCTGAGCCACTCCGTGCTGAAAGTGCTGGTTTAAGATAGAAGGAAGCAAAATAAAGTAATGCAGTCTATTACAATAATGTATATATTTTCAAAGGCTGATCAGTAATAAAATTAAACGTTTTGTTACTCTTTATCTTATTGAACGAATGGACTCAAAATGAATGCGAACAACAAGGTGTTGTACTAAGGACAGGTGATAAGTTACTGGTCGTCGAGGATCCCACTAATCATGATGAAGGGGTTCGGTGATTGAACGTGTGCATCAAGTCTTCATTCAGAGTCCATGGGACGGATGGATAGAAGTGTCTATCCAATTCAGGGAAACAATTTTCCAAACCGCACATCATTCATTGTTGGCGGTGGTAAAATGGCTCGTGTCTACTGATGAGCTGACATGGAAGCCATAGGGGAATTGCACCGGCCATGCTTTAGTATTAGATTCTTTCATTTAATGGGGGGCTGGGGAGATTATTTGTCTATTTTTCGGGAATCGCTGACGTGTGGGTTCTATTTGCCGTAAGTAGCACCAGTCGGTCTCCAGCCTCTCGATGCGTCCGGTCCCATGCGATCACAGTAATAAGCCTTACTCTGTGAATACCGCTATGTTATATTCTGAATTCCTTCGGGGGTTATACCTAGAAATGTTGTTTTTTTGTTTTGTTTTTTTCTCTCGCATACAAAATAGACTTCTCATTCGAGAAGTAAATTAACAAAGCAGCAACATATTTTCCTGTTAATCGTTGAGAGACGCGGGCTGCGGGGTGTGAAATGAAGTCATCTATCGGAGAATGAGCTCTTCTTTTACATCTTCTCCTCCCCCCAAAGCTTATTCCTGTGCATTTATTTATCACAAATTATTCAATTGTCGCCCACCACCGGGGATTGCCGGTGGGTTTAAGATATATACCTTTATTGTTTATTGTTAGGCCTTTATAGGGGTCTTGAAATAAAATTTATTAAACGGTAAAAAAAGAAGAAAAAAAAATGTCGAAAAAGATAAAACTTTTTTTTCCTTTTGTCAAACCCAAAATCTTGTTAAAACACAGAGAATAAATTAAAAATTAGCGCTTTTTTTAACATTTTTTTTGTTGCTGATGACCTGTGCTTTCTACTGTAAGCACAAGTAAAATTTATTTTTATTTTTTTGTGGGGCTGGCATTTTAGTTATGTTCAGCAATGTTATGAGGATATAGATTTTTTTTTTATTGGCTTAGTCTGGTATAAAATAAAACGAGCGATAAACAGAACCCCCGTCCCCTGCACCTCTTATTGCGACTCCTAAAAGGCTTGTTTGGTCATATGATATAGACCAGGATAGGGGACCAATATCAAATTGGTGGGATCCGACACCGCCCCTTTCAGCTGTCATTAGCGCTGGTGGCTGCCGGACGTAAACGTCCTATGGATCGATAGTTCATCTGTATGGTCACTTAGTTTACTGGGTGCAGCATTTGTGATAGAATCACTGTTTTCTCTGCTGCAGATCTAGCAGAGCTCGGAATGCTGAGCTGTGTATAACCCCGCCCACACCACTGATTGGCAGATATCTGCATACACTGTATATTGACAGCTGGCACTGGAGGCGTGGTTTGATTAGGAGGCAAGAGTCGCATAGTCCTGTAGTGATAATTTCCTGCTGATAAAAGACTTTATTGAAACGGCTAAACAGAGACACATCGCTGGAATTGCAAAGTTTAATTATTTCTAGACGCTCAAATCCACAAATATTGTGCATGGTCACAATATTCAGCACCTCCCATGATATCCACAAGTTATAATAATTTTTATTTCCTTTTATGTAAATGAACTTTTCGGCGTTTGAATGCCGATCCTCACTCATTATCCTTTGTTCAGTGCATTAAAAATCTGTGGGAGCAATTAGCACCGAATATCCCAAGTCGGAGATGGTGTTTATTAAATTTGATGAGGATGTTACTCCCTGAGTTTCTGTTCCTTTCTGAATTCTGGAAAGAATTGAATCTGTACTTTCCTTTGTCTTGACGGAGGAGAATAAGACCAGACTAGAACGCCAATTAAAATGTTCTGCACATTTTCGTTTTTCTTCTCTTCTCTTAGATCTTGGGTAGCTTTTTCAATTAAGCTTGAAAGCGGGCCAGGTAAATTAGTATACGTCAGGAGGAAAATGATATTTATATTTTTAGGTCTTTTTGTTACATTTCAATTGAAAAGTGTAACCACCCGCTGCAGGCAGAATGCCGTCACTAGGAGGATGATAAAAAGTATGAAGATATTTTTGTCAACTTTAAAAGTATGTTCCAACTAAGAAACAAAAGTGTAATATTAAATTTGCCTGCTCCAGGGTTAATCTCCACCTTCTCTTCCATAACATGGCACATTCTTTTGGCTAATCTTCAATTAAAGGGAACCTGTGAGCAAGTTGTTGCTATCTGCTAATCTAATAGTACCATGATATAGGGGCTGAGATGCTGATTCCAGCGATATGTCACTTGCTATGCTAGTCTCATTCTTGCAAATTTGATACAATCGCAGTTCTCTGTTGCAGATCTAGCAGTGCTCAGAATGCTGAGCTGTGTATAACCCCGCCCTCACCACTGATTGGCTGCTTTCTATGTACAATCCATGGTGGGGGGGAGTTATACAGAGCAGCAGGACAAGGAGGCACGAGACACCTAGTCCTGTAGAGATAATCTCCTGCTGATACAACACTAATTTTATTGACGCAACAAGTGACACATTGCTGGAATCAGGTTCTCAGCCCCTACATCATGCTGCTCTTAGATTGCTGATTCCCTTTAAGGCGGACATAAATATTATCCAAGCTCAATATGGTTGGCTGACTTATATTGTTATGTCCTTCCTCTTCCGATGTCAGAAGCTAGGCTGGAATACAATATGCCCAATCCTAGGTTGGATTTCAATATGTCCAATCCTTTCTCCTCTCCGAAATAAGCCAGTGCTGCATCCTCTAATCGTTTTGTCGCCTGATCTTTTATCAGCACCTGTCCTCAATAGCGAGGCCTTTTTTTTTTTGCATCTTAGGTATTTTTTTTTATCATGTCACGAGTGTCTATCACACATAGTCACCAATGCACAAAGTCATTAAGTGAGGGAGGTATACAGAAGTGGATGGGAAGAGGGATTATGTTGAAAAAGTTTTCTTTAATTTTCTTAGTCCAAGAAAGTAATATTTAAAACTTTGAGATCATTTTATAGGAAAGTTCATCATCTTTTGGTGAAGACCTTTTATAGCGTCTCGTTTTTAGACGCCACTTCCAGTGCCGTCTGCCCGCTAGAAAATGACCTGTCAATATGATTTATAAAACTATTAGAAGACGTTCTGGTGTTGCCCAGGTGTACAAGTACTGGAATAGCTGTGGGCTTTATTTAAAGATCTGGGCTCAGGTAAAGGGTGAGAGAGCTGGAGGCGGATGTACATGTCTCGGGTTTGCGTTGTTGCCTGGACAAAGATACATTTGCAGAATATTTATTAGAAATTGATAAAACATAAGACTCTTTTCTGGGCACCTCTAGGGAATGGAGTTTTTTTTATAACTAACCTTATTTTTCAGAATTTTGTATAGCAGCCAGACCTGAATATAAAGAGGAGAAATGTTGTGTTTCCGTGGGCCATAATAATTTTTTTTTTTTATTTATTTATTTTTTACTCCCCGTTGTTTAATATAAGATGATCTGTAGAAGGCCCAATAGTCCTGGTGAATGATATCGTTGTTCAAACCTTCACTACCAATACCGATAAAAACCACCAAGTATAACATAAAATGCTACACAATGTCCAGATTTAACACCTCGCATCCTCTAAAATCCATACAGTACTTATAAATGATAATTCTATTTTATTGGTTTGTAGTTTTTATTGCCTTATGAGCAAGTGATGCAGGTGGCAAACGATGGGTGATAAATTTGATTTGTAGCCTTTACAGGGCACACGGAGGAGTTTTCAAAGACTGTGAATGGTGTAGTATTTGTAGTGTTAAAGTATAACCATTAAAAATAAATTTTTATATGAAGTAGCTACGGTTTAGTAGTTTGGGTTCTGAGATCTAAACTGATCACTTAGCGCGGATCTTACCCAAATTCATTCAGGGTGGCTGACCATTCATCAGACAACCATTAATAACCTCATTGACGGCAGCCAAGGTATGCAAGTAAGAGGGTTTCTGCGCTTGGCGCTTACACTGGATACTGAATATATCGAGATGTACCGTATTTGAGTGCAGCTGGATCTTGGTAATGGGATCAAGTATTTCACAGTTTTAGATTATCTCTGTACAGGTATTTAAGAAGAAACAATCACCGTATTATCCTCTATACTTTATAATGCATAAAATATAACCTTCATTAACATCAATAATAAAATGTGACATGAATCAAAAACGAAAAAAGAAGAGCCACCATCACCTTTAAAAAAATTAGAAACCAGGGGTGGTGGTGTGCCTGATCCTATACTGGTGCTGTACTTATCCTGCCTTGCCGCGGAGGTTGGCACCCTACTACCTGCACATTGGCACCCCCGCTCTTCGATGGCTGTCCCTTCTGACCCTATATTTCTCTATTGGGAAAGAGAAAAATAAATGAAAATGGTATAATCTCTGGTCTATAGGCCAAAGAATATCTATGATGTAATAATAGGATTGCTTATATGGTGTCAGCCCAATCATTGATGTTGCACTGAAACATTGATAAAGTGCATATGTGCTTAGGGTATATTGGCAGGAATGAGAAATGGGAGGGGCAAATTAACCCTAGATGTGCCCTGCCTATCAGCGGGGGTTGGTGCAAGTGGCGCCCCTGCTCTCGACAACTGTCCCTATTGATACTACACCTTATAAGAAAATTCTGTTATACCAGTTGTCAACAACAAAAGGGGACAGGAGAAGGGATAAAGTGCAACCTATAGATATATATCTATCCGCAGTATTACTTGCGTTGATTAATATATATCTTTCAGACAGATGGTCTAAATTGTCTGCAGTCATTCTTTTTATTCCCAAAATACTAGTATATATTGACTAAATCCCAGAGATGCCAAGTAACTCAGGGGATTTAGAAATAACTTCTATAGTCAAAAAACACTCTCGGAACACTCGACGCGTTTCGCCTATACCAGGTTCATCAGGAGTTGATATAATAAGAGTGGCACTGATGGCAAGAAAAAGCACTTACCGGTAGCTTAAGAAGATTCTGCTGTTGTTTAGCCCATCATAACACCAATGGTATATTGAAGCACGAAGATCGATCCCTCCTGATGCTGTGCTGCATGATGCAATGCATACGATAATTGTAATGGGATCAAGTATAACACTATGGTTTCACCACAAAGCCGCAACTTCATCAGGGGATAAGTATTGGTCACTATACAGTATTCTTGCCAGTCACAGTTGCGACCCCTTCCTTGTGTTGCCATGATGCTACTCCTCAAGTTTTAGGTATTTTATCTTGTATACCAATTATATGTTCTATATAAAGCACACTGTGTACCAATACTTTACCCCTGATGAAGCTGCAGTTTTGCGGGGCATCCACCTTGGTCGTTATGCTGATTCCGACACAATGACTTTGCTGTAGTCAAATTCCAGGTTTATTTTTGCTGCATATAAAATTTAAAAAATATTTGTTATACTACTCATGTACTCACTTTGCCTTGAACTTTACCTCCAGTTTGTTCTATTGTATATATTTATATTTTACTAGTATTACATTATTGCTTTTTATATGGGTCCTTGGTAATTTGGGGCTCATCCGTATTACAGGACACGACACCATGATCTCAGGCAACATGATCTATGTGTGTCTCTCTGAGTGATTGTTTGGATTTTAGATGTTCGGAGAGGATCTGTCACTTGCTCCAAAAATTGAGTCACAATTCTGCCACTTTTTTTCTGTTTTGCTCCATGTCGCTCCATTACAGAGATAGTCACATTTATTTCTTTTGAAGCGAGTGCAGTATGTGAAATCTCTGCTTGTAGTGCAACTGGGTGTTTCTTTGGAGTCTTCTCTGAGGGCATGCACATTCACACCTCCTTTCCTGATGCTGCCAAGTATCAGACGCTGCCGAGATGTTATTGCACATTTTTTGGGCAGAGTGAAAGGTGTCAAAGTGTGCACTTTCGTGATAAAAATTAGACAGCAGAGGGATTTGCGCCATCTCTTCCATCGAAAATTCCAAGAAAGCCTCCTCCTGACCTGCGCTCACATTTAGGTAGGAGGTCTCACACGCTTTAGGCCCCTTTACATGGCACAACTTTTCATGCCTCCCTCCCTTACCTGTTTTTTCATTAACTTTATTTTTCTTCCCTATAATATTTTGCATTCTATCAACAGTTCAGAATTTGTCAACAGAATAAGTTAATGTGAAAAAACCTGTCGATGATAGAATTCCTTCTTGTGATTCACTCTTACGTCCTCCCCGGTTTAGGCACAGCAATCTGAGCTTCAGACCAAAGGGGCTGTCGTCATTGGTGAAGCGAGGAGGGGTCCCGGAGGCACTCAGAGCTGAAGTTTGGCAACTTCTTGCTGGCTGCCATGAGGATCAAGAAATGATGGAGAAGTACAAGAACCTCATCGTAAAAGTAAGAAAGTTTTTAGATTCATAATTTGTATTCGAGTTTCTATTTGTTGATCGAATCAATTTTATCATTTCTCATTATTAAATGCAAGATTTGCATCCTACTAAAGGTACCTTCACATTAAGCGATGCTGCAGCGATAGCGACAACGATGCCGATCGCTGCAGCATCGCTGTTTGATCGCTGGGGAGCTGTCACACAGACCGCTCTCCAGCGACCAACGATGCCGAGGTCCCCGGCTAACCAAGGTAAACATCGGGTTGCTAAGCGCAGGGCCGCGCTTAGTAACCCGATGTTTACCCTGGTTACCAGCGTAAAATGTAAAAAAAACAAACAGTACATACTTACATTCACGTCCCCCGGCGTCCACTTCCTGCACTGTGTGAGCGCTGGCCCCTAACAGCAGAGCGGTGACGTCACCGCTGTGCTGTACTTTCACTTTCACTTTACGGCGCTCAGTCAGTGCAGGAAGCGGACGCCGGGGGATGCGAGGGTGAGTATGTACTGTTTGTTTTTTTTACATTTTACACTGGTAACCAGGGTAAACATCGGGTTACTAAGCGCGGCCCTGTGCTTAGTAACCCGATGTTTACCCTGGTTACCAGTGTAAAACATCGCTGGTATCGTTGCTTTTGGTGTCAAACACGACGATACACGCTGGTCTGACGACCAAATAAAGTTCTGAACTTTGTTCAACGACCAGCGACATCACAGCAGGATCCTGATCGCTGCTGCCTGTCACACTAAACGATATCGCTAGCCAGGACGCTGCAACGTCACGGATCGCTAGCGATATCGTTTAGTGTGAAGGTACCTTTAGTGTCTTTTGGATATAAAACATGTCCAAGGAAGTTGTCTTGACGCCGACAAGGAGCTATCCAGTCCATGGCTGGACTTTCAAGTCGCCACAATGACTTTGATAGTTATCCAGAATTAAGCCGGCCGTACACAATATGTGGCTGTCTGCTTCGGCCGATTGTTCGTTCGACAGCCATCTTTGCCCACTCTCTCGTGCCCCATGTGTTCTCTATGGAAAAGCCGCTGACTGACACACTGCAATTTGCTGTCCGAAATCAAACACATCCAATCGACAGGTCTCCCTACGATCAGTCGGCCGGTGCCCCCATAACTATTAGGCCGCGAGACAAACTGTTCATTATTGGCTGCCTTAGTTTTTGTAATGGGGGCTTTAATAGTGTGCGCCATGTCAGCCCAAAGAGCCTTACACGGTGATATACCAGTGAGATTGATTTGGCGTTCCGATGTTTTTGCTGTAGTTTTTAGTTATTTCATTCATTCATTCATATTTACATTTTATCATTGGAATCAATGAAAAATGGTCTCCTGATTGTCCAACCCCATTATCCCTAAAAAGAAACGATCTCCTCCAACCATGGATTGTTTAGGTCATACAGATAGAGCAGTGTTTCCCAAACCTCACGGCCCCCAACACATCAGGTTTTCAGGATTTCCTCAGTGTTGCACAGGTGAGAGAACCTGTGGCAATTTCTGATGCTTTAAAGGGGTATTCCTATCTCCATGATCCTATCCCAATATATAATAATATTAGAAAATGCCTCCAATTAGAAATGTAGGATAGTTCTGATAACATAAGTCACTTACCCCATGTGCAGGGCATGGCTCTAGCTTAAGTATCCATGGTTCTGACCACTAGCATCTAACTGTCACTATATGAGTGGTCGTAACCATGGATGCCTAAGCTACTGCAATGCCCTGCACATGGGGTAAGAGACATAGCTAATCAGAAGAACTATACTACATTTCTAATTGGATATATTTGCTAATATTATTATTCCAAATACTAAATATTGGGATAGGATCTTGGAGATGAGAATACCGCTTTCATACTAATAATACCATCACCTGTGCAATACCTAGGAAATCCTGAAAACATGATCTGTCAGGGGCCTTGAGGACTGGAGTTTGGGAAACGCGGAGATAGAGAATGGTAGAACGATTCCCGTTACTTGATCTAATAGAAAGGAAATAATGGTAGACATTCTCTGAATGTTTCCAGCCATCATCGCTTTGAAATTATAGTTTGTGTGTCGCATATATCTGATTTAGAAATATGTTTGCTGTCAGATATCTGGATAAATCTTAAGCAGTGGACGTATTTAAATGGTTATTTTCAAGATAACTTATGTGATGGGCAGCATGGTGGCTCAGTAGTTAGCACTGTACGGTGGCTTAGTGGTTAGCACTGTTGCCTTGCAGCGCTGGGCTCCTGGGTTAAAATCCCACCAAGGACGACATCTGCATGGAGTTTCTATGTTCTCCCCGTGTTTGCCTGGTTTCCTCCGTGTTCTCCGGTTTCTTCCCACACTCCAAAGACCTACTGATATGGAAGACTCTGCCAAGGAAAGATTTCTTAAGGGGCATGGATGCCTTTCATTGACCACGTCAAAGAACAGCTTTACTTTCATGTGGTCTGTGGTCGTATCTCAACAGAAAGACGTTCAGAACAAGAAAGAAAAGAGTTATAAACCCTTGGTCAGAACCAGCTCACTGACAGTTTTTCAGTTAACTCATTTGGCATCCAGCAGTGCGCAGGGAAACCAAGGGTCTATAAAGGCAACATTTTTAATGAAAAGCAATTGCAAATTATATTTTTAACCCCAAATACTTTCATTTAAAGGGGTTATCCACTATTCAGAACAGCCGTCTCTCAATCCCTATGTTTCCCTCCAGTGGATTTTGCCTTTCACTCTTACAGATAGACTAGTGTTCCCCAATCCCCGTCCTCACAGCCCCCACAGATCATGTTTCTAGGATTTCCTTAGTGTTGAACCTCCTTGGCGGGCAACATTCCAGCGGTGTCGGCACTGGATCCCATCACATTATGTCATGTGATCTCTGCAGCCAGCCACGAGCTCTGGGAGAGCCATTGCTAAAAACAACGGAATGGTGCCCGCAGGAGGCAAGTATAGGTGATATTACTTTATTTCATTCATCTATGGTATCCAAAAAAAACCTCTGACTTGATCCTGACAAAACAGTTCCCAGAATATCTCTCGGTTTGTTCTTCATACGTTCTTGCTCTCAGACTGTGATTCTTTCACATTAGTGCGTCTCTTCCTGTTGTTATACAAGGCGCGGGTGACAAAAGGCAGAGAAAATACCGTAGTATCGGTGCAGGGAAATGGAGTGTAACATTTATCTGCGCCGCTGCCTCTTTAGCCTCCTGTTACATAACAAACAGGCAGCGCAGTGGCGGGCGGCAGGCACAGTGAGACATGAGCCATTATGTAACTCTGCTTTTATTGTACAGTGCTGTCTACACATATGTAATACTTATATATATATATATTTTTTTTTTTTAAGGTAGTCGTCAGATCATTGTTATAGTCATTGAATCCTTGGCCTCAATTCATCAAAGCTTTTACTCCCAAGTCGCAAAATTTTGATGCAACTTCAAGAATTTTGTGACTTTTGGTGTTTTAACACCACTTTTGAAGAGTCCTGCACCTCTTCATAACTCAGGAGCATCTGACTCCACCATGCCCCCTTTTCCTGTGTCAATTGATGGATGGGTTCCTTAACTGCAAAAGTATCTGATAAATGTGTATGGAACAAATCTACATTTGTGTTATTTTATTCAGTAAAAAAAAAAAAAAGAAGTCTCATCTCAGTACTGTAATCCTCATTACGTACAGAAGCGGGTACTTTTTGTAAGGTGCAGGTTTTTTTTTTTCTAAATAGCTAATTAATCTCTTTCATGTAGTGCAACACGGCTGGTTACTCTGTTAGTGGGGCATAGAATATTTTTACTACCCAAATTGATTGCTGCATTCTCAACAGCACTTAACAGAACTGATGGGAGCTGACAGTGGTGCAGAATAATGCAGCCCAGAATAGAGCAGGATTGTATGACACTGGACTCCGCTAAGCACAGATCCGATGTCTTCAAACAATACTTCTGTCACTGGCCTCCTGTGAAAGATGGCTGGACAACCTAGGCGGACTACGAAGGTGCAATTACACTGCACGATTGTCGCAAATGAGCGTTCTTGCTCCTAATCAAGCTGCCGATCACCCACACAAGCTTTTTGCTCGTTCGCCAAGTGAAATGATCATTTTTCTTAGAGGAAAGATAGTCTGTTAGGGCACTTGGTGAGGTGGACCCTCCAAAGCTAATGTCCGGGTGGGTGCATGGGCATCAATGATGTAGGCAAATGAGGCATACGGGAAGCTGGTAGCATCTATACTGCAATTAGCAGGCAGACGGGTAGCTGAGGTACTAGAAGCCTGAAGCCGCAGGCAGCTGTGGTGCTGGAAGCCGCAGGCAGACGGGCAGCTGAGGTGCTGGAAGCCGCAGGCAGACGGGCAGCTGAGGTGCTGGAAGCCGCAGGCAGACGGGCAGCTGAGGTGCTGGAAGCCGCAGGCAGACTGGCAGCTGAGGTGCTGGAAGCCGTAGGCAGACGGGCAGCTGAGGTGCTGGAAGCCGCAGGCAGATGAGCAGCTGAGGTGCTGGAAGCTGCAGGGAGACGGGCAGATGAGGAGCCGGAAGCTGCGGGCAGCTGAGGTGCTGGAAGCCGCAGGGAGACGGGCAGATGAGGTGCCGGAAGCCGCAACACCGTGGGCAGCTGAGGTGTCGGAATTCACGGGCAGCTGAGGTGCTGGAAGCCGCTGGTAGATGGGTAGCTGAGGTGCTGGAAACCACTGGCAGATGGGTAGCTGAGTTACTGGAAGCTGCTGGCAGACAGGAGATGTCCTGGTGACCACAGACGGGGAACTGTGCACAGAGAAGCTAACAGTCCTAATAGCAAGATACAGGTATGTGTTTTAGTGAGCCTTATATAGACCCAGCAAGGTGATCACACCCCAGGTCATGTGCACAGCCTGATGTGGAGCACACTAGAGTTAAGCAGATCCGGGTGATGGAAGCAAAGCCCAGATCTGAGACAGGTGCGTAACATCATCGTTCTCAACAGTACATCATCTTGTGTAAACAGACCTGTGCTGACGAGAATAGTTAGCTGTCCATTAAATCATTCAGTGCGCATCTGCAGCATTTATCTAGATGTTATCTACCATTCCCTCCAAAAGCTGATGCTTTACTACGTTTTGAAAGTTTAGATTTTACCAAAAATTAACCTTTGTTCTTAACATTATGTTTTTACGCAATCGATTATATAGCAATTCCATCAGCACTGCTGCTTCTTTTACTGTGTTCTTTTTCCCGCCCACCTTACTGTGATACCATGCTTTTGAATAGCATTATGCTACATTTCCGTTGGCAGGAAAACAAAATTAGAAATCTCGCAGTTTTCAGAGTGGCCACTAGGGCAATTTTAGACTCGTACTTCCTGTCTTTTCAGGAAGAGTTTTCAGCAGTTTCGTATCATCAGAGGCAGAATTACATTGATGGCTAATACCTCTATACACAGCTGATAACACAGTATCCATCAATTACTGTAGCTGACTGTGCGCCTCCTCCCTTCACAATCCTTTGCACAGGCTCATTAGAAACTTCAATACAAAAGATAGTCAGGGTATGACCATTGTGGCTATGTACATGTGTTGTTTCCTAAAACAACAGGAAGTTAGTCTGCTTAAAAATCACAAGTGGTCAGTGTGAAAACTGCATGTTTTCAGTTTTTATTTTTTTAATTCTGTAATACGTAAAAAAAAAAAGCCAAGAATGTGCAAATAAATAAATACATTTTTACATAAAATTATAGTTTTGGATGATGGTCTTGCTTTAAAAGAAATGTAGATTTGTTCTAAGTAAGTAGCCGGGACTGATGACTGTTTTGCTATATTGGATGTGTAGTACGCACTTCTTTATAGTTTTGAAGCTGTATTGATTTATTAAAATCCCATGTCTCCTGTATGTATACATATATGTATCTGTCTATATTTTTTGGATAATGTATTCAGTCATATTTGTCTGATCCAGGCTGGTCTCTTCTCGTTCTTGGCCCTCGCTCGTGTCTCCCTCCTTCTCCTTTCTGGTGTTATTTTCTCATAATTGAATCTGTCCAGGAAGACACATGTGAGAGACTGACAGGGAAGGTCATTGGGTTTCCCGAGAAGCCAGACCCTGATTAATTACTGCTCTCCTCCGTTCGGCAGCAGCACCTTGTCTAGATGCTGGAAATAAGCTCTTTGATAGAATGGGGTTATTCCAGATGGGACTGCACAAGTCACAGGTTCATTCCTGCGCAGGTAATCTGGACAGAACACCGGCCATTGCGTCTGTACGAGAGCGAACGTTGCAAGTTGGGTATATTATTCCTCATCCGTATAGATACAGAACTTTTAAGGGTTTTTTTATTGCTACAATATATTTACAATGAAAAATAAAGCAACTTTGGAAATGGTCTTACATTAACAAAACAAAAATTGTATCAGTTTATATCCACAAAACAATGGTCTCCATGGAAACAGACTACAAACAACCTATGTGTAGTCTGATCTTGTAGACCTATTCCAATTCATCGTTCCTTATTTTTGGCTAACTTTGCAAATGTTTATTAACGAGAAGTAAGAACAGATGGAAGAGCCAGATGAGACTGGACAGGGCTTGTTTGTAGTCTGTTTCCATGGAGACACACAGATCTGCAGAAGAGCTGTATACACACAATAGTTGAATTTCTAATAAAGACATTTTTTTCCTCATTAAATGAGCAAAAAATACGGTCACAAAAGTGGACATGGCTTTGAGCTGTTACATCCAACTCCCTCCACAGACCGCACATTAGTTTTAATTGTCATTTAGACGAAGGTAAAGGTTTTCTACACGTGCTAAAATTCTGGCACATCTTCATTTATTTATTTCCTTGTACCACTATAATCAGTGGAAATTTCCAGTCCGTTTCTGCAGCAGCCAGATGGATTAGTTTCTATGCAAAACTGGCAAAGAAAAACCTAAACTGACAGCAGACTTCCATACATTACATACAAGTAAAGACAAACAGCGACTGATGAAAGTGGAAACTTGTGATTTTATTTCTGGGATGTTTGCCGCTGAGACATTGCAGTGAAGGCAAAAAGAGAGGATGCACAGACGTGTAAAATTAGGGTGCTACATAATCATTGGAGGTAATTAGAGAAAAACAGTGGTGCGCACACCTATATCAAGATTTTACATATTTTATGGAAATGTAGCATGAACAAAATACCGGAGACAACCATTAATAACCATTAACGTCAAGAAAGAAAAATCTGTCCACGATGGCATAACAGGAATATAAGTATTCTCAGATGCAAAAATTGATATACACTTAGAAATCTGTTTTAGATAATCAAATTCTGCAAGAGACGTGTCCATGTAATATAAAATAGAATGTCTGCGACATAAAGTGTGTACCGTGAGGTTAGGACATGAAAGTAATATATTGACTGTGAAGTATAAGATGTAATACCAAAATCCAATACTATCAAGTATTACATACAGGGTAAAAAAATGCACTGCCTTTTAGGCCACGTTCCCACTATGAGTATTTGGTGAGTTTTTTTGTATGACAGATTTCCTGCCCTATTATGTAAATTAGGTTACTTTTGTTTTTTTTATGTTTCTGAGTTAGTTTTCTTTTTTTTACTTATTTTTATCTTATTTTTTACTCTGTTTTTTTGTCTCTTTATGGTGTGCCATGTTTTCAATTAACCTGCTTTGTTTTTGATACTGTTGCATATGGAGGGCTCACTCGGCGAGGTGTATCCTCGAAGACCAAGATCCGGGTGGGCACACGAGCGTCATTGCAGCACCAGTTGGAGCACGCGGAACATTGACACGAAGAATGCAAATCAGGAGTTTAATAAAGTCCTGGAAACCAAAAACAGATAGCAGAGTTACTGGACACCTCGGGTAGGAGGCAGAGATACTGGACACCTCAGGCAGGTAGCAGATTACTGAACACCTCAGGCAGGTAGCAAAGTTACTGAACACCTTGGAAAGGTAGCCGGGTCGCTGAAGTCCTCGGACAGGTAGCCGGGTCACTGAAAACCTCTGACAGGTAGCCGGGTTGCTGAAGACCTCGGACAGGTAGCCGGGTCACTGAAGACCTCGAACAGGTAGCCGGGTCGCTGTAGACCTCGGACATGTAGTTGGGTCGCTGTAGACCTCGGACAGGTAGCCGGGTCGCTGTAGACCTCGGACAGATAGCCGGGTCACTGAAGACCTCGGACAGCTGCCGGGTTACTGAAGACGTTGGACAGGTAGCTGGGTCGCTGAAGACCTCAGACAGGTAGCCGGGTCGCTGAAGACCTCGGTCAGGTAGCCGGGTCGCTGAAGATCTCGGTCAGGTAGCCGGGTCGCTGAAGACCTCGGACAGGTAGCTGGGTCGCTGAAGACCTCAGACAGGTAGCCGGGTCACTGAAGACCTCGGACAGGTGCCGGGTTACTGAAGACGTTGGACAGGTAGCAGAGTCGCTGAAGACCTCGGACAGGTAGCCGGGTCGCTGAAGACCTCGGACAGGTAGCCGGGTCGCTGAAGACCTCGGACAGGTAGCCGGGTCGCTGAAGACCTCGGACAGGTAGCCGGGTCGCTGAAGACCTCGGACAGGTAGCCGGGTCGCTGAAGACCTCGGACAGGTAGCCGGGTCGCTGAAGACCTCGGTCAGGTAGCCCGGTCGCTGAAGACCTCGGACAGGTAGCCCGGTCGCTGAAGACCTCGGACAGGTAGCCGGGTCGCTGAAGACCTCGGACAGGTAGCCGGGTCACTGAAGGCCTCGGACAGGTAGCCGGGTCGCTGAAGGCCTCGGACAGGTAGCCGGGTCGCTGAAGACCTCGGACAGCTAACCGGGTCGCTGAAGGCCTCGGACAGCTAGCCGGGTCGCTGAAGACCTCGGACAGGTAGCCGGGTCGCTGAAGACCTCGGACAGGTAGCCGGGTCGCTGAAGATCTCGGACAGGTAGCCGGGTCGCTGAAGACCTCGGACAGGTAGGAGGTGTCACGGAGATGCAGACAAAACTCTGCAGTGACAAAGTCTAATATCTTGGACGCCGCAGACAACCACTGACAGATTGATACTGGATACTCAAAAAAACTTTATAAACTTTATTATTAAAACAATTACAAAGAGGTGTAGGCTCAGATGTAGGAACAAACCCTGTGTAAATTGCTGCTATGCATAAAGGCACACTACACCTCCCAGAAACCCCAAAATTGTAAATGTAGAATATAATTTCCCCTGACGAAGGCAGGACCGAAACGCGCATTGGGGCGGGCACACACACCTCTCTGGATCCCCCCTGGAGCCGCAGTAACTATTAGCTTTAGGTAATTTCATGGTCGCATAATTCGGTGTGTTCCACTGCATATTGGTTGTGGGAACATGCAGCAAATAATGGCAATGTCACATCTATCTGCAACTTTCTGAGATTTGTGCCTGCTTTTTTTTTTTATTTGTAGGATTATATATGCAGTAACAGAGCCACATGTAATTGTAATAATTCTGCGGTATCTTTTTGTATTATTTGTTATTATCTATGGCAGAATATTCTGCGTTTATAGTAAGGAAATTATATTCCACATTTACAATTTTGGGGTTTCTGGGAGGTGTAGTGTGCCTTGATGCATAGCAGCAATTTACACATGGTTTGTTCCTACATCCTACCTGTTTGTAATTGTTTTAATGATAAAGTTTATAAAGTTTTTTGATTTTTTTTGGACTGGTACATCTTTTTTTGCTTTATTGCAAATGTTTTTGATATTTCATGGTTGATGTGTCCATGACTTTAATCCACCACACAGTGTATAATGAGGGTAGACATCCAATAATTGTGATATTATCAATATATGTGTTCGTTGGTGGAGTATATTGTATGATACTGGATACTGCAAGCAAATGGATAGTGATACTGGAAACTGCAAGCAAGTATGCGAGGTCCTCCACTGACTGGAGGAAAGGCTATTGGAAACCGCAGACCAGTAACTCATGGACAGGGAACCACAGATGGCCAGGAGACGTCCTGATGACTGGACTGGAGCTGTGCACAGAGAACTAAAAGAGAAGCTACAAGTCAGAGTACCATCCGAAGACCCAGGTGTGTGTTATATACATATATATATATATATATATATATATATATGTATTTATATTCCTGGGAAATACAACGCATGGATCACACTGGGCTACTGACAAATCGCTATGTAGAGTGCTAGGAGTCAATGCCTTGCGCAGGCGTGTACTCCGGAGGATAGAGAATGAACTTCAATCCAATATTGCGGCCAGCATGCAGCCAGCGGGTAAGGAAAGGGTGAATCAAACACCCGAAAACCCCGCCCACATGACCCAAAACCGGTGCCGCCAAATTCAGGTGACAGGTTCCCTTTAAAGCCACGAGGAATGTCCTTAGGGCAGAAAGGGGCGTCATCCATGAACTGTATGTTCTGGTAGTTTTCCATTCTAAAGGTACCTTCACACGAAACGACTTTGTAACGATATCGCTAGCGATCCGTGACGTTGCAGCGTCCTGGCTAGCGATATCGTTTAGTTTGACACGCAGCAGCGATCAGGATCCTGCTGTGATATCGCTGGTCGCTGAATAAAGTCCAGAACTTTATTTGGTCGTCCGATCGCCGTGTATCGTTGTGTTTGAAAGCAAAAGCAACGATACCAGCGATGTTTTACACTGGTAACCAGGGTAAACATCGGGTTACCAGGCGCAGGGCCGCGCTTAGTAACCCGATGTTTACCCTGGTTACCAGCGTAAAAGTAAAAAAAAACAAACCGTACATACTCACCTGCGCGTCCCCCAGCGTCTGCTTCCTGACACTTACTGAGCGCCGGCCCGAAAGTGAAAGCACAGCGGTGACGTCACCGTTGTGCTGTTAGGGCCGGAGCTCAGTCAGTGTCAGGAAGCAGAGGCTGGGGGACGCGCTGGTGAGTATGTACTGTTTGTTTTTTTTACTTTTACGCTGGTAACCAGGGTAAACATCGGGTTACTTAGCGCGGCCCTGCGCTTAGCAACCCGATGTTTACCCTGGTTACCCGGGGACCTCGGCATCGTTGGTCGCTGGAGAGCGGTCTGTGTGACAGCTCCCCAGCGATCAAACAGCGACGCTGCAGCGATCGGCATCGTTGTCGCTATCGCTGCAGCGTCGCTTCGTGTGAAGGTACCTTAAGCAAAAGACAGGATTTTTTTAACGTCTTTAATTAGTATGTCAGCTGACTTGGTTTTTATTTGTTTTGCTGGTTAAGTACATTAGATCCAATGATGGGAATTAATTAGATTGCTAATTGCAGACATGAATTTTAGTGTAAACTTTTTTTTTTTTTCAGAAGCCAGATAGATTTACCTATATATAATTTTTCAGAGTTGTCCCACAATTGCAGCTTTATTCTCCGCATATGCGTGTATTTGAGGCTAAAAAACATTTTTGGAATTGAGTTTAAGTAAAAGTTTTGTGCCATTTTGCTTTCTTTAGTTTCTTTGTTGCACGATCCATCGCTGGCTACAGAATCAGTGAATGAGTTAACTGAGAATTTATGAGCGAGTTCCATCTGACAGAGTTTTTAAGTCTTTTTCTGAGGTTTTCATCAGCTGATTTATGATCACAAAGTTAAATATGCAGGAGGAGGAAAAGCTTGTAAAAAACAATTAATGTAAATGTTTAATGAAGCCCAATAATTTTGACCTTTAATATGTGATTTTAAGTATAAAAATAAATAAATATTGTCCCCACAAATGGACCACCCCTTTTAAAACATTTTTATTTTATAAATGTGTTGTCTCCTTTCAACAACCCATTTCAATATGCATTAAGGCCGGTTTCACACGTCAGTGGCTCCGGTACGTGAGGTGACAGTTTCCTCATGTACCGGAGCCACTGACACACGTAGACACATTAAAATCAATGCATCTGTGCAGATGTCATTGATTTTTTGCGGACCGTGTCTCCGTGTGCCAAACACGGAGACATGTCAGTGTTCGTGGGAGCGCACGTATTACACGGACCCATTAAAGTCAATGGGTCCGTGTAAAACACGTACCGCACACGGATGTTTTCCGTGTGCCGTGCAGGAGACAGCGCTACAGTAAGCGCTGTCCCCCCCACATGGTGCTGAAGCCGCCATTCATATCTTCTCTGCAGCAGCGTTTGCTGTAGAGAAGATATGAGTAATCCTTTTTTTGTGTGTTTCTCGTGTTTAACATAAAAGTCGCACAGGGGGTGGGAGGGGGGGGAGGATGCCCTAAAGTTTGTTTTAATAACAAAAAAACAACAACAAAAAAAAGATTTTTCATCCTTTCTCCCCAGCGAGCGATGGAGAGAACGGATGAATGGTGGCTTCAGCACCATGCTGGGGGGACAGCGCTTACTGTAGCTCTGTCTCTCCTGCACGGTCCGTGTGGTACCCAGGCGGCACACGGCTGCCGCACGTGTGCCACACGGATGGCCTACGTGAGCTCACGGACACGGATAACTCCGGTACCGATTTTTTTCCGGTACCGGAATTATCTGGATGTGTGGGACAGGCCTAAGACAGATGGTTATCCCACTTAGGGCTGCCACCAGGAATTTCAGGGCCCCATACTGTCAATTTTTTTTTGGCCCCTTGAGACTCCACTGATGCTCCATTTTTATTAAAGTACAATAATCTTAAACAATACAAGTCACGACTGGTACAGCTCCGCCTTCCACCCTTGAAACTTCCACAGTTCCACGGACCACATTTGGAAAAACTCCACTTCTGCACCACGTCCTCACCAATCACACATTAACAGTTCCCATTGAACACCAGATCACATACATTGCCATCAGTTTTTGTTTTGACCAAAAGATTTTTTTTTTTTTAACCCCTTAACCCCCGGAGCTTTTTTTGGTTTTGCTTTTTCGCTTTTTGCTCGCCTTCTTCTCAGAGCCATAACTTTTTTATTTTTCTGTCAATATGGCCATGTGAGGGCTTGTTTTTTGCAGGACGAGTTGTACGGTACTTTTAAACAACACCATTGGTTTTACCATGTCGTGTACTAGAAAACGGGAAAAAAAAATTCCAAGTGCGGTGAAACTGCAAAAGAAAGTGCAAGCCCTCACATGGCCATATTGACGGAAAAATAAAAAAGTTATGGCTCTGGGAAGAAGGGGAGCGAAACGCAAAAACACAAAAACGAAAAAGGGCTGCGGCGTGAAGGGGTTAATCTACAGTTAGTTATTATCCAACTCATCATTCCAAATATAAATTGTAATCCACCACTGCGCCTCCACTAACTACTGTATAAATTGCCGCTTTTTCCACCTAATGTATAAATTAGCACCTGTACCCTTTCCCCCAGTTCAATAGCAGTCACATTCCTGCATACTCAACGCCCCCGACTCTGTGCCTCCCGCTCCCCCAAATCATTATATTAACATGCCCTATCCGCCAAAGTTCATTATCTCATGTCCTCACTTTCTCCCACCCCCTATTCATTATCAACTGATCTCCCCCACCCTCAATTCATCATTTGTGCTCCCCAATCCAAATTCATCATTATTTGCACTTCCCCACCCTCAATACATCATCATTTGCTCTCTTCCATCCCCATCTTCAATTCTTTAATTCAATTCGTAATTAAAAATAATTTTATTAAAAAAAAAAAAAAAAGAAAACATTTTTCTTACATAACTCTCATACGATCCCCTGCAGCTCCACCCAGGGGGTTGGACATGATGACCCCGGAGGTCCCTTAAAACTCCAACATTCTATGATTCTGTGATTCTATGGGGTAGCCGAGCATTCCGTGCACCTTCCCTCCTAGTTGATCTATATCCATCCCCTCTTCCTTGATTGGGAAGGTGCACTTAACTGCTCAGCTAAGCTAAGGGTGCACAGAGCCTCTGTGCTTGGTTTGATCAGTCATTTTGTGCTGCCAGGCTTTCTTTAGCTCACTGAGTATTGCTTAGACTGCTACATAGAGTGTATTAGTCTGCAGCCTATAAAGTCTAAATGTTCTTATTGCTGAGAAGCGAAGAAACATCTTGTTGGGTTTCGCAGCAAACCAGTTACCAGACTGATATTTCGTGAGCCAGATAATGGCCAAAATTAACAATAATAATTTCCCATGCTTGGAGCAACAAAGTCGTTCATGTTATTGGATTTTTTTTCTCTACATTCGGTGTTGTGCCTTTCCTGTATTACTACTTCTGTGCATGCATGATATTGTTTGTTCTTTGGAAATATTCATTACCTGCTTCTAGATTTGATTTCCACGTTGCTAAGATATTAAGTGAAAAAAGGATTGCTAAAAAACACAAGTGTTCAGTGTTGCCTGGTATCCTGCGAGTATTTTGTATTACTTTTCTGCATTTTTTTGCAGCAAAGATTTTCTAGCCTGCCGTAAATGTAGTATTATATGGCTGCCATTGAAATGGAAAGGGTATAACGTCTGGTACTGAGCGGCCACAACCCAATGATCTTTGCTTCTCCAAATGGGCAATATATGGGAATGCATTTTCTTAAAGGAGTTTCCACCACTTGGACAACTCTTTCTTAATTCGTTTGCCCCCAGTAAAATAATAACACCTATTCTCCTCTCAGGTGCTGGCGCTGTTCCAGCGGTGTCATGACTGTCTCTCCAGGCAATCACATACATCCGGAGGAAGCGAGAGAGCAGCGGTTATCACTTCATCCAGATATATGGGATCTATCCAAAGGCTGGGAGAGTGATTGGCTTCAGGGTTTTGGTGGCGTAACAATCTCACGTGATCACCGAGAAAGCCAGTTCTGACACCGCTGGAACAGCACCAGCACCGGAGGTGAGTATAAGTGTTATTACTTTACTAGGGGCAAACATGCGGATTGAGAAGGGGTTGTCTGAGAATGGGACAGCCCCATTAAGCCGAATTCATACATCCGTGAAACACTGAACATGCTCATATCACAATCTACAATCTAAACGGGATGGGAGAAGTGACATAAAAGGTAGGTGGTGCTAAATGTAGGTTACTAGCCCCTTTTATCGGCAGTGTGGGATATAAAAACAACATGAATCAGACAGACAGCAGTACCTGGGCCAACAGGAGCAAAGCTTGGAGCGAAGCAGTGACAACTGCAAACACGGAGACATCTAGGGCCATGGAATGTAGGTGCGGATGAAGAAAAGTGATGGGACACAGGCCTCCATAAAGAAATGAGTTTACAAGGCCCTGCAGTGCATTCCGCAGAAGTGGTGCAGCACAGGAGAAGAATTGCAGATGAGAATCTGAGGGTTGTAGGCCATGCACTGGGTTGGTGGAGATGAGATATATAACCCTGCAGTCTCATGATTTAACTCTTACATAAATTTCTTCAAGGATGATATATAGGGTGCAATTTTCTAATAAGTAACTGTTTTTGGCTGATATTTGTAAGGCTGGATTTAGACGGCCGTGTGCCGCGGTCGGAGTATGGACCATAATGTGAGGAGTGGCCATGTTTCTTCTGACACTTTCATATGTGCTGATGAAGCGTTTGAGTTCGCCGCCAGACCATGACCCACGGATGTGTGAATGTGGCCTTATTATCAAAGCAAAGACGGAAGACATTACATTCCCCTCATCCACATATTAAGTGTACAGAACTTTTCATCTACTGGTTTTCCAAGGGCAAACTGGTGATTCAGCAGCTATATGCACTCACTTACATTAAGGGTCAGTGCAAAGTGCACTTTACCGGGACAGGTTTTAATCATTGACTAGAACACACTGTCTGTGCACCCCCGGTTCTGTAACACTTTGTATGGGAAGCAAAGAATATACAGAATGATTACATTAAGCATAAAACGAACAAAAAACTCCCTGTGCGCTGAACGGGGCCGATTGTTAGTGAGTTGTCTGCGGCGCAGTAGTGTGCAGGTGGCATAATGAACCCTTGTAATATACAGCTACCTGCGATCATTGCATGAGTTTTCAGGTTTATTTGTTTAGTATGGTATTACAGATATTTTTAATTTATTGCCTCCTTCATAACGATGTGAAAACTATTATTACAATTAATTTTAAGGAGTGTGGGAAAATAAGCAATAAATATAATACTTTTTTTTTTTTTCATTTTACTAACTTTTGAGTGCAATGAAACTTAAAGGGGCAATCCACTACTTTTAAAAAGTTTATCAATGGGTACTGAAATAATAAAAAAAGAAGCTAAAAATCTCACCTAACTGATCCCTATAAGCATCCATAAGTGAAAGGTGCAATAGTCTCCTGGATAGATAGCTCATCAATCAACCGATCGATTCTGATCTAGCTTAGCAATTACCTGCATCTATCTCCCTAGGGAAAATATAGAATTACTCGCCGGATATTTGGTTGAATGGCCAATCATGTAATACATTAAGTGGCGAGGTCAGTCCGTGCACTGGTTAAAGGGTTATTGCCCCCCCCCCCCCCAAAAAAAAATAAATAAATAAATAAAAAATAACAAGTTATCTGTAGGGATTCACTAAGTCCAGCACTTGGCTTTCTCCAGCAGTCCCATAGGTAATAGATGGACTGTAGGTCGAGCATGAGCAGCTCCACTTCATTCATGACTATGCTGCTGAGTTCCGTTCTTGGAATTCCAGAGTCCTGGTCTTGGAATCAGTGGGGGGGGGGGTCTAGCCTATAGACCCCAATATTGAGTCATTCTCACAGTCCTACAATCCTCATCCTTAATGCGAGTGATTTTGAAACCATCGGAGCCTGCAGCTATTCCTCCAGATCGCACCATCACGTTCAGACTAGCGGGTCAGATGACTTGGAGTGGTGCATTTATCCAGCGCGTTTCACAAATGTTACATTTCCAACCATTAGAAGTCTCCTTCACGTCTTATTTGACTGCTTTCAAAATTGTAGTTGCCATAACAACTTTGATATTTCTTTATTGTTATGGCAACTGATGAGCTAAAAATAATATAAAGAGGCACTATCTAAAACCACCAGCTTCCCCCCCCCCCCCCCCCCCTACCTTTCTGCTCTTCGTATTCCATTTTTTTTCTTGCATTGTACATTCCTGAAGATGATGTTCCGATTTCTCCTTTTTGGGAGAATTTTGGGTCTTTGCTAAAATCTGAGCCTTAAAAGATTTTCCCAGAATTAAACATTGACCGCTGTGGGTCCAATTACTGGAAACCCCCCCCCCCAATAGCGACCTCAAAAATGGGGCTCAACCTTGGCTCCGTTCATTGTCTGTGGAGCTGCCAGAAATAATTGCGCTCTGTACTCTATCCCGATAAATGGTGCGGAGGTCGAGCATGAGAACTACCTCTCCATTCAAGAAGGGATTCATCAATGTCACATCCTCAGGATCACTGGGGGAACCAGTATTAGACACCCCACTATGGATAAGGAATAACTTTAATTTCTGGAAGGAACCTTTTCAGTGTCAAAAATGGAGTTTTTAAATTGCATTTTTGCGGAAACGATCTCTAAACGTGTAGTTGTTCATACATGATCAGGGTAGCAGACATGACAACCATCTAGATCTAGTAATTAGAGGCGAATAATTGTCCCACATTTTGTTAAATCAAGTCAAAATATTAGACAAGAACCCTGATTTCACTGATGTATGGAGTGGCCCGCCGAGTGCCTAACCGGACGTATATGTAGGGGGTCTGGGTGAGTAGCTGATCCAAAGACTTATGGACACTTTTAAGTATTTTTGTGTTCTCTGTCATAGTGATAATATTATTTAAATCCATATCTATAAGGCTCTGTTCACATGCCTGATTGTTCTGTTTGTGCATTCCATTTAGAACAGAAAAACGGATAAACGGAACTCTCATCCTGCGCATTCCTGCTTCCGACAGTAGCAGAGGGGTCACTCTGATTTCTAAGGGGTCCGTCTAGTTTGTTTCCTTTTTTTTTTTTTAGAACTGAAGAAAAAGTTCTGCTTGTGGGATTTTATTTCTTTTCAACTTCGGTTCTAAAAATCGTAACAACAAACGTAAAGTAACAAATAAAAGCTGCACTCTGAAACGCTATACTACATGCATACTTTAGTGTTTCAGAGTTCAGCTTTAGTTTGTTAGTCATGTATAGAGTGGCTTTCTTAGTAAGCACCTGTTCACATTTGTCTTTCTGTTTTTTGGAGTGACAGTCAGTCTTTTGATATTATTAACAAACTGAAAGTAGACAGACTCCATATAAATGAACACGGCCCCTTTGGTTCTGTTTTACACAGGAATGCACATTTCTATGTTTTGTTTTTTTTGTTCTAAATGCCACAGACAAACGGAAAAGCAAAAGAACATATGAACTGAGCCTTTAAGGAACCTGTCACATTTAATTTAGAACTCATTCGTTAAATAACATAAGTATAATGAAAAAAAAATGCTCATTGTAAGGACATAATGTCTCACTTCAAAGCTCATTGTCATAAAATGATGTCATATTTAATGGCACATTGTCATAGTAGGATATTACGTTTAAAGGGAATCTGTCATCTATGTAATCTGAGAACAGCATGATGTAGGGGCTGAGATCCTGATTCCAGCGATGTGTCACTTAGTAGGATATGTGTTGGTGTTTCAATAAAATCAGTGTTTTATCAGCAGGAGATTATCACTGCAGGACTAGGTGTCTCCTGCCTCTTAGTCCTCCTGATCTGTGTAACCCCGCCCCCATCACTGATTAGCAGCTATGTATAAATGTACTGTGTACAGCTGCCAATCAGTGATGGGGGCGGGGTTATACAGGCTCTGCATTCGAGCTCTGCTAGATCTGCAGCAGAGAAAATCTTGATCAAAATTACAGCATGTAGACAAGCAAGTGATACATTGCTGGAATCAGGGTCTCAGCCTCTATATCATGCTGCTCTCAGATTAAATAGCAAAACCTGGTGACAGATTCCTTTTAAACGGATTGTATACATTTAGAAAAACGTCTACTTTTTATTAAGTGCCGCAATTCCGTGGACAGTTGTGACTCTCCCCACCCCCTCACCATTATTATTCCCAACATATAGAGTCGCCAATCAAAAGGGTAGATGATACATTTCGATAATAACTTTTCCAATTCCGAGAACAAGGACCTCACTCCTCCCAAGGCTCATTGTCATTACATGGTGCCACTCGAGGGCTGCGTACCATGTACAGTACATACGTGTTATAACTGATGTGTTTTGAATGGTACAATATAATTTCAGGAATTTCTAACTGGGGCATCTCCGCAAGGGTTAATCATGCATCCTTTAAAGAAGATTAATTTACATAATATCTCCTTAGCAGGCCCAGATTTCACGACGACAGACGGAGGCTTGGAAAGCGTCCATTGGCGGTCGTCCATTTTTATGAGTGGCTGCTTTCCACTGGAGGTGCTGTGTTTCCTTTTTATGCAGTCGGTCCCCGCCACACGCAGAGTGACTGCGCCGGCTCCAAGTCTGATTAACTCATTGCCCAAATGGCGAGTGGCACTGGCAGCACAGCCGAGCACGGTCTACTAGATGCTTTTAGCTTGGTGCCAAGTCCTGAATTTCTTGTTCATTCTTCGCCACTATTCCTAAATTCCACCTGCCTTGTTTCTGCATAAAAAGAGGAAATGTTTCTTAGATTTGTGACACTTTTTAAAGCTCCGTTCCTTCCTTTATCTTTAGCCACGTATTGTCCCTGGTCTGCAATGTAAAGCCTTCCTCTATCATCCTGTGCAGGGAGTCTTGTTCCTCTCTTCTACCCCGAGGAGAAACTCTGCTTCTCTGGTACATGCATAGCGGAATCGTTCTAGTGCGTGTGTGCTGAGGACTGGTTTACTGTGCATGCGCCAAGGACCTTCCTGCAGCCTTCATGTGTTGGGAACAGTCTTGCCACGTGCATGTGCCAAGGACTATCCTGCTGCGTGCATGCTTTGAGGCCACATGCATGCTCTGAGGACCGTTCTGCCATGAGGCTGTGCCGAGGACTGCCTTGCTGTGTGAATGCACTAAGGCCGCGTGCACGTGCCAAGAACAGTCCTGCCGCGTGCACGAGATGACTACCTTTTTTTTACATCCACATGCTGAGGACTGTCCTGCTGCTTGAATGGACCATCCTGATGCTTGCATCGGCCATTCTGACGCTTGTGTGCACCAAGGGCCGTCCTGCCGTTTGTATGGGCCATCCTGACACTTGCATATACCATCCTGACGCTTGCATCGGCCCTTCTGCCTCTCGCATGCGCCAAGGGCCGTCCTGCCGCTTGCACGAGATGACTACCTTTTTTTTACATGCACATGCTGAGGGCTGTCCTGCCGCTTGCATGTGCCATCTTGCTGCTTGCATGGGCCATCCTTCCGCTTGCGTGGGCCATCCTTCCGCTTGCATGGGCCATCCTTCCGCTTGCATGGGCCATCCTTCCACTTGCGTGGGCCATCCTTCCGCTTGCGTGCGCCATCCTTCCGCTTGCGTGGGCCATCCTTCCGCTTGCGTGGGCCATCCTTCCACTTGCGTGAGCCATCCTTCCGCTTGCGTGGGCCATCCTTCCGCTTGTGTGGGCCATCCTTGCGTGGGCCATCCTTCCGCTTGAGTGGGCCATCCTTCCGCTTGCGTGGGCCATCCTTCCGCGTGCGTGGGCCATCCTTCCGCTTGAGTGGGCCATCCTTCCGCTTGAGTGGGCCATCCTTCCGCTTGCGTGGGCCATCCTTCCGCTTGCGTGGGCCATCCTTCCGCTTGCATGAGCCATCCTTCCGCTTGCGTGGGCCATCCTTCCGCTTGCGTGGGCCATCCTTCCGCTTGCGTGGGCCATCCTTCCGCTTGAGTGGGCCATCCTTCCGCTTGAGTGGGCCATCCTTCCGCTTGCGTGGGCCATCCTTCCGCTTGCGTGGGCCATCCTTCCGCTTGCGTGGGCCATCCTTCCGCTTGCGTGGGCCATCCTTCCGCTTGCGTGGGCCATCCTTCCGCTTGCGTGGGCCATCCTTCCGCTTGCGTGGGCCATCCTTCCGCTTGCTTGGGCCATCCTTCCGCTTGCGTGGGCCATCCTTCCGCTTGCGTGGGCCATCCTTCCGCTTGCGTGGGCCATCCTTCCGCTTGCGTGGGCCATCCTTCCGCTTGCGTGGGCCATCCTTCCCCTTGCGTGGGCCATCCTTCCGCTTGCGTGGGCCATCCTTCCGCTTGGGTGGGCCATCCTTCCGCTTGCGTGGGCCATCCTTCCGCTTGCGTGGGCCATCCTTCCGCTTGCGTGGGCCATCCTTCCGCTTGCGTGGGCCATCCTTCCGCTTGCGTGGGCCATCCTTCCTCTTGCTTGGGCCATCCTTCCGCTTGCGTGGGCCATCCTTCCGCTTGCGTGGGCCATCCTTCCGCTTGCGTGGGCCATCCTTCCGCGTGCGTGGGCCATAGTTGCGTGGGCCATCCTTCCGCTTGCGTGGGCCATCCTTCCGCTTGCGTGGGCCATCCTTCCGCTTGCGTAAGCCATCCTTGCGTGGGCCATCCTTGCGTGGGCCATCCTTCCGCTTGAGTGGGCCATCCTTCCGCTTGCGTGGGCCATCCTTCCGCTTGCGTGGGCCATCCTTCCGCTTGCGTGGGCCATCCTTCCGCTTGCGTGGGCCATCCTTCCGCTTGCGTGGGCCATCCTTCCGCTTGCGTGGGCCATCCTTCCCCTTGCGTGGGCCATCCTTCCGCTTGCGTGGGCCATCCTTCCGCTTGCGTGGGCCATCCTTCCGCTTGCGTGGGCCATCTTTCCCCTTGCGTGGGCCATCCTTCCCCTTGCGTGGGCCATCCTTCCGCTTGCGTGGGCCATCCTTCCGCTTGCGTGGGCCATCCTTCCCCTTGCGTGGGCCATCCTTCCCCTTGCGTGGGCCATCCTTCCGCTTGCGTGGGCCATCCTTCCGCTTGCGTGGGCCATCCTGACGCTTGCATGGACCGTCTTGATATCCGCATGTGCCAAGGGCCGTCCACACGCACGCACCGAGGGCTGTCCTGCCACTTGCATGGGCCATCCTGCATGGGCCGACTAATGTGTAAAAGTTAAAAAAAAAAGTTATATGGAAGGAATGTAGAAGTTGAAATACCTTTTTTAAAATGCCATGTTTGGGTGGAAGATTATTTGGCTTACTGAATGTTTCCATGGTTGTGACGAGCAGCCATGAATTGGAGGAGTTGGAGCCTCACCAGCCTCCTTTCCCTTCTCCACCTCTTTACTTAAATGCCCATAATAACAGAAGTAAACAGGACTTGGGAGTTGGTTGCCATTCTTTGATACCATAGGGGAATGGAATGAGACATGATGGAGTTGCTTGGCAACTAGGAATGGTGGGTGGTACAGATTTCATGCAGAAAAGTAACCCCCTTCATGCCAGCGTGCACCAAGTCAAGACTTCCAAAACGCTAATTATTCAGGCGCAGGGTGTAGGTGACACAGCCGACTCTGCTTCTATCGATAGTTAATTACTTTTAACAAACAACATATACTTCATTTACATGTCCATTAGCAACGAGTCCTTGGCAGCGGGCATATATTTCATCAAAAGAATGGGTGCACGGTGTCTTGGAAATATTCCCTTTGCGAGATCGTGAAGGTCATTTACATTTTTTTTTAATTGTATGGCGTCGGTTTTGCAACACATAGCTATAAATGTATCCTTGAGTTGCATCCTTGCTGAGCCATTTCACTACTAAGCGGTAGGTGTCGGAGCCTCGTACCGTTCAGCCGCATTTTTTTTTTTTTTTTTCTGATTAAAATGTCAAGTTGTTTTTTTTATTTTTTATTTTTTTTTATTCTGCCGTATCATTGAACAGTATCTGTCAGAGCGAGACCCGCTGTAAACAAGAATAGGGCCCGTTCCAATTGAAATAAAAAAAAATAAAAATGTTCCCTTTTTTTTTTTGATTTTTCACTTGATCTTCGCTCTCGCCAGCCGTCGGGTAATTTGACGTTGCATTAGAATAGTTTCCTGGGTTTTATTATAATCCAATCTGAGCTATTTATAACGATTAGAATATGTATCACAGAAGAGAAGGCAAAAAAAACAAAACAGAATTATCCCTCAGTGACGAAGACAATCGGCCTGAATAATGGCCTCCTCGTCTGGATTTTATATTTATGGATCGGCCCTTTTGTTCTCCCGACAGATGATTGCCGTGTCACTGATTAATCATTCGCCCTGAATATTTTTGCATGTGAAAGGGCAGGTTTTGTTTTTTTTTTTTAATAGCTATTCATATTCTCCAGCAAAAGGGAACTCTGGGTCAATGTAATATTTCGCTCGTCTGCCATCGAGCAGAGGCTTCCAGTATATCTAATTGCATGGAGTCAAAATGTGAACACTTCAGTTTAAAGCCTGAGCGACACTACAAAACCTGAACATTTCGGCTTTGATTGCAGTTACCTCCTCCTAATGCTGTGCGAAGCTATTTACTGAGGTCCGGACACTTAAAAGGAACCTACCGGCACCTTTTTACATAAGTACAGGAATGGTCGTACAAGTGCTTGTTCCCCCAATAAAAATGACACTTCTTCTGTAGAGATTTGATGTGGAGAAATCTAGCATAGAAGTTATATGCAGATCAGGCTGGAGGTGCATTGGGGGTGTGTCCATGCACTTGGAAGAAGCAGTCAAAATGCATGGACACCCCCACAATTCACTTCCAGACTGATCTGCATATAACTTCTATGCTAGGTTTCTCCAGACCGGCCCATCAAATCTCTACAGATCAGACCGGAAGGGCATTTTGGGTGTGTCAGTGCTTCCACATGCATTGACACACCCCTAATGCACCTCCAGCCTGATCTGCATGTGGCTTTTACGCAAGATATCTCATGGCTGTCACATCACATCTCTACAAAAAGAGGTATCATTTTTATTTTGGGACAAGCACCTATACAGCCATACCATGTATTCCATAGCTAACGGATTACTTTTAAAAGGTTATATCCAAAATGTAGGTAATAAGTTGTTTAATACCGCCATAGACCCTGTAAAAGAGGTTTTAAAATGCCTGTTGGAAAATCTGAGTGTTGTGCTCGGCAATCTCATAGAGAATTAAAGGGCATCTGTTAGCAGATTTTTGCTATGTAACCTGAGAGCTGCATGATGTAGGGGCAGAGAGTCTGATTCCAGTGATGTATCACTTGCTGGACTGCTTGCTGCAGTTTTGATAAAATTACAGTTTTCTCAGCTGCAGATCTCGCAATGCTGAGCTATGCATAACCCCGACCACAACCCTGATTGGCAGCTTCCTACGTGTATTGTCAGCAAGCTCCCAATCAGTGGTGTGGGCGTGGTTGGACCAGGTAGCATGTAGTCCTGTAGTGATAATCTCCTGCTAATAAAATACTCATTTTATTTAACTTACAACACAAAGCCCAGTAAGTGACACATCCCTGGAATCAGGCTTTGTTGCTCTATATTATGCTGCACTCAGATCTAATACCAAAAAACTGCTGACAGATTCCCTTTAAATACTGAGAGAGTGAAAAAAGACAACTTTTGCTCCTGATTTATTTATTTTTTTTCCTTCAGTGTGTCGTCTTTGCTCCATCAGAACATGGAGACATTTCCATATAGATGTGACAGTGTTAATATATGTTGTCATTTTCTGTGACATTTACAGCTGCGGTATATTTATACAAGTCTTTACAATGGCATAGTTCTTGTTTGTGTAAGACGTCTCTTTACTCAGCACTTCCCATTGTGTACAAAGTACAAATAAAGCTATTCCAGCCATCTTCTTGGGAGCCAATGTATGGAAACTCGCTGAGCTATCAGTGCAGTTCCTGCTCCACTGTATGTTATGATAGCACTTTTTTGGGGGCACCTGGTGGGTCTAATGCAAGGTTTTACAAGTCTCATTTACTAGATAGACCTGTTTAGATGTAAGAATTCTTGCTCTTTGAAATAAGAAGCTAATGATTGCTTTAGACCTTGCAAATATTAAGGGCACTTATTTACTTTAAAGTTGGCCAAACCCACCTTTTGTGGGGCCTCCCAACTTTTGGGGAATAAAGGATCGGGCATGTTGAATTTTCACACCTCCATCAACGCTGAAGGCCTGTGTGACAGATCAAGAGAGCAGACTGTCAGTCATTACGTGTCTCACACTGGTAACTCTGCTTTAATTTAAAATAAGCTCTGGAGGCAGATTCTCCGGGAGATCTATGTCCGGACCATAGATCCGAACAGCTCATTTCCATATTAAGAAAAAAGTGGATTTCTTTGGAATAAGACATCGGATCGCAGATATCAAGGTATCATTTTATTCACCTTTTTCTGACTTATGTGCCCATGTAGACGGCTTAGGAGGGTTGATCCTGCTTACACATTCCCTTTAATAGTGTTCCCCCAAATAAATACTATTAGTTACTCTTGAGAATCATTTTGGAGAAAACTCTTTAGGACAAGACCAATTGGGGCAGCAGATGAGAATATGAGAGGTAGACGTGACTTAGGATCAAGTGACTGATCACGGGCCATATTTTTCTTACCCAAACCCAAGGGTTAAATATTCTGATCTGGGGCAGTGGAAATACACAGCGTGTAGCATTCAGCAGATTTGACCATGCTACACTCTAATTAGTTTTCAGAGCTGCCAAATAGATGCTAAGCACAGTCTATTAACAGCCAAATGGCTGGGCAATTAGAAGCCTTTCCTATGGATGCTGAGTTTCTACAAATGGTAATTTTCAACTTGGCAGAGACCAAAAAGATAAACTTCTTCCTCACCCTTGGCTTGTTTTTAACTGTGACCTTTGATCTTTGAATATTTCAATGTTTTCCTGACCCAAACAGGAACATTTTGTCCTTTCTAGGAAGCAATTTAATATATACAAAGTGTGGGTTGAAGAAGGTTTAGATGGGAGGGAATATATATTGAGGCTTGTGGACTGGTTGGGGGGAAAGAAATGAGTAACATTCCGTTGCCATTCCATAACAAATGATTAGGTGTTCCCCGCTGGTCTCTGTTTATCAGTTGCAAGCATGTAAGCGCTGCAGGCAGTCTGTTGCCTCAAAAGTCACTCTTGGCTTATGAGTCCAGGGGGAGGTCTCACTCAGTGATTGTCAGTTATCAATGGTGCTCACACGGGGAATGATGCCTCCCGGCCATGCATAATGTAAATGGTTGTGGTTGGGGCAGTAATGGCTAGATATGCTCTTTGTAGAACCTTTGCTCCCCTGGGAATTGACAGGTTTGAGATCTGACCTTGCATGTTTATGAGTGGACTCCTAGGTGAGTCACTAGATTGTCAACTGCTCAGTGCCAATTTTGGGTCTTGTTAATCATTGGTGTTTTTTTAATTGGCATCCAGTCCTTTCTTTATTTGGGCAATTGGAAAAGCTTTTTTTGTGTGTTTAAAAAGAATTAGATTTTGGCTAAAATGTTGATTAAGATTATTTAATGACCATAGCTTTTAGATCAAAGGCTAATTAGGAGGCCAGATGAAGTGAGCACAGACCTTCAAACGAACAAACTAGAGATGAGCACATTAATTTACAGGACCCTGGTCCATCAGCGACTTCAGTCTTTGATGGCAAACAGGGAGCCTGGCTTAGGCTACTTTCACACTTGCGTCGTGTGACGTACGTCGCAATGCGTCATTTTGGAGAAAAAACGTATCCTGCAAAGTTGCCCGCAGAATGCGTTTTTTTCTCCATACACTTGCATTAGCGACGCATTGCGACGTATGGCCACACGTCGCATCCGGATGCGTCGTGTTTTGGCGGACCGTTGGCACAAAAAAGTTCCATGTAACTTTTTTTGTGCTTCGCGTCCGCCATTTTCGACCGAGCATGCGCGGCCGAAACTCCGCCCCCTCCTCCTCGGACATTACAATGGGGCAGCGGATGCGTTGAAAAACTGCATCCGCTGCTCCTGTTGTTCATTTATTTCACAATGTGCGTCGGTACGTCGGGCCGACGCATGGCGACGGCCCCGTACCGACGGAAGTGTGAAAGTAGCCTTACCGCCTCCTTTCTGAAAAAATTCCCA
Source organism: Ranitomeya variabilis (assembly GCF_051348905.1). NCBI lineage: Eukaryota > Metazoa > Chordata > Amphibia > Anura > Dendrobatidae > Ranitomeya > Ranitomeya variabilis. The sequence goes on along the minus strand of NC_135239.1, from coordinate 36,499,943 downwards.
GCGCCTTTTCTGATTAGTAGGCCCGTTACGATGTACCGTAGCCGCGAGACACATACATGATGTCACGCTGAGTCTGTTAGTAGGATAAGATGCAGATAGGAGGTGGTTCGCAGGGCTCCTGTCCGGAAGCCACGGACTACAGACGTGGTCACTGGACCAAGCTCCTGAGGATCAATTTGTTCGTCTTTATACATAACATAACCCATTTCAGCATTGATCAGTTATGGAGGACCATGTGATAAATTGACCGCCTCACTGCCAAACCATTTTACAGGTGACATTGGCTTCTTACTATATTTGATTTATTGATATATCCTGGGGGAGAACCAATAATAATAATGGGAACCATCTCTCTCTTCTTATACCAAACCTTACATTTGGTTAATAAATAATCCCGCCTCCCCAATAGCATTTATAAGAAAGCTTTCTATATCCTCTCGGGGTCAGGCGCTGTAAACGCCACATTTTATGAACTGAGCCTAAACTTCCTGCCAACGAGAAGCCTACTAACGCGTCATGCTTTAGTTGTGTCTAGTACCAGGTCACGTTGAATCTCCGTCAGAGAATTTTATAGGGCTTTTCGAGCCAATATGCACTTCTGTCAAGAGCACAATCTCGTCACCGTTTCAGAGGATGAATAGTCTGACCTAACGGCGAGATCCACATTTGTTCTCGCACTCCTTTTTTCTTTTTTTTTTTTGCGTTACGCCACGGAAACCTTTTTACTGGAATAGTATTTATGGCTTTGACATATTGCATATATTCGATTATTATTAATTATTTTTGTAGCACCATTAATTCCATGGTGCTGTACATGAGAAAGTGATTCCGCTTCGTCGATAAATACTGCGGTATTATAAGATGTGAATACTTTGCCAATACATTTCAACAAGAATGTAAAGTAAAATTCCATTAGTGGGACCTTGTTGGCCGGCATTCCAGTTGGTATGGACTTTTGAAGAACTTTGACGCAACTGGTGCCAGATTATCGAAATAATAATGCGTGAAAAGGGAGACTTGTGTTTGTACTTGATCCCTTTAGCCTGATCTAAAGCTGTCCATACAGATTGGATAACTTCTGCCGATAGTTGTCACGTCTGACTTTCCCATTCACAGGAAAGTTTGGCTTTGCCGAGTGACTCCTCACCTGGCAGAACAAAAGGATCAGCCATTGAAATTTAACAAGCTTCATCCTTCTCTTTCCTTAAGTCATCTTTCAGGAGATTTGGGGCCCCCATATGCATTAGATTGTCCTGTTCACACATCTTTTTATGTAGTGTGAATGAATCCTTTCTTTTGTTTCCTATAGGAGCCCCATAATTTATATTTTTTTGCAGAATGTGCACACTCCAGACCTTAACACTCAACAGGAGAGTCCTTGGAGATACCTCGATAAATAGAAACTATTTTACTTATATTTAAAGGGGTTATCCATGACTTTACATTTTTGTTTTACTACATGCCTAAGAGCTAATAGTCAGGTAGATGTTAACTGCCTGCTTGTTGTGTCCAGTGCCGTTCTCTGCCAGCACAGAGCAGTCACAGACCACCGCTCCTGCCGGCAATTCAGTGGCTTCTGTTGACGTCACATGGACAGAGCAGTGACGTCTCCTCCGCTCCGCTCTGCTCTGTTGATGGGGCGTGACTGCCGGCGTCATGCCGATTGATAGTTGGCTCCCTGCTGCCTAACTGCAGGGAGCTAGGTGTCAACAGAGCAGCTGGAAAGAAAAAGCTGCTCTGTTGACGTGGAGCTTCTGAATTCCTGACAAAAAGCTATCTGTGACCGCTTAGATCCAGCACCTTGTAGAACAGGCAGGTAGTTGGCTCTGTTAGTTTTTATTCCCATAGTAAAAAAAAAAACTACTTGACAATCCTTTTAATCAGATCTTATTGATTTTAGCAAAGATGACCCAACAAACAAGTATGTACAAGGAATTGGTCCAAAAGAAAAGGCAAAACGGCAATCATTAGAATGTTAGAATGTGATAAGAAATAGCCATACAGTGACATGTAAAGGATGCCGACAGTCAATGTGGCCACTAATTTACTGGTGAGGATAAAAAAGGTATCCGGGCATCTCCCACCTCTCAAACCACTAGAATATTTATATACGGAAAGAAGAGGAAAAAATGGAAGGGGAGGCTGGGACACGGGGCAAAGGGTCTAGAGTTACATGACTTTAGGGAAAAAGATTCTGGAACTCTGGAGTATCTTTGGAAGACGGCCGCTGCTGCCAGATAACACAAAGCTTTTTGTTTGCTGACATATCCTCAGCCACCAATTTCACCTTTCTGGAAAATTTTGTTAGCCATGTCAGTAGTCTTTGGTCTTGGGGTCGGAGCTCTGTGAACTGCCTCTTAGGCTAGGTTCACATTTGCGTTGTTGTGTGCTGTGTCGGCGACACAACGCATGCAAAACGCATGCGTTCATTTTTTTAGCGCCAAAAAATGACAACAGGCAGCATTGTCTGCACCCTGACAGTTGCGCCAAAAATGACGCATGCGTCACAAAACGCGAGACAACGCATGTCCATGCGCCCCCCCATGTTAAATATAGGGGCGCATGACGCATGCGTCGCCGCGGCTGCGCCCAACGCAACGCAAGTGTGAACGTAGCCTTACCTGACGGCATCCCCGGCTCCAATAGAAGAAAAGTTGGCTGCATCAGGAAAGGGCTAATATTCCATCCTCATTAGCCAGATCAAGCATCCAGGGCATTACATGTCAAAATTCTACTCTTTATATAAGAAAAGAATATTTAGGTTAAGACAATGCAAGATGAATTTGGTGTCCAAAATTTCCACCAACACAAAAATGAAAAAAAAAAAAAAAAACACGAAAAATTTTTGGTTTTGCTTATTTTTTTCTTTTTTAAAGAAAAAAAGGCTGTAAACGAAGAAACTGGCTATTGCGTACACGTGCAAAAAACCTTGCAGCAGCCTGGCCTTACTAAGACTATCTTCAACGGAACTTGCAGCTTCTTTCTGACAAGAGATCAGGTTTTGCTGCAGAAAACAAAAAGCTAAAAAACGCTTAGTGTGAACTTGCTCTAAAGCCACACCATGTACGTTATCATGAGTGGGAGAGGTCTCCTCGCGTATTCCACACGTAGCAGGCACTGCTCCTCGGCTCAGGGTGTCGCACTTGTTCTTGCCTTCTCTTTTTTTATCTCGATGAATGGCGCGTTCATCCCCACCTGTTTGTTTTCTTTGTTGTTCTCGGCACAGCAGATATTGCCACTTTTTTTTTCTCCCCATCCCCCTCTGGTTCTTCCTTCTTTTCATCTTGCTGCTTTCTTTGTGTGAATATCATGAATAAATGTATAGCATTAAATTTTAGCTTCAGGCCAAATTCTAGAAAGTGAAATGAGAAGTTGAGCATTTAAAATAAATTCGGATATTATTGTGTGTGTGTTTTTGCTTTTTTTTCTTTTCTTCTTCTTGTTATATACTACAGCAATGAAGAAAAAAAAATGCTGGATATTATATTTTCTTTGAATTTTTTTTTCTATAAACAAATAGCGTGTTTTTTTCATTCCAGTCTGTGTCTTTCTAAGCTGCAGTGTCTGAGACATTGTATCACCCCTCCCACCACACACATGTTCTGTTTGTATTGATCAGGATTTTTCCTGTACGTGAAGAGAAAAAAAAGTGAAGTGTTGGCAGAGCCTTTCTTCAGGAGCATTTTTTTTTTTTTTTTTAAATACATGTCATTTGGGCTAAAAATAATTTTTGCCCTTGGGTTTCATTAAAAATGTAGCAGCGTTTGCCTTCTATAGCTCCCATTTTGCACTTCTTATGTTTTGCTGCAGAATGAGTTAACTGAGAATCTGTCAGTGGGCAGATTCTGAGGGAACGTTTAATAACTCTAACCTTCCCTCTGCGCTTCTCTTAGCTTATTTCTGATCACAGCTCAATTTCATATGCTCATAAATCAACTCTGACTATCTCAGAAAAAGGAAGATAAGAGATTTAAGCTCTCCTGTCTAAAGGTGCTCACTGACTGATTCTCAGTTATTGCATTCTGCTGCCTGTAATAAAATGTGCAACACACACAGACAATGAATGCCAACCATGCAAAATTGTTAATGACGCTCAACTGCCAAAATTTATTTTGTTTTATCAAAAAAATACATGCATTTAGCTAAAAAATGCTGACAAAGGTGATCACATCCTGATGACCAGACACTGTCATTAGCTGCTAGTTGTCAGCTGTTCCTCTCTTTCTTCCCTAGACACCTTCATAATTTTTCTCAACTGATCATGTTCTCAGTGGGGGAAAGTTGCTGTCGGACACCTCTGGCAGCAGCTTATTTCTTATAAGAGCCAAAGTATCAAATGGGAAATTTCAGCATGCCTTAAGGGAGCGTTTACCCTGGGAATGGAAGCTTGTTTCCTGATAATCTGTCTGTCTAAAAAGACTGTCAATCCTGCAACCAAAGAGCAAAATGCTCATTCATCGGATGAAATTATTTTTAGACTGGTCTAAAAATAATCCCTCTCACATTGTCCTGTGTAAATGGGAATGTGCTGCCGAGAGTAATAATATTCTATGCACACAGAACAGTCATATTACCAATCGTTCTATGCAGTTGGCCTGTCTAAATTGGCGATTAAACGACCGCCGATCAGTTTCTATGTAGCTGATTGGTAGTTGTTAAACAGTTGCGGGTCGGCCAGCGTAAACGTACCTTATTTTGCTTCTTAACTTTAACATTTGACTTTGAGGGAGCACGGGCTCAACTCCATACAGATTGGGGGTTTATCCTCCAATTTTTCATGTGTGGGCACCTTTTAAAGGTGTTATATCCGACACTACTGACTTCATCAGAGGTGAGTGGTAACGATGATGCTACATCTCCAGATATGTGCCGAGACGCCTGCTCGATTGACAAGTGTCTCGCCCATGTGATGTTCATAAGAAAAGAAGTCTTGCAAGATTCTCGCACGTGTCTTGGCAGGAATCTGGAGTCGTAAGGTCATCGGCACCGCTCACCTCTGATGCGGAAGTAAGCGATTCTGTACAACCGCTTCGAGTGAAGGCAACAATGTAGCACAGGGATAAAGAGAAAAATCCGAGTTCTATCCAGACATAGAACATCTACACTCACTGGCCACTTTATTAGGTACACCTGTCCAACTTCTTGTTAACACTTAATTTCTAATCAGCCAATCACATGGCGGCAACTCAGTGCATTTAGGCATGTAGACATGGTCAAGACAATCTCCTGCAGTTCAAACCGAGCATCAGTATGGGGAAGAAAGGTGATTTGAGTGCCTTTGAACGTGGCATGGTTGTTGGTGCCAGAAGGGCTGGTCTGAGTATTTCAGAAACTGCTGATCTACTGGGATTTTCACGCACAACCATCTCTAGGGTTTACAGAGAATGGTCCGAAAAAGAAAAAAAATCCAGTGAGCGGCAGTTCTGTGGGCGGAAATGCCTTGTTGATGCCAGAGGTCAGAGGAGAATGGGCAGACTGGTTCGAGCTGATAGAAAGGCAACAGTGACTCAAATCACCACCCGTTACAACCAAGGTAGGCCTAAGAGCATCTCTGAACGCACAGTGCGTCGAACTTTGAGGCAGATGGGCTACAGCAGCAGAAGACCACACCGGGTACCACTCCTTTCAGCTAAGAACAGGAAACTGAGGCTACAATTTGTACAAGCTCATCGAAATTGGACAGTAGAAGATTGGAAAAACGTTGCTTGGTCTGATGAGTCTCGATTTCTGCTGCGACATTCGGATGGTAGGGTCAGAATTTGGCGTAAACAACATGAAAGCATGGATCCATCCTGCCTTGTATGGAGCATCTTTGGGATGTGCAGCCGACAAATCTGCGGCAACTGTGTGATGCCATCATGTCAATATGGACCAAAATCTCTGAGGAATGCTTCCAGCACCTTGTTGAATCTATGCCACGAAGAATTGAGGCAGTTCTGAAGGCAAAAGGGGGTCCAACCCGTTACTAGTATGGTGTACCTAATAAAGTGGCCGGTGAGTGTATATAACAATGTGATTTTACCTTGGAGTTTGTTGTTCAAATCGTTTGTCTCCCAGATCATACAGAGCTGCAGATGAAAGCATTTGCAGCGTGCTCATAACAGCATACACTTTTTTTTCTTCCACTAAATGTTTTTTTTTTTTTTTTTTTAACCCTTATTACTAAAAGATGCAATAAATGCTCCACACAGGTGCAGATTAACTGTGACGATTTGATACATTCGCTATGAGATGCGTCTTCATTTTTTTTTTTATTTTGTAACGTGTTCAGAGTATCGCAATAACTTTGCAAAAATATTTCAGAATTTATATTAGCAGATTTATCAAAAGTTAATGCTAAGGCAAAAAAAAAAATGAAATATTTGCCCAATGCAAACAGTCTGTAAGAAAAAAAAAAAAAAATTGTTTGCGGGAATCTAATTGTTTGCTTTTTTTTCCCTCTTGCAGACAATTTTGATAACATTTTTCTAACAATACATAAATAAATACAATCAACAAATAATATGTTTCAAACATTCAGATATTGATTAATAATATGTGAGAGCAAGTCTAGAGATTATATAAAAAAAAAAAGAAACAATTTTATTTACTTTCATTGACTGATTGTAAATGTTTTTTGTTTTGTTTTGTTTTAGTCTCCCTCGCTGTGTTTATAGCACTACTGTTATATTTTAATTAATAATTAATGCGCCGGTGACCGCGTGGTTCACGTTACTGCAAATAGGCTCCGACTAGAGTATTTGTATTCTTTCTTTAGTTTGGATGGTCAGATACTAAGTCTCGGTATCATTGCAGCACGAAATCCTGTACAGTCTACTTATGATAAAGATTTTTTTGTGTTTGTTTGTTTTTTTATTTTTATTTATTATTTTATTATCATTTCATCTTTTCTTGCAATTGCAAAAAAGTTTGCAGGCGTCATCCCACCTCCCGGAGTGCTCAGATCGTGCTCTATTTTTTGCAAAGAGGAATGTATCAGTGGGAAGAAGGAGGAAAAGAAGAAGAGTTCTTTTTTGTTTTTTTTGTTACTTTGTAATGTTTAATGACAGTTTTGAGGCATTAGGACCGTATGCTTTTGTGTCTTGGCAACTGTTACCTAGTGACAAGTCTAACCGGCATTAGCCATTGGCTGGGACAGAAAGACAAGAGTCACCTTTCCGACAACGTTCTGCTCTCCTGCATCAGCTTTTGCCTGGGAGAAGGGGGGTGGTGGTGGTGGAGCGATGATGGGAGGGGAAAAAAAAAAATAAAAAAGGAGGAGGAAGAGGAGGAGGAGCAGGGGGCTCAGGTGCAAGCAGTAATAATGCCAGAGTGAGAGCAAAAAGGGAGAAGGAGAATGTGAGAAATAGCGACAACCTCCGCGCAGGAAGCATCTCTCTGTAACTGGACCTCGGCACCAAGTTGACGGCCCAGCTGCTAAGCAGGAAGCCTTAGGTGAGAAGCCTTCATCTCCTTCATTATTGTGAGTGCACTCGGAGGGGACACAAAGGTGGGAGAAGAGGCAGCAAGCAGGTCCTCTTGGCTCACAGGGGGGAGGATGGAGGCAGAGCAACTCGGAACGCAACTTGAGAAACGATGAAGATTTTTTTTTTAATTACTTAATTTTTCTTTTTTTTTTCCTCCAAAACTGCCGTGCAGCTGTAGCAGGCATTCCTTTAGATGGTATCTCCTCCGCTGCCTCCCACCTCCCTGGCACATCTCCGACACTGACAGTTTGCATCTATTTAGGAAAAGGACTGACAATAGAGGTGGGCTGAAAGAGCATCCAGCCAACTTAAACTCCACAAACTGGGGAGGACAATGTGACCTTGGGTTTTGCCTTTTTTTTTTATTAAGCAAGGATGCATTTATGCATTTCTCCCCGGTGCCCTTTTTCACATATCTGATAGGAAACGTAGCATCGTAGGTCTCTGGGTAACCCTTTCAGTGCTGATCTCATCCCCAAGGAGGGGTAAATCTATTACACACTGATCCGAAAGGGTAAAGGCGATTTTTATTTTATTTTATTTTTTTTTTTTACTACCTGCTCAGATAACATTAAGTTTTAAAAGTTTCCTCCTAAATAATTGATGTGCATTATATCTGTGCCTGATGTGGGAAGGCTATTTTCGAGATATCGGTTTTCCATCTTTGTATGGATCTTTGCCGAGATGTAATGTATAGGAAATGGGTGTGCTCTTGGGCATTTTGTATGCACCGCTATTACACTGAGAGCTGGAGCTTCTGCCGCTACTATTTCCCACTATGTGTGTTGCAAATTGGGTCACAAAGGTTGTAAAAATAAATGCAAGAGCAATTCGCAAACGATTTGCCACCTTTGACCACAAGTAATAATTAACAAGGGGAAGAAAACAGAAGATACAAGGTTGCATTGGTTTGGATGCTCGATGAGAAGATTTGAGAGTAGACAATTAGATTTTCCATGCAGGATTTTTCTTTAGTCCGTATCTGTAATGGTTTGTGCTCTTAGCTACTTTGGCCTGAGATGCTGAGATATTTTAAGATGCCTCTTGACTCCCCCCTCCTAATTCAGATTTTCATGTCTAAAGATAAACTATCTCTGGAGAATAGACTGGCCACCCTATACCCCACCTCTTTGCTCTCATAGCAAAAACCAGGGACATGATTCATGGAAATGGTTTTGTATTTTTTTCTTCAATTAGGCTTTTCTTATTTCTCCCTCTATCTGTTTTATATTATGTTTTTCTCTTTATTCGTAGTCGTCTTCACCAATGATACAGGATACAGGAGCTCTCGTCTGTAGCAGCCCGTCGCTGTGCTTGCTAAGAATGGATTCCAGAAGCCTAATTGAGAGAGATGCTGCAACCTTTCACTTCCTAAGTTTTACCTTGCTGGGTGTTGCGTTATTTTTCTCGATTCCAACGTTGGAGAAGAAAAGGTGAATGAGCTCGAGGAATAACCAGGCGTTTTATGGATTGGGGAATGAGTGACTTTAGAAAGCTGTCATACTGATGGAAGAGGATGCTGGAAGAAGTCCTGAGGCTCAGAAGTGGAGGGTCTCTTGCCCAGATGTAAGACTGGCATGCCCGACCAGCGTTTTACCACCACCCTTTAGAATTTTTCTCCTGCAGACCAGCGTTACAAACCATGAACCAGTCACAACTGTTTGATTGGAGGACATTGAACACAAGTGGATCCTTCCTGAACTCGTCGGAGCATCACCCTTGTCCACTAGGGTTTGGACACTACAATTCGGTGGACATATGCATACTGGAAACTACCGTCATTGTGCTGCTAACGTTCTTGATAATTACTGGGAACCTGACCGTCATCTTCGTCTTTCATTGTGCCCCTTTACTGCACCACTACACCACCAGCTATTTCATCCAGACGATGGCATATGCAGACTTGCTTGTGGGAGTCAGTTGCTTGGTTCCAACATTATCCCTTCTCCATTACTCCACCGGGGTCCATGAATCTTTGACTTGTCAAGTGTTTGGCTACATAATTTCTGTGCTCAAAAGCGTCTCCATGGCTTGTTTAGCGTTCATCAGCGTGGATCGATACTTGGCCATCACCAAGCCGCTTTCCTACAACCAGCTGGTGACACCATGCAGACTGCGCCTCTGCATCGTCCTTATCTGGATTTATTCATGTTTGATCTTCTTGCCATCGTTTTTTGGCTGGGGTAAGCCTGGCTACCATGGGGACATCTTTGAGTGGTGTGCCATTTCTTGGCATACCAGTGCCTACTTCACTGGCTTCATTGTGTGCCTGCTTTATGCTCCTGCAGCCCTGGTTATATGTTTTACATACTTTCACATCTTCCGCATTTGTCGACAGCACACCAAAGAAATTAGCGACCGCCGAGCCCGCTTCCCCAGTCATGAAGCTGAGTCAACTGGAGAAAGTGGGCCTGGCCACAGCCCCGATCGACGCTACGCCATGGTCTTGTTCCGGATCACCAGCGTTTTCTATATGCTATGGCTCCCATACATTATATACTTTTTATTGGAGAGTTGGCGGGCCCTGGAAAACCCTACCTTGTCTTTTCTAACCACCTGGTTGGCCATTAGCAATAGTTTCTGTAACTGTGTCATCTACAGCTTGTCCAACAGTGTTTTCCGCCTCGGTCTTCGGAGGCTGTCAGAAACAATATGTTCACCATGTATGTGTTCTAAAGACAAGAACGAACGGGAACCCAAACCAAGAAAACGTGCTAACTCCTGTTCTATATAAAGTCGTTCTAGTGACAATCAGATGCTTAGGAACACACTGGCATCGGGCCCAGGGATGCTGTTTTCTCCCCCCAAAAAAATCTCCAATTTTTTATTTTAATTTTTTTTCTTAACACCTCATTTTGGCTACTATTGTTTTGAGTTTTAGATTTGTGTCGGAAATGTGAACCAGTAAAACGCTGATCCAAACAGACATGCAAAGAGCACACAATCCAGAGTCATGCCTTTTGCAGGAAGGGAGCAGAGTATCAAAGAAAATAGTTTTGTTTTTTTTAAAAAAAGGTGTCTGTTTTGGTTAAGATTCGCTAATTAATGCCGATATTCTGCAGAAATGACAGGTCACTTCCTATTTTTCACTCTCAATATATAGCGTCTTCATTGCCTTGCTGGGAGAATAAAAAGATTACTTTCTGAGGCCTAACCGCGGTGATAGACTATTACGCAACCACGAAGTTGACCAAATTGCTGGGTTTTTTTTTCAAAGTACTGTTTTTTGTTTTTTTTTCATTATTTCTAAATTTAATTTTCTCAATGTGTGTTTTTATTATTCCACCAGTTCAGTATAAGAAGACGAGTAGGCGTAAAGCCACTGTCACTGAACGGTTTAGAGAGTTTACAAAAGCCTGTGCAAATTTGCAGGTGACGATGTTCTGCAATGGTATGCGAGTTCTCATCGTCCCCGAGACGCCAGCTGCCTTTTTCCTCTGAGTTACCTTATAAGACATGACTTATCAACTCGTAACTGAGCTGCTATGAATATTTTTATTTATTTTTTTGGCTTTTTTTTAAAATCTATAAATGATGGGTATTGTCGATCTCCAAATTAGATCTCTTTAGTCTTTTGTGTAGACAAGAAGCGTCTCTGATATACCCAACCGGAAGTGGCGGTAACGAGACAATTAATTCATGCCCTATATGTAAGTAATCATATATGCTTCGTGTATTTATTGATCAGTCTTACTAAAAAACGTGGCTCTGGTTTCCAAATAGAAGCTTTTGCAATCTGGTGCCATTCTGATGTTATTGAGCCTTTCGTCTGACCGGCTCCTTCCAGAATTAGAAGCAGTGACCTTTTTATTTTTGGGGGGTGATTTCATCACCCATGCAAAAAAAAAATCCCCTAGAATCTGCTAAATGAACTATGTTTCTGCTATACATTTATTTCACCGTCATTCTATAGTTCATCCGGCTTGCTGCTGTTTTTTGACCGTTCCTCGTGCAGTTTCACTGTACACAGTATATATTTAATAATAAAATAATACAAAAAAAAAGTCTAGTAATACAAGGAATCTTTGTGATCTTTACCCAAAGTTTTATTTAATTAATGCATATTTATATGTCTAGTTACCAGTGATTGCACTGACTGATTTCAGGGGATCAAGAGGAGACAGATGAATATTGAGCATTTCTGGCTATGTGCACACGTTGCAGAATTGTGTGCGTATTTTTCCGCACCGGTTTTGCAAAATCTTTTACCTGCGGATTTACCGCGGAATTCCTGCTGGTTTCGTGCAGATTCCACCTGCGGTTTTACACCTGCGGATTCCTTTTGTGGAGCAGGTGTAAACTGCTGCGGAATCCGCACAAAGAATTAACATGCTGCGGAAAATACAACGCAGCGTTTCCATAGGTTTACATGGTACTGTACAATGCATGGAAAGCTGCTGCGAATCCGCAGTGGCCAATCCGCTGCGGATCCACAGCAAAATCCGCAACATGTGCACATAGCCTCAAGGTTCCTGGAAGGTTTTCTGAAATGGTCTCCCTGCATGCGTGCATGTGTGTGCTAAAAACTGGGAACAATAAGAACAACAGGAGACGAGATCTGAGAATATTTGGAGGTTACATTATATTCTTACAGTTCATCTGTGTATTGATTCCTTTGGCAAACATATTTATTTCTATTGGGGGGGGGGGGAACCTCAAAATGGTAACTGGCAGCAGAAAAAATTAATGCGATTTAGTAAATCTCCATGTTGCATTTTTTTCTTTGCGACTTTTGCACCGTGGGTTCAGCCACAGTGAATCCGTTGCAAAATCTACATGCGGACTTTGATTCTGTTTCTGATGTGGATTTGTCATACATTTGCAAATAATCATGTAACACATGAAAAATTTACATTGGATTTGCTAAAGCAAATAATATCAAATACTTCCACCCTAAGGCCATGTTCCAGGGTAAACTATATTTTTTTCTGCTGCGTTTTTTTATTTCCGTGCAGAAAATTGACTGCTTTTAGCAGTTGAAGCTAATTGGATGCATCCCCAATGTGTGTCTTTTGGCCTATTTTTCTCCTTTTGGCTATTATGGGGAGCCCAAAAGAATGCATTTATAGCAAAAAAAAAAAAATCCTACTATTTTTAATTGCAGAATACCAGTGTTTCTGTACTAAAAAAAAGCTGCTTAAAATGCATAAAGAAGGATACAAACATAATAGAGCAGATTGATATTGCATATTTTAGTACAGAAAAAAATGTAGCATTTCTGAACTTAGGAATATGGCCATAGGGTACATCCACATCAGATTTATCCACCGCAGGAAAACCCTTTCTTGATCAAAATGTTTGGCCCCCGTAAAATAATAAAACCTATACTCCCCTCCTGTGCTGTCGGCGTTCCCACAGTGTCGGCACTCATGGTCCTGGACTCTCGTGCAATTGTTGTGAGACGTGATGCTGGCGCCCAATCGGCGCTGACATCACTGTCCCCGCCTCCAGGGTGCGGCTGATCTCACCTCCTCTTCCTGTTCAATTCGACAGGAGGCGGGGACAGTGACGCCAGCTCTGATTGGGCATCGGTGTCACATGTCACACACGGGAGTCCCGGGGCCGCGAATGCAGACACCGTGGGAAAGGCACCAGCATTGGAGGTGAGTATAAGCTTTATTATTTTATGGGAGTCAAGCGTGAGGTATGAGAAGACGTTATCCAAGTAGTGGACAACTTCTTTAAGCAAATTTTGTTGCCGAAATACTGCAGATGTGCCGTAAATTGACCCTTTTCAGCTCATCTTCTCTGCTTGGGCATAAGGCCCCACGCCGGGAATCAGAATAAGGCCATGTGCACACGTTGCACAGTATTTGTAAACCAAAACCAGGAGTGGGTGAAAAATACAGAAGTGGTGACGTATCTCTATTATACTTTTCCTCTCCTGATTTTGGTTTACAAATACTGATGTTAAATACTGAGCGTGTGAACATGGCTTAACCCTGAGCAGACATTCCCACAGGATCCGCTATGGAATCTGCACAGCAAAAAGAGAAATCGGTGAAATCCGAAATGCTAAATACCTCTGCGAACGACAGAGCAGATTTGCAGAATGTTTCACCTGCTTCACTGCGAATGGTAAAATCTGCCATAAAATAAACCTTGTTTTATGAATGCTCATTCACAGTCCATGCGAGAATCAGCCGTACACTCGCCCCAAGGCAATGTACCCCAGTATCTGAGCTCATATTACTTTTGGTTTTATTTTAACGGATCACATCGTTTGTAATTAGGTTCAAATTGTGGACAAACAATGGGTCTCCGGAGTGACCACATGTTTATGGCTTCCCATTGTTTCCAAATTGATGGTGACCTTCTGTTCACCCATGTAAGTGATCAGTGAGCCCACCTGCCCTCGGCGTTTGCACCTTGGTCATGGAGTATCTGCGTGTGATTACACAGGGTAGTTGCTTATTTCATTATGACGGATCACCGCACACATTACTGGCTCCCGCACATCATAAAGTAGCTTTACATACTGTGGACATTTATACCTGAGCCTGTGGAACATTACTCCATCCTAATACTAATAATGAAAAAGTGGAAATGGTCCGCACGTCCCCATATTCTTCATTGAACTACAGCAGCTGCTAAGCAAAAAAATTGTGAAAAATTACCATGAGGTTCTTGTTAGCATTTTGATCAAAATGTATAAGCCCACTGGAAATCTTTTTTTTGTAAGTGACTGACAGCATACATGCTTTTGGGCACGTGGATCGCTTCCCTTGCTGGAGCAGTGTTACGGCGTCAGTGGTTGATGTGTCAGTGTACATATAATGAAGCAAGGACCCAATTACGAGATCACTATGACGTGGCAGTGGGCTTATACACTTTGATCAAAATGATAACTAAGAACCTCCTATTCAGTTAGGAAAATTTAGCTTATCCGCAGTAGATCAGTGTATAATATTTGGATGTGAGGTCCGCGTCCGTCCCCCTTTTTTTTAATGTATTTAATCCATGCTATGTCCACTGTAAAGAAGTTCGTTTCAAAAAAAAAAAAAAAAAACATTTCAAAGTTATTCCTCGTAATAATGGCTATTTCGAGATACAGAAGATGAAGTCACTTAGCAGAAGAGAGAGTCTCAGTATAGCCTAACAGACATCTCCGAGGATGATGGACAAACAGGCAGTGTTGCCGGTGGCTATTGAATGCCCCTCCGCCCACCTAATAGTGTCCCTGAGCTTATTTGTTTAGCATTATCACGTCATATTATAGGCCCCATGACATCATTATTGAGACTTGGATTTGTAGAGCTCAGTTTAGCATATAGCCAAAAAGTACTTGTGTTAAGGAAACAAACAAAGTTGGCAAAAATTGAAGGAACGTCTAAAGAATGCTAAAATAATGGAACAATAGTGTTGGTCTCCTGGGCATTGATTTCTGGAACAAGGCTGCACATGGAGGTGTACATCCATAAAGCTTCTCATATTGTCAGTGGACATAATGCATATGTCCTCCGCATCTGGCAGCATTATTTATTTATTCAGAAACCACCTCAATGGTATGAACATAGGGCCAAGTCAACAAAAAATGGCGTGCCTGGTGCAATATGGGCTGAGGTATTCGTCTGTTTCTAAAAGTCCGTTTCTTTTTGCTTTTGGTTCCATCTTGCTAAATTGGAATAAATTGCATCGGAAATGAGCGGTCCTGATGATGTCACAACCCCCCACCTACACATTCGACAGTATCACTTGTTCATTAGTGTAAGATCTGTGCACAATACCTTCAGATTTTGCTCACATCTTGGCCGATTTGTGGGGTCGTAATGTCATGGGCGCCACTCGCTTCCGATGCAGTAATGTCACTAGATGGTGCCAAATAACCCTTTTAACATGCTTCATGCTGCCCGAAACAAGGGAATCTTTGACCGGCTCCTGCTTTATAAACGTGTATCCTTCATTCTGAAATGTGGTGGCTGAGTTGAGAGTGCATTTGGGAATTAGGCGAGTAGTCCAAGTGGCAGACCCCAGCCAGCATCTCTCCGCCTGCAAAGCTTGACTCACTGGTTTCTCCCTATACTTTAATTTTTCCAAACTTAAGAGTATGATAATTCTGCCTTAAAGAATGTTTAAAAAAATTATACTCACGTTTTACTAAACCATGTTTAAACTTACCAGGTCATTACTTCCCAATTTTCCCTCGGCACACAGGAACTGCCCAATTGTCCAGAGGTGGGTCACCATTACCGCTAATAATTGGCCATCGGGAATTTCCGCTAATTACTTAGGAAATAAAGGCTAGCGGGGACCAGATAAGCACCAGAATAGTAAATGCGGGAGCTAATGTAGGGGTGACCAATTCTCCTTTTATTACCTTTTTAGCAGTTTTTGTTTGTTTTTTTACCTTTGAGCAAAGCTGAGGGACCTACTCTATGGGAGATGTAGTGATGTCTGTATACGTTCTCATCCAGCTTTCACAATAGTGATTTAAAATAATGCGAAGAAATTTAAAAAAGTTTAATAATTTGACCCGTAAAGACAAAAGTTCATGTTCATTAATTAAATGAATTTGGTTTCTGGTAATAATTAATTAATCATACCTAGAAACTGAAGACTTTTCCAAAAAATTTAGATATTTCTCTTTTAATTGATGTTATTAGTGTCATAGCTGTGAATAAATGAGAGCGTTTTCATGTGAAAATTCTGTGGGAAAATTGTCTTCGCCACTTCCTGTTGGGGATCATATCTGTGCTAGTATTGCCGATTTTCTGTTCCTTCATAGGGACAATAAATTAATGACCATGTCGGATCCATAACATGACGGACACCAGCATTATCCAATGAACAACCTTTTTTGACAATAAATAAGATGGTGTCCAACATCTGGCGAAAATAGTCCTGAATGTTCCACTTTTTTTCCAACATTTTTTATGGAATCTGATGTGACCACCCACTTTGGCCCTCCGAAATATTACAAGGACGGCCATTCTTCTCATGTAATGCTACATTTCCTCTGCAGTGCCCACAGCTTTTCCTGGCAAGATCGGCTGTAAGTGGAAATTGGACCCTTAGGGAATCGGTTGTTTGCTCCAGAGGTCGCATTGTGAAAGGTTCTGTCTCTTTAATATCAGGTTTGAGTGTTGCTAAACTTCCGTTCCTTCCCAAAGATTATGCTCAGAGGTGACCCTGGAAGCTCCGATATGTGATGCAAGGTGCAGGTTACTTGCCGTTTATTGCTGCTTTAGCTGGATCTGCACCTGCTTGTTACTTAATGGAAACTGGTGGCAAAACTACGCTAGATCAAATGGTTTGTGTTATCCAGAAACATAGGGGAAGGTCTCTGGTGGGGTATGATGTCTGTATGTCCTAATGCGAGCTTGTCGGGTGATTCATGCCACCTAAACCATGCGCAGCATGAATCCAAGACATATGCATGGCTTTACTGGCCACGGACGACTTTACCTTTTCCAGTGTTCTCCTGGAACAATACCTTCAGTGTAATATCTCTTATGTCCTGTTTTTGAAATTGCATCAGTCTGTAAGGCTATGTGCACACGTCAGGATTTCTTGCAGAAATTTCCTGATCAAAACCGGACATTTTCTGCTAGAAATCCGCATGCAGACTTTTCGCGTTTTTTTTTTTTTCCGCGTATTTTTCTTGGGTTTTTTTGCTGATTTTTTGCGTTTTTTTCCGGAGGTTCTGAGATGCAATAATATAGTGGGAAATCCGCAAAAAAATCCTTCAAAATTAATGAACATGCTGCGTTTTTTTTCCGCGATGCTTTTTTTTTTCCGCAGGAAAAAAACGCAACATATGCACAAAAATTTCGGAATTCATTCTAAATAATGGGATGCATATGTATGCGTATTTTAAGCATTTTTATAGCAAAAAAACTTGAAAAATCCGCAGCATGTGCACACAGCTTTATAGAAATCCTTTTTATGGGTGCTGAAACGGCATACAAAACTTTTCCCATTTCTCCATTGAGCTTGATATCATGGAGGAGCTAATTAGTTATCTCTGTAAGAATCTGTTGGCTGCAGATTGTAGACTTATGGTCCGTTTCATGGAGCAACCGGCGCCATGATACGACCTTCGGGCGGTAAAATTTTACTGATCGGAAGTTGTGTAAATGACCGTTTTCATAGGCAGACTAAAGTAAACTATCGCACTGACCGATCTATACCAGATCGTTCAGTGCACACAGGCTGCCACAGTTCTCTGCAGCGTGAGTCCTACAGGACAACGTGCCGCCGAGAACGATGATTTTTTCGCTCTGTGCAAAAGATCATTTCACCCTATGAATGAGCGCTTTGCTCATTCATTGGGCGATCGGCAGCCGGTTAACACTGCAAGTGTAAATGGATGACTGCCATTCTTCATGACAGCACTTGCACTTTTTACACTGGACGATGTGCTGCCGAGAATTCGTGATTTTTAAAGCAACTTGAAAATCTCACCCCATGAACGCTCATCCCTGGGGTGACTGGCAGCCTTTTATTCTGCTCCCCATTGGAAATGCATGCTCTTTTAAGCAGTCATGCATATTTATGGGGGTTGTGAGTAATGGCCCCACACAGCGACTTTGGCCACGATACAGGTTGAGCCTCCAAAGATTGCTCCGTGCAGCCTTTTAGTCCCAGCCTAACAATATTTGGCCGGCCGCAATCTGCAGTGTATGGCCAGCTTTAGTCCTAGCCTCGCAGCCTGCCAATCATCACATTCTCTTTATATCCAGAACGAAACGAACTAATTGCAATCAGTTCATTCACGCTGTGGGGGAAAAAAAAGGCCTTAAATGTAATAATTAAAACTGCAGGCAACCCTAGAATAAAAAAAAGGTGTAATCTGTCTCTCCCAATGGCTCACCTGGTCTACCCAGCACGTTATCTGTAAAGCCCAGGCAATATCTGATTTTATGAAGACGGTTGTGAAATCTCTTTAAAGCATTTGGTTTCCAAGGAAACATCTGATTTAAAAAGAAATGAAAAAGCAAAAAAAAAAAAAATCAAAACCTAAAGACCTCATCCTCCTTGTAGATTAGCGGAGGCTTCTCGGCATCGCTTCTTTATTTGATACCACTTTAATATATTGTAGATAAATGCATTTTGTGTAACTTGTGGCTTTTCAGCAGACATAATATAATACACAGGTAAAAGTATTCATTTATAAAAGCGATGCTCGGAGCCGTCCTTCCGACTCGATTCCATATATTTGGATTCCTGAGAAATCAATTGGGCAACATGTATCGCTATGCACTCGTTATATATTCCAAGCCTTAAAAGTTTGTACAATAATATATTCTCAATTAACCCCACTGCCAAACTTCCCATTTACACATTCGTTTTTTCCTCCACTTCTTCCAAGAGTGATGGTTTTGGGGTTTTTTTTATAGTCGCTTGCGTTTTTTTTAAGTGCAATACCAACTTTTAGGGTACGTTCACACAGGACTTTTTTGCTGCTTTTTTTTGCTGCTTTTTTTTATGCTAATTTTCAGCTGCTTTTTACAGTACCAGTAAAGCCTATGAGATTTCAGAAATCTCATGCACACACGTTGGTTTTTTGTTTGATCAGTATTTTCTGCTTTGCTGCTTTTTTTGGACATAGGGCATGTCACTTCTTTCAGCGTTTTTGCTGCGTTTTTGCTGCGTTTTTGCAGCGTTTTTTCACCCATTGACTTGAATGGGTGATGAAAAAAACGCTGCAAAAACGCATGTAGCATTATTTGCTGCGTTTTTTGTGCAGAAAATCATGGCCAGCAGGAAGGGATCTCACAGCCAAGAGCTTAGGGGTGTGGTTAGTGAGGTGTGAAGAGCCATTGTGAGCCATTGTGAGGTGTGAAGAGCCATTGTGAGGTGTCCTGATTGTGATCTATTGTGAGGGAGTTCCTGGTAGTAAGGTGTGAAGAGCCATTGTGAGGTGTGAAGAGCCATTGTGAGGTGTGAAGAGCCATTGTGAGGTGTCCTAGCAGTTGAAAATTGGCATAAAAAAAGCAGCAAAAATCTGCAGCAAAAATCTGCAGCAAAAAAGTCCTGTGTGAACGTACCCAAAAAACGCACCAAATACGCACCAAAATAACGCACCTAAATTAGCATAAAAAAAAGCAGCAAAAAAAAGCAGCAAAAAAAAGCAGCAAAAAAGTCCTGTGTGAACGTACCCTTATTGTTGTTTTGTTTGTATTTTTCCTTTTAGCATATTTTTTATAACTCGGCCAAATTGGGTTTGTGTTGCCACGTTCGGAGACCCATAATATTTTTTCCCCATCTATGCGGCTAGGCGAAGACTTGTTTTTTGGAGTTTTTTTGTGTGTGTGCCAAGTTATAGTTTTTATTGATACCATTGTGGGCTGTATGTGACATTTTGATTGCTTTCTATTGCATTTCTTTGTGATCTGCTCACTTTCTTTGGCCTCAGTCAGACATACTATATATGTTGAACAAATGTGTTGTATCCATAGAACATGTACTCTTTATAATCTATGGCGCTTTTCACATGTCCGTGTTATATCACGGACCCTGTGTCTGTGCAATAGTCATGGAGACATGTCCGTTTTTCTCCTGTATCTCAGATTACCGTATAAAGACCAATACATGTCTATAGGTCAGTGAAAAACACGGACAGCACACGGATGGCAGCAGTGTACAACCCATGTGCTGTCCATGTTAATCCTTGCACAGTATAAGAGAAGGTTTGTAATTTATTTCTTTATCCATCCATGCAAAACAATTGTAGTAAAGCCGGACACACTGATGACTCGCTGATCCAAAACACTGATGACACTGGCACCAATTTTTAACGTACATGAGACCTTAGGCTGTGTTCACATATGCACTGTCACGGGAATACTGCAACAGAGTATCACAAACTCCTGCACTGGTTAGAAGGATTTCACCATCTTATTAAACAGTGTAGATTTTTTTTCCTTGCTAGCGGTGCAAGGCTTAAACTGTTCAGTTGAAGCTCCTGGAGCTTTCCTACTTGGATTTTCTCAGCTGTTCAGTGTTGGCCGCTCGCCTCTGACTTTTAGAGATTTCCAGTGTTAGTTTTTACAGCCTGGTTCTGGAGTTGGAGGTGTAGTTCGTTGTTGGAGTTGATGTTTGGAGAGTTGTTGAAGAGATTGTTGCTTGGCGTTTGTTTGCATGCACATCCTCATCCTCTCCTATTTAGTTTCGTCTTCCTTTATCTCCCCTGTGTCCCACTCTGTTGTTTGGTGAGTGTACATAGTATAGTTGGTATTTTCATTTATCCCTGTCTGTCTTGCCTTGTTTGTCTTGTTACTGTGTTCCATTACACTGCTGCTTCCCTTTATCCTGGCTGTGGGGAGGGAACAGATAAGGTTAATTACTGGAGCACAGCAAGGCACAAGAACCTTGCTTCTCCACCTTCAGGAGTGATCTGGGGGACAGGGATAGACTAGGGTGCCCCTAGTTCTAGGGACCTGGTTAGCGCTCATAGTCCCAAAGTCACAGAACGACATGCGCTATGAATCCCTTTTATTTGTTGCATCATAGAAGCAAGAATCATAGCTGTAACAAATCTGGCACGTTGCTAACACAAACTGTCTGATGGACCCCAATGACTCGAGTTGGGGTGGTTGGCTTTCTGTCTTGGTGTCCAACATTTTATTTCATAATGCTGTTTTTTCCATCATAGATTCTATAACAATTGATGTCACGAAGAAGTGAACACAGCCTAAGGTGTATCAAGGTGTGCTGCTTCTTCCCTGGCTGTAGATGTGGGGAAAATGAAGCATTAGGCATGTTGGGGTTTGTGCGTGAGTCCAGTGGGCGGTGCTGTTCAGTGAGTGACAGTCTTTTCTGTATGACTGCATGCAGAGCTAGCTGTCAATCGCTAGTAGGACCGCCCACTGGACTCTTATACTTACAAATTGCAGCAGCGGGATTGCAATGACCAAAATACAAGTTATTGTGAAACTTTTCCAACAAACTGATATATCATTCTGCTCAGCTTCTCCTTTTCTACATCCTGATGTCCACAGATCAAACTTTATGTACAACGGGACACGTTCCCTTTAAAGACGCTGGAGATCTCCATTTGCTATATATGTCATGGTTGTTCCAGAATTCATAGGCTTATGGGTTTACCAGTGACCCATTACATCCTTGTGTCGTTAGAAAACTGATCCTGCTTCTTCATGAATCTTGACGACGGGTGACTATCTTGTCCCAAGTTTCGCTACGACGGGTGACTATCTTGTCCCAAGTTTCGCTACGACGGGTGACTATCTTGTCCCAAGTTTCGCTACGACGGGTGACTGTCTTGTCCCAAGTTTCGCTACGACGGGTGACTATCTTGTCCCAAGTTTCGCTACGACGGGTGACTTTCTTGTCCCAAGTTTCGCTTGACTTCACTGTTGCAAATGTGCATCTAGTGAGATGATGAAGCCGCGGGGAACAATTCAGGGCATTTTACGGTTTTACTACTGTGCAGAGAATATACCTCTCCAAAGTGCAGGAACATAGGACTAACCTAGGAACGGAGGTTTAGTGTTCAGACGTGAGCACATCGGTATTGGCATATTACGGCTGACATATTACCGCCGAGCCCCACACAGAGGCTGCATACGACGTTGCTAAGCAATCTTGGCTTTCTCTTAAAGGTTAAGTGTCAAAATCTGTTTTACTCCAGGAGAAATAGAATACTGTCTGAACTGCCTTTATGCTATTACCGGCACCGAGAACAAACAGAACGTGTCGCTTTTCCACGATGCATTGTGTCTGCCTTTATTACTTGCTTCTAAAAGCTTTTTTGTCATTGTTTTGACTGTCGGTCTCGCATTTCTTATCATTTAGTGTAGAAGTGCTTCCCTACCCTGATGCTAAAACCTTTACATTTGCCCATTAAATTCCCCAGCGCTCAGCGTTTCACTTGTTCGAGCAGCAGTTTGTACTCTAGAGCTGTAATCTCTGGAGAACTCTCAATAACAGAGACATCTCTGTTACTTTCTCTGTTCTCCTTCACCTTTTGCTATACCACTCATAGTCTCAAAGGTACACAGCGCTCCATAGTATATGATTAATACTTTATTCAATCGTATAGCAAAGCAAATAAAACAGGGATGATACATAGTAAAAAAAAAAAAAAAAGGCAACACACTGCAAGGGAGAGGTATTAAGATCACATAGATGAGCGTGTGCTAAATGGCCAGCTAACATGAAATCATATGTGCTTAGAATTATAGTAGATATATAGCCACATGCACAAAATGATCGGGAAAGCGCAAATACGGGAGCAGAAGTGGATTTGCAAGGTATGTATTTCTCCTTTTCATAGCACAAGACAAACTTTTAGGAATCTTGCGCCTATAGGCAAACCCCTACGCTTTCTGTATAACGAATGAGTACCTACGTACCCAGTTTGGGAGAGTACGCATTTCAGGCCAACAGATCAGCCACTCTGCTGGTCCAAACTGTGAATAATTGGGAGCGCACTGCCATCACGAGAGGCAGAGGAGCGGTGCACTTTTAAAATAAATGATAAGAACACCCCTCTTGGGGGGGTGTAATATATTTAAAGGAGGGAACAGATGGACAGAAAACATAAAGTATGGTGCTACAGCAGGATCTATTACCAGATTTCACAGTTCAAACAGCTTGCATTATTAATTGGATCTCTTGGAACCTGATATGGCTGATGTACTTCCCTTGAAGATCTGTTAGAATGGCTATATAATCCTAATATTAAAATTAGCATTTTATGAGCCCAGCTACAGAGTGAGAAAGCTCACGAGTCCAAGTGTGCTCATCCTCCGCCCAACCATCCTGACAACTGCAGCTTGTACTGAGCAGTGTGAGGAGTCGGCAGCAGGGAGGAACTGTCAATCCAGCTGTTTTGACATGGATTTTCACAATAAATACGTCAGCCCCATTGGGTTTAAGAGATCTGGCTGATAATGTATACTTTTCTTTCATTCGCATCAAGGTTCAACTTTATTGTGAGGAATTTTACATATTGTCCGGCACGCTTTTTTTGCACATGGTAAACCGGTGTTCCCGAGGCTGGTGTGTATGCGCCCTTCCCCGACACTGCATGGAACTGCTACAATCTGAAATGTTTGAAGCAGAAATAAAACCGAGCACAGAAAACTGATGCGTTCAGCGTCCAACAAAGGAACGTATGCGGTCGTTAGCAGTCTCACCACCGAGTAATAAGGCTGAAATGTCCTTATTGCTTCTCTCGAAGGACCTCTGTGGGGGAGAAGAACTCGGGGCTTTATCTTGATGTATCCTTAAGGGTTTCCCTTGTATTGATTAATACTTGATACCATGAAGCCAGTTAGCAAGCTGGAAAACAGGGCGGAAAACAAAAACACAAACCCGGTTATGAAGAATTGAGAAATTAAAATATCAACATACAATTAACGAGATAATATCCAGAGGATCTCGGATAAGTGCTCTGAAGAGATCAGCTGTTAAACCTTCAGCTGGGAAGAAAGATTGTCCCATTAATCTCTTTACTTGCCAACCTGCAGCATATTACCACATTAACCCACTTAATGCTGCGGCTGATACTTCTGCTCCATTGACCTATTTACTGCACTATGTGCCTGGAAGACGCTGCATCATTAACCTCTATTTTCTATATTTAACTCAGGCGCCGATACTGGATACGGGGCATAATCGCTCATAACCATTTCTTTCCATAAACCTTTGTTTTTTCTTCTCTGACAGATGTGATGGGTTGTTATATACACACTCGTGCATGGAAATTACACTTCTTGATTGGTGATGGTCTAGGAGAATGCGAGGCTTCAGTTCCCCAGTTCTTCTAAAGCTTTATGGTTTAATTAAAGAGGATCTATCACTAGATCAAGAGTGGCCAGTTTTGGCTCGTATTTTATTTCCTCTACTCCCTGAGTAATCCCTCTATCTTTAGTCCAATTTTTTATGTTTTGATTTTTTTTTCCCAAGGGGGTGTGGCTCACAGGATCCTCGGGGGTGTGTTTTTAGGTTCTGCATTATTAAGGAAGAGTGAGCTGAATAACTTGGACGAGGATGACAGTGCAATGCTTGGACTGTGGCCACCTGTTTTACCGACCTGCATAGAAATACATTCTTTCTCACGATGGTTGGGAAAGCTGCCAGCCAGTCCATGCACTGCAGTGTGGTCCTCACCCAAGTTATAGAGCCGTCTGACCCAAGCTTTGCCCTGCAAGATATATGTATATATATATATATATATATATATATATATATATACACTCACTGGCCACTTTATTAGGTACACCTGTCCAACTTCTTGTTAACACTTAATTTCTAATCAGCCAATCACATGGCGGCAACTCAGTGCATTTAGGCATGTAGACATGGTCAAGACAATCTCCTGCAGTTCAAACCGAGCATCAGTATGGGGAAGAAAGGTGATTTGAGTGCCTTTGAACGTGGCATGGTTGTTGGTGCCAGAAGGGCTGGTCTGAGTATTTCAGAAACTGCTGATCTACTGGGATTTTCACGCACAACCATCTCTAGGGTTTACAGAGAATGGTCCGAAAAAGAAAAAAAATCCAGTGAGCGGCAGTTCTGTGGGCGGAAATGCCTTGTTGATGCCAGAGGTCAGAGGAGAATGGGCAGACTGGTTCGAGCTGATAGAAAGGCAACAGTGACTCAAATCGCCACCCGTTACAACCAAGGTAGGCCTAAGAGCATCTCTGAACGCACAGTGCGTCGAACTTTGAGGCAGATGGGCTACAGCAGCAGAAGACCACACCGGGTACCACTCCTTTCAGCTAAGAACAGGAAACTGAGGCTACAATTTGTACAAGCTCATCGAAATTGGACAGTAGAAGATTGGAAAAACGTTGCTTGGTCTGATGAGTCTCGATTTCTGCTGCGACATTCGGATGGTAGGGTCAGAATTTGGCGTAAACAACATGA
Organism: Ranitomeya variabilis; assembly: GCF_051348905.1. Lineage (NCBI taxonomy): Eukaryota > Metazoa > Chordata > Amphibia > Anura > Dendrobatidae > Ranitomeya > Ranitomeya variabilis. Next base: position 36,474,639 of record NC_135239.1, on the reverse strand, counting down.
AAGCATGGATCCATCCTGCCTTGTATGGAGCATCTTTGGGATGTGCAGCCGACAAATCTGCGGCAACTGTGTGATGCCATCATGTCAATATGGACCAAAATCTCTGAGGAATGCTTCCAGCACCTTGTTGAATCTATGCCACGAAGAATTGAGGCAGTTCTGAAGGCAAAAGGGGGTCCAACCCGTTACTAGCATGGTGTACCTAATAAAGTGGCCGGTGAGTGTATATATATATATATATATATATATATATATATATATATATATATATATATATATATATATATATATATATATATATATATATATATATATATATATATATACTGCTGCCACTAGGAGGCTGACGCTATGCAATAAAAAAAGTTACAAATATATATTACGGTATGTAGCACTTCCATCCTTCTCATGAATCGTTTTTGTTCTTAGAATAGTACAAGATTGAAATAAACGCACTATAAAAGGCATAAAAAACACATTCACTTTGAAAAGCACATACATTCTGCATTTTACAACACTGATATTGTTAAAGGGAGTCTGTCAACACAAAATAACTGTTCAAACCAAGCACAGACAATCTGTGCACCCTTGGCGCAACTGAAGAGTTTAGCTCATCTTCCCTCCTACTTGTTTTCTATCTTTCTCCTTTTCCTTGATTGTCAAGTCCGGCTTTATAGGAGGATAATTGGGTGGCACTGAACCACTCAGCCACAGCAAGGATGTACCTGAACTCTTGTAACTGGGTTTGAACAGTCACCTTGTGCTGAGAGACTCCATGAAAGAAAAAAAAAACCAAGGTTAATGTGAAGAATTTTTTGTTTCTCTGCCAAAAATCTTTGTTTAAACTTTTGTTACAAACTTCATTTTTGACATTTCTGAAAATACATTTTGAATAAAAATGATCCTGGCACCTCTGATCGGAGTGTGACCACCTGACCCGAGTGTCACCGCGCCACATGTCGGTATGTTCTGCTCTGAGCTCGCACGTTCACTTGAGACCTGTCACTTTTTATTACATTCCTCCTGCCAAAGTGACCGTTCTCTCCTCCATTACAGTGAGAATACCGGCAAGAATATTCCAGCACTGCTTGTTCTTTGCTTGTGACTTGATAGGTATAATTACCAAGGACATTATCCTGCTATGGAAATTGTAGTGTTTGCATCGCCGCTGTCATCTGATACTTTGCCGCCGTCTTTATATGTCTTTACCTGCTATGAAATTTCCAATCGTGTGCAGTCTACTGCTTCTATATGCCCGTGTTACTTGATCTCTCAGTTTTGGCAGAATAACGCAGCATACATTGTGCAATTTTTGTGGTGTTTTTCTTTTGTGTGATTTTGATGTGTTTTTTTTATGCATTCTTTTGAATAGGTAGAAAAAAAAAAGTGGTCAAAACGCTAAAAGAATTGACACGCTGTGGCTTTAAAATGAAAGAAAAATAAAATACACCATTTGACTGAGATTTTGTTTTGCTGCCACTATAAAATGCGGCTCCCCCCCCCCCCCCCCCAACTACCCCCCAAAAAAAGCATGGAAAAAAATGCAGTAATAACGCTATGTGTGAAGAAGCTCATGTAACTAAGATAAACGGAAGGTTTTTGGGGTCAGTCCTAAATGAATGAGGAAGGAGCAGAGCACATGGCGGTCATGAGAGGCTTCTAGCACAGCGAGAGACGTTCCCTGGCGCTGTCCGTGGTGCTGAATGAATCCGATGGCATAGGCACGCTATTTTGTTTGACAGCTCACCAAGGAATAATAGAATTGACTGCCTGTCAAAAGGTTGCACTCTAGGAAGATAACTGCGACATCTTCAGCAAAGAAACGATCTCCGGTGCGGGTCAGCGGGTCAAACAGTCCTGTCTGTAACAATTCCTAACTAGCATCATTAAGCCGCACTCCAGACAGATGGGGCCGCGCTAATTTGCTGGGTCTACGAGTCCAGCGGCAACAACCATAAAGGTAATTTCTCCCCTGTCTTCCTTTTCCGTGAACGCAATTATTTGCAAACTAACCATAAGGGTGTAAAACCTATTTGAAAGCCGCAAATCTAAATAAAGCCAGCGTGCTATTAAGTTGTGCACGCATCGCTAGACACAGACCGATTGGGTTTCTACTTACAGCTACAATCGCAATTTGCAAAGTCAGCGAGAGAATACAGGAAAGGACGTGGGAAAGCTCCCACCCTTGGAGAACGTGTTCTTTCTATAGATTTAGGACGCCAGGTTCCTTTTGTTTCTTGCTCTTACACCGTTTTGTTAAAAGATTGCAGCACAGAACAAGCTGGAATCTGGAAAACAGAAAAATGTCTACGAAGAGACAATAGTATCGTAATATTGTGTGTTGTCACTGATGTTCAGCTGTCTTTGGATCTGAATTCAGCACATTCGGACTGGGGGACCGACTTGGCATGCAGTTTTTGTTCCAATTTTTAATAGCCTGCAAAAAAGTTTTGCAATTTTTTGCCTTTATAAGCCACCTTTTTGAAAAGTGTTGGAGCTAAATAAGGAGGGGACGTAGCTGAGCACTTCCTACAAATTCATCATAATTTATTCCCCAAAAGGTGGCATTAATTACTACAGTCCTAGTAATACAACAACTGATGGATGCAAAAAATTCACTATAGCTGGGCTTGAGAGTTGGGAAATTAAGGTTGCGAGTCGAGAAGTGAGGGTTCCGAGTCGGAAAGTGAGGGTTCCGAGTCGGGAAGTGAAGGTTCCGAGTCGGGAAGTGAAGGTTCCGAGTCGGGAAGTGAAGGTTCCGAGTCGGGAAGTGAGGGTTCCGAGTCGGGAAGTGAGGGTTCCGAGTCGGGAAGTGAGGGTTCCGAGTCGGAAAGTGAGGGTTCCGAGTCGGAAAGTGAGGGTTCCGAGTCGGAAAGTGAGGGTTCCGAGTCGGAAAGTGAGGGTTCCGAGTCGGAAAGTGAGGGTTGCGAGTCGGAAAGTGAGGGTTGCGAGTCGGGAAGTGAGGGTTGCGAGTCGGGAAGTGAGGGTTGCGAGTCGGGAAGTGAGGGTTCCGAGTCGGGAAGTGAGGGTTCCGAGTCGGAAAGTGAGGGTTCCGAGTCGGAAAGTGAGGGTTCCGAGTCGGGAAGTGAGGGTTCCGAGTCGGAAAGTGAGGGTTCCGAGTCATGAGGGGTGAGATTTGCGAGTCGGGATGTGAAATTTGCGAGTCGGGATGTGAAATTTGCGAGTCGGGACGTGAAGGTTTCAACTCTACAACTCTGACTTTGCCTCCACGGTTTTTCAAGATTTACACTCCAGTTCTGACACTTTTTCATAAATGCCCAATAGTTTGATATAACTTTTTTATTTTATTTTTTTATACATTGGAGCCTATAGACTATGAAATATTTATATCAACACTTTGAAACCTGTCTGAATTCAGATGAGATGTTAATCAACGAATTCAATAATATTAATAATAGATACTTTTTTAAAGTTGGTGTTTGTCTTGATACATTTTTACCAACTCCACCCAAAACAATTTTCAACTCCCTATTGTAGTGATTGGCTTCAGCTGACATATGTTCATATGCCAAGAACAGGATATTTAGAGACTGGGAAGTTGGGGAGACGATAATGAGAGATGCGATGGGTGATCAATAAGGTGGGTTATGATTTTTTTTTAAATTATTCATCAATCTGGGCCATTTAAAAAAGTTCTGGATTGACAATATTTTTACATACTTAGTAGTGACCAGTAGGGTTGAGCGACCTTGACTTTTTTAGGGTCGAGTCATGTTTCGCGAAACCCGACTTTTGGAAAAGTCGAGTCGGGCGAAATCGGCCGATTACTGCGCAAAGTCGAGGATCGGCCGGAACACGAAACCCTATGCACGTCAATGGGGATTTTTTTTTTTCTCTCTCTCTCTCTCTCTCTCAACAGAAAATTTCGTTTTGCACATTCCAAATCGCTACTGCGCACAAGCGATAAAATGGTGATAGGCGTGCACGCCCCTAACCCCTATGTCATCACTCTGCCCACGCTCCTTCATTGGCTGAAAAAATGGCGCTAAAGCGTCATACGAAACACGACTTTGCCGCCAAGATCGTGTACCGCATGGCCGACCCCACACAGGGATCGGGTCGGGTTTCATGAGACGCCGACTTTACCAAAAGTCGGCGACTTATGAAAATGAACGATCCGTTTCGCTCAACCCTAGTGACCAGTGCTGTGGAGTTGGAGTCCTGTTTGTTTTCTTGTACATTCAACTTTGATGTGGTCATAACTGAGCAGAGAGGAGTTAAATAAAAAAAGAATAAAAAACAAAAAAGAATTGCAAACTCCCCCATAAAACCATCATATTGAGCTCACTTTTCAGTTAACTTTTTTCTAGCTAGTACAAAACAGAGGCTACAGAAAGTAAATGGTGCAAAAAAATTTAATGGAACCCAATTGCAAAAGTGATTTTTAGCCCCAAATGCTTTGTAGTTAAGTTAAAAAAAAAAAAAAAATTGCCTCCAAAGGTGGACATCCACTTTAATGGTCTCTTTGGCTATTTTTTCCCACTATATAGCTGATCTAAAATTCTATACAGTCGCACTTTTGGATGCAGGTTTTGCATTTCTTAATGACTCTCTGAAAGTTTTCCCACATGAGAATAAAATTCAGACTTAATTCAGTGTTCCCTGGATTTGATAGATCAGTGATGTCCGGTGCTGGTGGCTTGGCATCAGTGGATTTGTAGTTCACCACCACTGGATAATTGACAGGTTGCGTGCACACATGTTGATCTGCCATGAGAAATACCACTGACTTGGATCGGTTCTGTATTTGATGCCAATTAGATTTTTTTTTTTCTTGCCTGTAAAGCAGAAGATGCTGCGTACAGTGATTATTATCATCCTCACCATCATTAGGCAGTACAGCATGTTCTTTAACACCTGGGAGCTTTCTTTTCCCTGAACCTAGCACACTATGACATAAGACAAGAAAATCTCAGATGCTGCAAATCTCTAGATCCAGGTGATTGGGGGGCAAATTAGTGTCTCTGAGCTTAGCTGCAAAACATTACATTTTTTTCCCCTTTACATTAATTTTCAACCTAACATGCTAAACCACTGTAATATAATATCAGCGGCTTAACAAGTGCCATCTGCTGCGTGTATTCCACTACACATATTTGGCCTCCTTTTCCCCAGCTGTCAGTGCGGTGACCTCCTGTGTCAGTGACCACTCTGTCCATACATGTGATACACCACATCTGTGGCCACCAGCAGTTATCTAGCATGTCGCAGGAGAGGGTCCGCCACACACGCAGGAAATAGCAATGCTGGGAGGACGGGAGGTGAGGAAATGGAAGGAGAAAGGAAACCGTGGCCTAGGGCTTGAGGTTTTAGGTTTGGACTTTAAAGAGTAATCATTGTTACAATTTTTATTTCATGAATCAATAATACAGCTAAAAATAAGCAACTTTTGTAATAAATCTTATCAGAGAAATCTGCTTCTTTCACTATCAATTCATAGGTAAAATCCGTGCTCAGCTAGATAAGAGATGGCAGTTGGTGCTTTTCAAATGCTATGGAGGTGGTAGGAGCTAGAGGCTGACAGACATTCTGCTGTAAGTTCTCCTGAAACGACGATTACAGTGCTCCATAGAACTCTGAGCGCCAACTGTCATCTATCTCCATAATGGGAAAACCTGTATTCACTGAAGACATATTTTACCTGTGAAGTGAGAATTTTGAAAATGAAAGATCGGTCCTGGAAGAGAAAGAAGGTATATTTTACAAGTTTCTTAATTTTCATGTGTGCTATTGATTTCTGAAACAAAAAAGTTAAAATAACATTTACTGTTTAAGTGCTAATACTCCCCGACCCCTTCTCTCCCTTTCCGTCCCCCTCTCCCTTTCTGTCCCCTTCTCCCTTTCTGTCCCCCTCTCCCTTTCCATCCCCTTCTTCCTTTCCGTTCCCTCTCTCCCGCTCCCCCTTCTTCCCGTCCATACCCCTCTTCCCCTCTGTCTCCAACTCCCCATCCCCGTCCCCACTCCCCCTGTCTCCTTTTCCCGTATCCTGTCTCCTGCCTGTCTCTTCTGCCTGTCTCTTCTGCCTGTCCCCTCTGTCCTCTGTACGTCCCCTCTGCACGTCCCCTCTGCACGTCCCCTCTGTCCTTTGCACATCCCTTCTCCTCTGCCTGTCCCTTCTTTTCTGCCCGTCCCCTCTCCTTTTGCCCGTCCTCTCTCCTCTGCCCATCCCCTCTCCTCTGCCCGTCCCCTCTCCTCTGCCCGTCCCCTCTCCTCTGCCCGTCCCCTCTCCTCTGCCCGACCCCTCTCCTCTGCCCGTCCCCTCTCCTCTGCCCGTCCCCTCTCCTCTGCCCGTCCCCTCTCCTCTGCCCGTCCCCTCTCCTCTGCCCGTCCCCTCTCCTCTGTCCGTCCCCTCTCCTCTGCCCGTCCCCTCTCCTCTGCCCGTCCCCTCTCCTCTGCCCGTCCCCTCTCCTCTGCCCGTCCCCTCTCCTCTGCCCGTCCCCTCTCCTCTGCCCGTCCCCTCTTCTCTGCCCGACCCCTCTGCCCATCCCCTCTCCTTTCCCCGTCCCCTTTCCTCGCTCCCTCCTCTCCCCGTCCCCTCTCCCTGTCCCATCTTCCCCTTTATCCTCTCCTCCCCTTTATCCTCTCCTCCCCTTTATCCTCTCCTCCCCTTTATCCTCTCCTCCCCTTTGTCCTCTCTTCCCCTTTGTCCTCTCTTCTCCTTGTCCTCTCTTCCCCTTTTTCCCCTCTTCCCCTTCGTCCCCTTTTGCCCTTTCGTGCCCTCCCCTCCTCTGCCCATCCCCTCTCCCCTCCTTGTCCCCTTTTCTCTCAAAATCTACATAATAACCAATATTGCCCCGATTACAGCCACCAAATTGACTGAACCAAACAAACCTCGTTGCTTCCCTCATTGCTAGATCTCTGAGAAACCAGGCAGATTTGCTTTCCTTGAATCTGAGAACTCCCATGGGAGCTATAATGGCAGCCATGTTTGTTAAAATACAGACGGCAGAATAAATAAATGTCAAAATCAAATTTGTAGCAAAAAAAAAGTGACAGCAAAAAGATAATTTTGTTCTGATTGTCACAATCGGTGCATGTGGCCGTATCACATCGCTGTGCACAAGCTTTATATTTGATGCCAAGGATGAATTGCATTTTATCCGGTGGCTTACCTGGTCTCACAGGACCGCATCCGATTTGGTCCTTGGCTCTGAATACACAGCTGGGGCGCAAAGCTGCAATACGTCGTGTGGATGTGCCCTTATAGGAGGGGTTTCCTTAAGGGGGAAGATGACTTTGTAGGAATAAGCACAAATCTAATTACAGTGGGCGGCATGTAAAAGTTTTGGCACCCCTGGTCAAAATGACTGTTGTTGTGAACAGTTTAGAAGTTGAAGTTGAAATGATCTCTAAAAAGCCTAAAGTTAAATTTGACGCAGTTGGTTTGTATATTAGGAAAAAAATGTATATATCGTATATATTTTCATCTTCTACATTTTAAAAATTACAAAGAAGAAAATGGTACGATGCAAAAGTTTGTACCTAGTAGCACCCCCTTTTGTAGGTATCGCAGCTTGTAAACTCTTTTTGTAGCCCAAGAATCTTTCAATTCTTGTCCGAGGGATTTTCATCCATTTTCCTTGGAAAATTCTGCCAGTTCTGTGAGCTTCCTGGGTCGTCTTGCATCTTCTGCTATTTAGAGGTCTAGTTACGAATTTTCAATGATGTTCAGATCAGCGGACTGTGAGGGCCATTGTAAAACCTTCAGCTTGGGCCTTTTTGAGGTAGTCTATTGCTGATTTTGTCGTGTGTTTAGGATTATCCATTTGTAGAAGCTATCTTCTTTCTACAATGTTTGGTGAGATGTTCTTTTCCTGAAATTCTGTGCCTTTTTTGCTCCACACATACCTTTGATCACTGTGGCCAAAGAGTTCTGTTTTAACCTCATTGGTCCACAGGATGTTTCCAAAATGCATCAGACTTGTTTAGATTGTGATGGGTTGACTCACTCAGTTGCTTCACAAGGTAGACACAAGGAACAGTTCTGGTAGTAGTTCACCTGCTGGTTTATAATAGACAGCATAAACCTTATCAGGATTGAGCAAAACAAACAAAGCCTTTCCGGCATAAGGATAAAACAAAACAAAGATGAAGTAAATCAGGCTTCACTGCAGGTAACTCGCACAACGTCCTTAGCTCCTGGAGCTATGTGGGGGTTACACCTCTCCCCAACACACCACACCCACTAACTCATGTCCAGGTATTTAACACCCCATGTGATAATCACATGACCGTGACAGGTCCTGTCAGGAATCTGCAGGTGGAGATACGGTGGACCCCCTCCCACCCGCTCTATGGAGGTCCACTAAAACAAGCCCATAATAAACTTAACCCTCTCAACACATAGCGTGCTGGTGGAAAACTATTCTGGTTTCACATCACTGCAGCTAATATGCGCTTGACTCATATCTCCCTTCATACACTGTGCGAGTGACCCTGTCACAAGATGTTCTTTTGCATATTTCTGATGCTGAATTTTATGGTGAGGATGCAGGAGAGGTTTTCTTCTGATGACTCTTCCATGAAGGCCATATTTGTGTAGGTGTCTCTGAACAGTAGAACAATGTACCACAACTCCAGAAGTCTTCTAAATCTTTCTGAAAGTCTTTTGCACTCAAGCGGGGGTTCTGATTGGCTTCTCTAGCAATCCTGCTAGTAACTCGCGCTGAAATTTTGCTTGGTCTTCCAGACCTTTTCTTGACCTCCACTGTTCCTGATAACTGCCGTTTTTTAATTACATTTCAAACGTAGTCAAGGGCAACTTGAAAATGCTTTGCTATCTTCTTATAGTCTTCTCTACTATGTAGGCCTCAACCATTTTCATTCCATTTTTTTGGCACAAGGTTAGAGGAGGCTGGGTTTTTATAAAGCTGGAAAATTTTCATCACCTGGCCTTTCCCAACGATATTGGTGAACAAGATGTAACTCTGTGCTTGTACTTGTAGGGATATAAATAATTTTAATGCATTGAGCAATAATATACCGTAAATTACCCTCGTATAGACCGCAGTCAGTATCTTGCTTGTTGATTTTGGATGCTCTTTGCATTTTATCCATATTCACAGTTCATGCCCAAACTCTTCCTGCGTGGAGCCAGTTTGTACAAGCAGCCTGTTGGCCTCCCCATAGTTCTGATCTCCCTCCATGTGCAAATTACAAATAGCCCAGGGGCCGACTGACACTTCATTTTCAGCATGATTGCCTCTATTAATGTCAGGGAGATCTATGTTACATCATTATCATAGCTGACACTGATTGCTTGCAAATTCGGTTTTCCCTTGTTCTGTCTTCACAGCTCCTTGTGTTGCCCGGATTATAGACAATCTCCATAATGCAGTAATTATCATTCACGGCTTTTGGAAGCAATAAATCGAGTGTGAGATGATTTTTATTTTAGATTTATTATAATTTCCTTTGCAGTTTTAAGCAACACAGGGCAGATGACAATCAAGCTAATCTGTATTACAGTACCATCGTTGGTAGAAAGAAAATATGACGGGAAGGTGAGCTCCTCCAGAGAAATGGAATCCAGTTATTCTGAGACACAGCACCCCGATGGATGAATGGACTATGGATGCGGTTTTTCCTGCCGCTCGTTCGTCGGGTGAAATGCTATTTTAGATTGCACTTTTGATCATCGTTCTCGGCAGCGCATTGTCTTCTGCAAACAGGACTCGCTCTGCTGAAAACAATGAGCACTGAGTGATCTATTACAGATTGTTCTTTCTCTGGGCATCATCAGGACTTTTTGCCCATATAACCAGAATTTTAAATGACCACCGATCAACAAACAAGGTCGTTTAGTGTCGCCGGTCTGTCCACCTAAATGAACCTTAAGGACAGGTGGAGATGGAGTGAGTTGGACAACTTCAGGGAAGGTGCCCGGCTAACACGACCGTATAAAAATGGTTTCATCCAGAAAACGCTGACTTTTTTTATCTCGCTTGTCATCCGTATACAGTCCGTTTTTTAACAGATCTTTTAGAAGATCATTTACCAGTTTCCTATGTTACAGAACTGCAATGCATCCATAAAGAAAATGATGCTATCCTGTGGCTCCATATGGCATCCAATGTGTTTTTTTGTGCACCCATAGACTAGAATGGGAGAGCCTCACCAACACATGGAAGGAACTAGCGCACACTGCGATTATTTTTTTTAATCTTTTTTCAAACGCAGATTTGGTCCATGAAAAAAAAAAAATTGCTCATCTGCACTGCCCCATAGAACAACAGTGATCCGAGTGCAGTCTGATTTTCGTGGACTGTCAACACGGAGAAGGTGGAGAAACTTTTTTTTTTAATGTCTCCATGTACGAGAAAAATGGATGACCGTCGGACCGTCCTCTGATCAAAGTCTGGTCAGTATAATGGGTCCATTTTTCTCATGTGTGAATGAGCCCTTGGGTCTCGTTTTTCCTGGGCTTTCTAGATTGAAATCTTGATCGTTTTCTCCCATTACTATCCGCATCCTTCACATTCAGCTTTTTTTGTCTAAGCAGCGGTTTTCCTCCAGCTCCATCCCTGATATAAGACACCAGATAAGCGGCGAGTCCTAACCAAGTGCTTACAGAATTTATCATTTGCATCTGCTGAGATGTCGGAGATGCAGCGAAGTCTTCTCCATATCAGCTCCCACCCCTCACGTACCACTAAACACTCGTACAGCACATGTTACTTGGATTTCGGAATTGCTTTGGCGCCTCAAGACACAAAAGAGATCCGTCTTAAAATAGCACCGAGCCATCGCAGGGCTCCTGCGAGTGCAGCAATCACCGTCTCACATCTGCATGATAATGCTGCGTGTATTTCAGGACCTGCGCAAGCCTTGCCGAGCCGTCTAGTGCCCAAATACCTCTCTGTAGATGGCCGCCGGCAGGAAGATTTAAAAAAAAAAAAATGTAAAAGGTTTGTGATCTGAGTTAGACAATAAGGGGAATGATTAAGTGCAAGACTGGTAATTTGGAAGATTAGGGAAATCTGCAACAAAATCTGCATGCAGCGCGCAGATTTTGTTGCACATTCGGTTGCTTGTGAGACATGGAAAAAAGAATAAGACCACAGTTGCAAAATATTCAATCCTAGTTTTATTTTGCAACGGTGACAAGAATTACCCTGATTTTCCTTCCCATAGGGAAGCACTGAGGATACATCATTATCATGTCATGATTTCTCCAAATCTCCCCTTGCAGCCCTATTTTAGAGTCATTATTTTGTATCATTCAGGTCTCCTTCAGATGTCTGGGTTGCATGCACGTATGCATTTTTTGCTCTTTTTTTTTCTTTTTTTAACGGATACATGCACCCATTATAATCTATGGTGCTGTTCACATGTTTGTGTTTTTTACGGACCAGGTGACCATGCAGAACACACAGAGACATATCTGTTTCTTTCCGGCAGCACAGATGACAAGGGCTAATGCAAGTCTATTGGTCAAGAGAAAAAGACTCACATCACACGGATGGCCTCTGTGTGCAGTCCGTGTCTAACACTGCAAAGTGTAGGAGAAGCTTCGTAATTTATGATCTTCTTTATCCATCCATGAAAAATGCTGATGGCAAAAATGGACACACGGATAACGCATTGGTGGGGAAAAACGGACACGTGGATGACACTGATGGTAAAAATGGACACATGGATGACCCACTGATGGGGAAAAACTTAGACACGAATGACCCACTGATGGGGAAAAATGGACACATGGATGACCCACTGATGGGGAAAAATGGACACATGGATGACACACTGGGGAAAAACGGACACACGGATGAGACTGATGGTAAAAACGGACACACGGATGACACTGATGGTAAAAACGGACACACGGATGACACTGATGGGGAAAAACGGACACACGGATGACACACTGGGGAAAAACGGACATACGGATGACACACTGATGGGGAAAAATGGATCACACACTGATGGGGAAAAATGGACACACGGATGACACTGATGGGGAAAAACGGACACATGGATGACACTGATGGGGAAAAACGGACACATGGATGACACTGATGGGGAAAAACGGACACACGGATGACACTGATGGGGAAAAACGGACATACGGATGACACACTGATGGGGAAAAATGGATCACACACTGATGGGGAAAAACGGACACACGGATGACACTGATGGGGAAAAACGGACACATGGATGACACTGATGGGGAAAAACGGACACATGGATGACACTGATGGTGAAAACGGACACATGGATGACACACTGGTGGGATAAAACTGATACACAAATGACTGATGGGGGAAAAACGGTCACACGGATGACACATTGATGGGAAAAAAGAGGCCCACCGATGACACTGATGGTAAAAACGGACACATGGATAGCACACTTATGGGAAAACGGACATACAGATGACACTGATGCACAACACTGATGACACAGGTATCATGTTTAAACACGGACGTGTGAATGAGGCTTAAGTTGCATCAGCTTTTTTAAAGTTAATTTAGACTACGTTCCCACATAGCCAAAACCCAGTGTATTTTCTGCTGCATATTCGCTTGTGGAAGCACTGCTCCAGCCGTGTGCATGGGATACCACGAAACACTCAGGCACACAAGCATAAATTTTACTAGTGCAGCAGGTTGCAAGTCAGCAGCATGCCGATTTATCCCGCAGTTATTCTTGCTGATTTAACTTTTTGCAACACAAAGGGTGAAATGTCCGGATCACCTGTAGTTTTTGCACGATACCCGCAGCGCTAAATACCAGTCACAGTTATGCTGGCACAGACAGAAGGCTCCTGGGCAAGAGCCATATCTGGGCCATTTGCAGTCCAATAGCTCCTCATAGTGCACCATCCCACCTGCTTTGGAGTTGGCAGTGGCTCCCTTTCCTCATGGGCCCGGGGTTACTGGACAGGTTGCACCAATGGTTTGCCCCTGTGCTGCCCCATTTCTACTGTTGGTGGTCCGCAGTGAAGATGCTATATGTTGTTTTTTGTTTTTTAAAGCATGGCTCAGCGCAGATTTTGTAAAATCTGATCACTTTGCTTTACCTTCTGTTCACAAATGTCCGCCCCATGTGAACAGAACCTTATGATGTGTGCACAATGACATTGCAACAGATCGTTCCCGTTATTATTTTTCTGCTCAAAAGCACTGAAATGGATTGTTTTCATCAGCAGAGCAGTAATCGCACGTCCACCGTCTCCGCGCCCAACTGTCCATGTCTCCTGGTGAAGTTGTAGCATGCGGCTGGGAGAGAGCAGTATGAATAGGGGTGCGCAAAAATCTATTTCAGGTTGAAGTAATTGATGTCTTGCTGCAGAGAACGGCTCTGGGTAAAAATAGGCTGCCTCAGATGGTGCAGGAGAAAGGTAATTAAGAGATAAAAAGCAATGAGCATCTCTGTTACTACAGCGCATATCGAAAATACAAACACTCATTTCGTGTGTCTCCAAACTTAGCGACGGGGGAGGGTGGAAGATGGGCGACTGTCATTGTCGGAGCCGTGAGCCTGTCTGACGACACATATTGTTCATTATGAAGAGAACATAGAACGGGGATTACGTTGATCGCTCCATGTACATCTGCTGGAAAAACCTCAAACGCTTTCTAATCATCGCCTTTCCGTTGCTTCCCTATCAGATTTGCATCTCTTTGAAACGGTTTTTAATTAGTCTGGCTGCATTACCTCCCATTACCCCTGGAAACTGTCCCTTGACTCCTATCAATTTTTTTTTTGCATCGCATTCTTATTTTTTTAATTTTTTAACTACCGGTACATTTTGAGGAAATGCTACCTGTTGAGATGCCTCGGATTCATGTACCGTAAATCATTAGCGCACCTCTGGAGACCCCCACTACTGTCAGCATCCTTTTTTAAAACTAACACCAAATTCTGAAAGCGGTGATTTTTGGGAAACGTGCTGCAACATGAGCTTTACATCTGTGCTTTAGGTTCAATTCGTTTTTATGATTGGGCAAATTTTGTTTTATGGGCCACATCTGGTAGTTTGAGGTTAATGTTCGGACCACAGACAGGGATTCTAGGGCACAGTGTACACCTGGCCTGCATAGACACCTGTCAGGCACGTACATACTGTTGCACGCGGCATACACCTCTCTGTACGCGCTCTTCTCAGTGTGCGCACCTGATAGCTGCTCCCTATTGCGTCCCCTGAGCAGCACAGCGGAGAAACTCCATCCCTGAGCCGCACCGTGGGGGGGGGGGGAAATCTGCACCCCTGAGCATCACAGCGGGGAAATCTCCACCCCTGTGCATCACAGCTGGGGAAACGCCACCCCTGAGCGGCACAGTGGGGGGAAACTCCACCCCTGAGCAACACAGTTGGGGAAACTCTACCCCTGAGCATCACAGCGGGGAAATCTCTACCCCTGAGCATCACAGCTGGGGAAACTCCACCCCTGAGCATCACAGTGGGGGGAAACTCCACCCCTGAGCATCACAGTGGGGGGAAACTCCACCCCTAAGTATCACAGCTGGGGTAAACTCCACCCCTGAGCATCACAGCTGGGGTAAACTCCACCCCTGAGCATCACAGCTGGGGAAACTCGACCTCTGAGCAGCGCAAAGTGATCCCTGCAACCAATCAATAAAATCTACGAGGGAACCACATGCTAAGCAGCCATGTTAAAAAATAAATAAATAAATAAATCTTTTCACAGTGCCCAAAATGTCATCTTGGAACAGAAGGTGGCTTGCTTTGTTCCAAAAGTGCACTTTGAGCTGGGAGAAAAGAGATTTGGCACTTATTCACATGTGACATGAGGCCCACTAATGGACATCCCCTTTGAAATGCCCCACTAACTGCTGTGTGTATTGCATAAAAAAATTGTATACTTTCCTGCTGCACCTGCACCCTCTGTCCCCTCTAAGTTCTGTGTTTCCCGCCAGTCCTGTGACATTAATAAAATTGTGGTGTAATGGCTGCCCTGGACCGTCGGGGAACACAGTGCTTGGAGCTGATGGAAAGATAATCTAGTGGGACTCGCCATCTCACCTGGATTCAGGTGCACAAATTTGATACGGCATCAAAAGGAGAAATCCGGCACTGTTACGTGGATGAAAAAATATAAAAACACCTTTTATTTTGCAAAAAGATTAAAATCATCCAGCGCATGTAAAAAAGAACCAATCTGATGCATTTCGAACACAATATGTGGTCTTAATCGTAGCATGGACGGAGGGCGCAGGTGCAGGAGTATATCATTTTCAGTTTTCTGGTTATAGTTTTCTCGCCACCGAGTCCAGTGCTGCCTTTCCGTCGCTCTTCCAGTCTCTGTTTACTGTCTGCAGCGGTGACCTCATGGCTCCAGCGCACGTCACCTCTGCAACGGCTGTGCTCAGTGATTGGCTGCAGAGGTGATGTTCGCTGTAGTCATGATGCAGCTAGTTAACAAATACCAGAACAGTAGCGGAAAGGCAGCACTGGATTCACACAGGGCAAGTAACATACAAATGTATTATTTTGACTCTGCATCGGCCATTAGAGGCCATAAATCTATACAATGCCTAATCGGGGGCCAGTAAGTTTAAAGGGATATGAGACCTTTGTGATCAGGGGCTTTAATTCAACGTATGGTGTGGACCGCCCTACACGCGTGTAACTGTATGGCCAAATGGGAAGGAGGCAGCGCACAAACACTGGATCAATATGCTCGATCGTGGGCTTCGGTGAACAAGAGTTTATGTGCCGAATCGATGAGATAAGGACAAGGATATATAAGACGGAGCCAGATAGACTGAGTGTAGGAAGACTTGGCAGTGGAGCCTGTGGGAGAGAAATCACCCAGAGGACTGGAATTGGAATCAGGTAATTGAATCAGTGAGAGAGAAATAACAACGCTCGGCGCACATTTATTCCAGACTGCGACACAGCAAACTTGTGCTTTTTATTTCCAGATGCTGAAGGTTTATAGATTTAACTAGCTGTACTACCCGGCTTCGCCCGGGTTAATGACTGCTGTTAGCAAAATAGAATGTGTTAACAAAAATTTATTCTGCACACAAAAACCACAAAACAAATAAATAGAAATGTAATTATTAAAAGGCAAAAACTAAGCAAATAGAAGCATTTCACAACATATATTAGCTTTGTTATACTGAGAATGTCTTTGTTGCCTATATTAACCAATCAGAGCTCAGGTTAATTAACTGTAGCAAAATAGAAGCTGAGCTGTGATTGGTTGCTATTGGCAGCCTGATAAATCCCCAGCCAACAGGAAGCCCTCCCCCCTGGCAGTATATATTAGCTCACACATACACATAATAGACAGGTCATGTGACTGACAGCTGCCGTATTTCCTATATGGTACATTTGTTGCTCTTGTAGTTTGCTTATTAATCAGATTTTTATTTTTGAAGGACAATACCAGACTTGTGTGTGTTTTAGGGCGAGTTTTATGTGTCAAGTTGTGTGTGTTGAGTTGCGTGTGGCGACATGCATGTAGCGACTTTTGTGAGATGAGTTTTGTGTGGCGACATGCGTGTAGCAACATTTTGTGTGTTGAGTTGCATGTGACAGGTTAGTGTAGCAAGTTGTGTGCAGCAAGATTTGTGCATGGCGAGTTTTGCGCGTGGCGAGTTTTATGTGTGGTGCATTTTGAGTATGTGCAAGTTTTGTGTGAGGCAACTTTTGCATGTGGTGCAACTTTTGTACATGTGGCAATTTTTCTGTGTGTGCAAGTTTTGCATGAGGTGAGTTTTCCATGAGGTGAGTTTTGCACGTGTGGCGAGTTTTGCGTGAGCCTAGTTTTGCATATGGCGAGTTTTGCATGTAGCGAGTTTTGAGTGGTGACTTTTGTGTTTCGACTTTTATGTGGCGAGGTTGGTGTGTGTGTGTGGTGAAATGTGTGCTGAGGGTGGTATATGTGTTCAAGCACGTGGTAGTGTGTGGCGCATTTTGTGTTTGTGTTCATATCCCCGTGTGTGGTGAGTATCCCATGTCGGGGCCCCACCTTAGCAACTGTACGGTATATACTCTTTGTCGCCATCGCTCTCATTCTTTAAGTCCTCATTGTTCACATCTGGCAGCTGTCAATTTTCCTCCAACACTTTTCCCTTCACTTTTTCCCCATTATGTAGATAGGAGCAAAATTGTTTGGTGAATTGGAACGCGCGGGGTTAAAATTTCACCTCACAACATAGCCTATGACGCTCTCGGGGTCCAGACGTGTGACTGTGCAAAATTTTGTGGCTGTAGCTGCGACGGTACAGATGCCAATCCCGGACATACACACATACATACATACACACATTCAGCTTTATATATTAGATATACCTGTATGTAATCTCCTGTATATAGTATATACCTGTGTGTCATCTCACCTATATATAGTATATATCTGTGTGTCATCTCCTGTATATAGTATATACCTGTATGTCATCTCCTCCTATACATAGCATATACCTGTGTCATCTCCTCCTGTATATACTATATACCTGTAGGTAATCTGCTCCTGTATATAGTATATACCTGTGTGTCATCTCCTCCTGTATATAGTATATACCTGTATGTCATCTCCTCCTGTATGTAGTATGTACCTGTATGTCATCTCCTCCTCTATATAGTATATACCTGTGTGTCATCTCTCCTGTATATAGTATATATCTGTGTGTCATCTCCTCCTGTATATAGTATATACCTGTGTGTCATCTCCCCTGTAAATAGTATATACCTGTGTGTCATCTCCTGTATATAGTATATAGCTGTATGCCATCTCCTCCTGTATTAGCCCTCGTTCACACGTTATTTGGTCAGTATTTTTACCTCAGTATTTGTAAGCTAAAATGGCAGCCTGATAAATCCCCAGCCAACAGTAAGCCCACCCCCTGGCAGTATATATTAGCTCACACATACACATAATAGACTGGTCATGTGACTGACAGCTGCCGGATTCCTATATGGTACATTTGTTGCTCTTGTAGTTTGTCTGCTTATTAATCAGATTTTTATTTTTGAAGGATACCAGACTTGTGTGTGTTTTAGGGCGAGTTTCGTGTGTCAAGTTGTGTGTGTTGAGTTGCGTGTGGCGACATGCATGTAGGGACTTTTGTGAGATGAGTTTTGTGTGGCGACATGCGTGTAGCAACTTTTTGTGTGTCGAGTTGCATGTGACAGGTTAGTGTAGCAAGTTGTGTGCAGCAAGTTTTGCGCATGGCGAGTTTTGCGCGTGGCGAGTTTTATGTGTGGTGCCTTTTGAGTATGTGCAAGTTTTGTGTGAGGCAACTTTTGCATGTGTTGCAACTTTTGTGCATGTGGCAATTTTTCTGCGTGTGGCAATTTTTCTGCGTGTGCAAGTTTTGCGTGTGGCGAGTTTTGCACGTGTGGCGAGTTTTGCATGTGGAGAGTTTTGCGCGTGGCGAGTTTTGAGCGGCGACTTTTGTGTTTCTACTTTTATGTGGCGAGGTTGGTGTATGTGTGGTGAAATGTGCACTGAGGGTGGTATATGTGTTCGAGCACGTGGTAGTGTGTGGCGCATTTTGTGTGTGTGTTCATATCCCCGTGGTGGTGTGATTATCCCATGTTGGGGCCCCACCTTAGCAACTGTACAGTATATACTCTTTGGTGCCATCGCTGTCATTCTTTAAGTCCCCCTTGTTCACATCTGGCAGCTGTTAATTTGCCTCCAACACTTTTCCTTTCATTTTTTCCCCATTATGTAGATAGGGGCAAAATTGTTTGGTGACTTGGAAAGCGCGGGGTTAAAATTTCACCTCACAATATAGCTTTGACGCTCTCAGGGTCCAGACGTGTGACTGTGCAAAATTTTGTGCCTGTAGCTGCGACGCCTCCAACACTTTTCCTTTCACTTTTTCCCCATTATGTAGATAGGGGCAAAATTGTTTGGTGAATTGGAAAGCGCGGGGTTAAAATTTCACCTCACAACATAGCCTATGACGCTCTCGGGGTCCAGACGTGTGACTGTGCAAAATTTTGTGGCTGTAGCTGCTACGGTTCAGATGCCAATCCCGGACATACATACATACATACATACATACACACACACACACATTCAGCTTTATATATTAGATTTTCATTTCTGTTCAGGTATAGGGTCAGCTCTTGAAATATCAGCGACAAATGCAATTGTGCAATCAGATATTGGTCTATTTATGTTAAGGGTTTATTCACACAACTCCATAAAAGTTGTATGAAGACCTAATACACCTGTGTTCCAACAGATTAAATCCCAGATTACCTTTGTAAAGAGGTATTTATTTATTTTATGGGAGACTATTCCAGTACCCAGAGGATTTGTGACCCACACTGTTCTGCCGGACCTTGACGTCTTCTTGCATTACTTACAACCTTGGAGTCGTAGCACCTGTAGATTTCCATACTTCCTATTGGATTTCAATGGAGAGGTGGCCATGCGGTTTCGTTAACAATTTGCTCCAGGACTCGCTCATTCTCCGTATCTGTGAGTCCCAGCTGCCTCACCAATGTGACATGTCTGACTGACGAAGTGTTGTCCTTGAAGTGCTCAAAATGGGTTATTTCATTCACGGGCGTCTCCTGCAGATAGCAGTGACAGATGTTTTGCGGTCAGAGACTGTATCCAGAAAGTCAATTTATCACCGTTGCAGCGGCAGACACATGGACATATGTACGACTCCATATTTTGACGATATTCTGCCTTAGAAGAAGTGCTTCTACTTACAGTGGGGCAAAAAAGTATTTAGTCATTCAGCAATAGTGCAAGTTCCACCACTTAAAAAGATGAGAGGCGTCTGTAATTTACATCATAGGTAGACCTCAACTATGGGAGACAAACTGAGAAAAAAAAATCCAGAAAATCACATTGTCTGTTTTCTTATCATTTTATTTGCATATTATGGTGGCAAATAAGTATTTGGTCAGAAACAAAATTTCATCTCAATACTTTGTAATATATCCTTTGTTGGCAATGACAGAGGTCAAACGTTTTCTGTAAGTCTTCACAAGGTTGCCACACACTGTTGTTGGTATGTTGGCCCATTCCTCCATGCAGATCTCCTCTAGAGCAGTGATGTTTTTGGCTTTTCGCTTAGCAACACGGACTTTCAACTCCCTCCAAAGGTTTTCTATAGGGTTGAGATCTGGAGACTGGCTAGGCCACTCCAGGACCTTGAAATTCTTCTTACGAAGCCACTCCTTCGTTGCCCTGGTGGTGTGCTTTGGATCATTGTCATGTTGAAAGACCCAGCCACGTTTCATCTTCAATGCCCTTGCTGATGGAAGGAGGTTTGCACTCAAAATCTCACGATACATGGCCCCATTCATTCTTTCATGTACCCGGATCAGTCGTCCTGGCCCCTTTGCAGAGAAACAGCCCCAAAGCATGATGTTTCCACCACCTTGCTTTACAGTATGTATGGTGTTTGATGGATGCAACTCAGTATTCTTTTTCCTCCAAACACGAAAAGTTGTGTTTCTACCAAACAGTTCCAGTTTGGTTTCATCAGACCATAGGACATTCTCCCAAAACTCCTCTGGATCATCCAAATGCTCTCTAGCAAACTTCAGACGGGCCCGGACATGTACTGGCTTAAGCAGTGGGACACGTCTGGCACTGCAGGATCTGAGTCCATGGTGGCGTAGTGTGTTACTTATGGTAGGCCTTGTTACATTGGTCCCAGCTCTCTGCAGTTCATTCACAAGGTCCCCCCGCGTGGTTCTGGGATTTTTGCTCACCGTTCTCGTGATCATTCTGACCCCACGGGGTGGGATTTTGCGTGGAGCCCCAGATCGAGGGAGATTATCAGTGGTCTTGAATGTCTTCCATTTTCTAATTATTGGTCCCACTGTTGATTTCTTCACTCCAAGCTGGTTGGCTATTGCAGATTCAGTCTTCCCAGCCTGGTGCAGGGCTACAATTTTGTTTCTGGTGTTTTTTGACAGCTCTTTGGTCTTCACCATAGTGGAGTTTGGAGTCAGACTGTTTGAGGGTGTGCACAGGTGTCTTTTTATACTGATAACAAGTTTACAGGTGCCATTACTACAGATAATGAGTGGAGGAAAGGGGAGACTCTTAAAGAAGAAGTTACAGGTCTGTGAGAGCTAGAAATCTTGATTGTTTGTTTCTGACCAAATACTTATTTTCCACCATAATATGCAAATAAAATGATAAAAAAACAGACAATGTGATTTTCTGGATTTTTTTGTCTCAGTTTGTCTCCCATAGTTGAGGTCTACCTATGATGTAAATTACAGACGCCTCTCATCTTTTTAAGTGGTGGAACTTGCACTATTGCTGACTGACTAAATACTTTTTTGCCCCACTGTACATAATTAAAGGAGTTGTCCAGGACTAAGGGTACCGTCACACATTGAAATTTCCATCGCTACGACGTTACGATTCGTGACGTTCTAGCGATATCGTTACGATATCGCAGTGTCTGACACGCAGCAGCGATCAGGGATCCTGCTGAGAATCGTACGTCGTAGCAGATCGTATGGAACTTTCTTTCGTCGCTTGATCACCCGCTGACATCGCTGGATCGTTGTGTGTGACAGCGATCCAGCGATGTCTTCGCTTGTAACCAGGGTAAACATCGGGTAACTAAGCGCAGGGCCGCGCTTAGTAACCCGATGTTTACCCTGGTTACAAGCGTAAACGTAAAAAAACAAACCGTACATACTCACCCGTCGGTGTCCTTCAGGTCCCTTGCCGTCTGCTTCCTGCTCTGAGTGCCGGCCGGAAAGTGAGAGCAGATCACAGCAGTGCTGCGCTCTGCTCTCACTGTACGGCTGCACTCAGAGCAGGAAGCAGACGGCAAGGGACCTGAAGGACACCGACGGGTGAGTATGTACTGTTTGTTTTTTTACTTTTACGCTGGTAAGCAGGGTAAACATCGGGTTACTAAGCGCGGCCCTGCGCTTAGTTACCCGATGTTTACCCTGGTTACCCGGGGACTTCGGCATCGCTCCAGCGCCGTGATTGCAACGTGTGACCGCAGTCTACGACGCTGGAGCGATGATTATACGACGCTGCGACGTCACGAATCGTACCGTCGCAGCGATGAAAATTTCAATGTGTGACGGTACCCTAAGGAATTGATGACCTATTCTTAAGATAGGTCATCAATATAAGGGGTCCGACGTCTGGCACCTCAACCAATCTGACGTTGATTATCTCAATATCTTGGTCATTGATGACCCCATTAAGATAACCACGTGGTCAAATCCTGTATAAATACAACAGAAAAAACCTCTGTGTGTATCTCTGTGTGATGCAGAGGTACAGTAGGGCCCCTCTAGACTGATTCATACAAATCGGAGCTTATATGGAGCTACAACATGCCCATGTGCATGCTCTCTAACGCCAGACACATTAGACAGCGGTTGGCCGAACTGTCTATTGTTCTGCTGACAGCCATCTTTTGTGACTGCCCATTCACCAAATTGCCTGGCTCAACAATGCGTGCCTGGGTTCCTTATGTGAGAGCCGCTGCCTGACTCTTCTGGAAGCTTCTTATCTCAGAAGACAATAAAAGGATTGGAAATACAACCGGTTGGACACTTTTCTTCCTCGACATCATCTGTCGGTGAAGCCCCCATGGACTTTTAGCGTCCAATCCGCGGCAAACACTGAAGGAATACGCCCCATGGAAACATACCCTTAGGCCACATTCACTTGTTGAGTATTTGGTCAGTTTTTTACCTCAGTATTTGTCAGCCAAAACCAGGAATGGAACAATCAGAGGGAAAGTATAATAGAAACACGTCACCACTTCTGTATTTACCACCCACTCTTGGTTTTGGCTTAGAAAAACTGAGGTAAAAAACTCACCAAATACTCAGCCTGTGCACATGGTCTTATTCTGATTTTGATGACCGTTTGTCATACACAGAACGGAGCGGTTGATAGCGATGCCGTTGGATTTAAATCCACTATATTTGTGCTCCATTCGATTTGATGTTTCGGGAAAGACGCCATTCAAGTAAAAAATCTGTCGAGTTCTCTTGCTCTTAAAGCAGCTGGATGTAAGCCAGTCAGTCATGTTTGCCACTTCTGGCTTCTGGAGAAATGATGTCCCTGGTGAAAGAGTTAATTCAATTAGCAACCGAAGCAAACCGCATGTATGAACGCATTACTACCTATATGGAGTAGTGGGAGCCACAGGGGTAAATGACATGTACGCTCCCTTGGTAGATGTCTGAAGTATAATCCTTGTGCACTAAACCTTAGGACCGGACGACTCGCAGGCATCTTGTTTTGTTTTTTGGGGTTTTTTTTGCATATCAGTCTCTCAGATTATATACATTATATACATAGACATCATATTATGGGATTGCCACTATTTGACCATAATGGTTGGCAACCAGAAGTGTAGCCTTAAAGAGTAACCATCATTTTAATATTTGTATTTTCCTAAATTACCTTAGTAATGCACATAAAAATAATCACCTTTGTAATATATCTTACCAGAGAAATTTGCTTCTTTCTCCTAGATGTTGTTTTACTCCCAGGTTAGAAGTAAAATCTGTTTTCAGTTAATAAAGACTTTCCCTTTACTGAGAAAGGAGATGACTGTTGCTGCTCATAATATTCTATGAAGAGGGATGAGTGTAAGACACGGACTGTCATGATCTCTGCAGGCAGAGATCATAGCAAGCCTATAGAGGGACAAGCTCTCGGAAGATGGAACTATACTGACCATGAACTAAGCCTGCCGCGCAACTAGAAATAGCCAGGTAGCATTTCCTATTTATCGCTAGATGCCCAGCTCTGGCCTAAGACCTAAATAGCTAGCAGAGGGAAATATAAGACCTGGCTCACCTCTAGAGAAATATTCCAAAGAAGACAGTAGCCCCCCACATATAATGACGGTGAGTTCAGATGAAACAACAAACGCAGCAGGAAAATAGTCTTAGCAAATTTGAGGTCCGCTTACTAGATAGCAGAAGACAGATAGTATACTTTCATGGTCAGCAGAAAAACACTAACAAAACACCATCCAGAGATTACCTTAAACTCTGGCATTAACTCATAACGCCAGAGTAGCAATCCCTGATCAACGAGAGCTTTCCAGACACAGTAACAAAACTTCAGCTGTGAACTGGAACAAATAGGCAAAACAAAACATGGACAAAAGTCCAACTTATCTAGTAGTTGTCTAGAAGCAGGAACAAGCACTGAGAGGCATCAGATAACATTGTTGACCGGCAAGAAACCACCAGAGAAATGAGCTTAAATAGCGACACCCACTACTGATGGAACCAGGTGAAACAGGAAAGAGGATGACAAGTCCAATTCCACAAGCGGCCACCGGGGGAGCCCAGAATCCAAATTCACAACAGTACCCCCCCCTCAAGGAGGGGGCACCGAACCCTCACCAGATCCACCAGGGCGACCAGGATGAGCCCTATGGAAGGCACGAACAAGATCAGAAGCATGAACATCAGATGCATTGACCCAAGAATTATCCTCCTGGCCGTAACCCTTCCAGTTGACCAGATACTGGAGTTTCCGTCTGGAAACACGAGAGTCCAAAATTTTCTCCACAACGTACTCCAACTCACCCTCAACCAACACCGGAGCAGGAGGCTCAACTGAAGGTACAACAGGTACCTCATACCTGCGCAATAACGACCGATGAAAAACGTTATGAATGGAAAAGGACGCAGGGAGGTCCAAACGGAAAGAAACAGGATTAAGAATCTCCAATATTCTATAAGGGCCGATGAACCGAGGTTTAAACTTAGGAGAAGAGACCCTCATAGGGACAAAACGAGAAGACAACCACACTAAATCTCCAACACAAAGCCGAGAACCAACACGACGATGACGGTTGGCAAAACGCTGAGTCTTCTCCTGGGACAACTTCAAATTGTCCATAACCTGCCCCCAGATGTGATGCAATCTCTCCACCACCGCATCCACTCCAGGACAATCCGAGGATTCCACCTGACCGGAGGAAAATCGAGGGTGAAACCCCGAATTACAGAAAAACG
The DNA here is from genome assembly GCF_051348905.1 of Ranitomeya variabilis. Lineage (NCBI taxonomy): Eukaryota > Metazoa > Chordata > Amphibia > Anura > Dendrobatidae > Ranitomeya > Ranitomeya variabilis. The sequence goes on along the minus strand of NC_135239.1, from coordinate 36,449,687 downwards.
GGGACACCAAGGTGGAAGAACTGGCCCGATTATTGAGGGCGAACTCTGCCAATGGCAAAAAAGCAACCCAATCATCCTGGTCAGCAGAGACAAAACACCTCAGATATGTCTCAAGGGTCTGATTAGTCCGCTCGGTCTGGCCATTAGTCTGAGGGTGAAAAGCAGACGAAAAAGACAAATCTATGCCCATCCTAGCACAGAATGCCCGCCAAAATCTAGACACAAATTGGGTACCTCTGTCAGAAACAATATTCTCAGGAATACCGTGCAATCGGACAACATTCTGAAAAAACAGAGGAACCAACTCAGAAGAAGAAGGCAACTTGGGCAGAGGAACCAAATGGACCATTTTAGAGAAACGGTCACAGACCACCCAGATGACAGACATCCTCTGGGAAACAGGCAGATCTGAAATAAAATCCATCGAGATGTGTGTCCAAGGCCTCTTAGGAACAGGCAAGGGCAACAGCAGTCCGCTAGCCCGAGAACTACAAGACTTGGCCCGAGCACAAACGTCACATGACTGCACAAAGACTCGCACATCTCGTGACAGGGAAGGCCACCAGAAGGATCTTGCCACCAAATCCCTGGTACCAAAAATTCCGGGATGACCTGCCAATGCAGAAGAATGTACCTCAGAGATGACTCTGCTGGTCCAATCATCCGGAACAAACAGTCTATCAGGCGGACAACGATCCGGTCTATCCGCCTGAAACTCTTGCAAGGACCGCCGCAGATCAGGAGAAACGGCCGACAAAATTACTCCCTCCCTAAGGATACCTGTGGGTTCAGAATTACCAGGAGAGTCCGGGTCAAAACTCCTAGAAAGGGCATCTGCCTTAACATTCTTAGAACCCGGTAGGTATGACACCACAAAATTAAAGCGAGAAAAAAATAAAGACCAGCGCGCCTGTCTAGGACTCAGGCGTCTGGCAGTCTCAAGATAAATCAAATTTTTGTGGTCAGTCAATACCACCACCTGATGCCTAGCCCCCTCGAGCCAATGGCGCCACTCCTCAAACGCCCACTTCATGGCCAAAAGCTCCCGATTCCCAACATCATAATTCCGCTCTGCAGGCGAAAATTTGCGAGAAAAGAAGGCACAAGGCCTAATGACGGAGCAGTCGGAACCTTTCTGCGACAACACTGCCCCAGCTCCGATCTCCGAAGCGTCAACCTCAACCTGAAAAGGCAGATTCACATCAGGCTGACGCAACACAGGGGCAGAGGCAAAACGGCGCTTAAGCTCCTGAAAGGCCTCTACAGCATGAGGGGACCAATTAGCAACATCAGCGCCTTGTCTGGTCAAATCAGTCAGTGGTTTAACGACATCCGAAAAACCAGCAATAAATCGGCGGTAAAAGTTGGCAAAGCCCAAAAATCTCTGAAGACCCTTAAGAGAGGAGGGCTGAGTCCAGTCACAAATAGCTTGCACCTTGACGGGATCCATCTCAATGGAAGAGGGAGAAAAAATATACCCCAAAAAGGAAATTTTCTGGATCCCAAAAACGCACTTAGACCCCTTCACACATAAAGAATTAGACCGCAGAACCTGAAAAACTCTCCTGACCTGCTGGACATGAGAGTCCCAGTCATCAGAAAAAATCAGAATATCATCCAGATATATTATCATAAATTTATCCAGAAAATCGCGGAAAATATCATGCATAAAAGACTGGAAAACTGAAGGGGCATTAGAAAGACCAAAAGGCATGACCAAATACTCAAAGTGGCCCTCGGGCGTATTAAATGCGGTCTTCCACTCATCCCCCTGCCTGATCCGCACCAAATTATACGCCCCACGAAGATCAATTTTAGAGAACCATTTAGCACCCTCTATACGAGCAAACAAATCAGTAAGCAATGGCAATGGGTATTGATACTTAACAGTGATCTTATTCAGAAGCCGATAATCAATACATGGTCTCAAAGAGCCGTCTTTTTTTGAGACAAAGAAAAACCCAGCTCCCAAGGGAGAAGAAGATGGACGAATATGTCCCTTTTCCAAAGACTCCTTTATATATTCCCGCATAGCAGCATGTTCCGGCACAGACAAATTAAACAAACGACCCTTTGGATATTTACAACCCGGTATCAAATCTATGGCACAATCGCACTCACGGTGCGGAGGTAACGACCCAAGCTTGGGTTCGTCAAAGACGTCTTGATAATCAGAGAGGAACTCAGGGACTTCAGAGGGAATGGACGACGAAATAGAAACCAAAGGTACGTCCCCATGAATACCCTTACATCCCCAGCTCAACACAGACATTGCTCTCCAGTCCAAGACTGGGTTGTGAGACTGCAACCATGGCAATCCCAGTACCAAATCGTCATGTAAATTATACAGCACCAGGAAACGAATAATCTCCTGGTGATCCGGATTGATACGCATGGTTACTTGTGTCCAGTATTGTGGTTTATTATTAGCCAATGGGGTGGAGTCAATCCCCTTCAGAGGAATAAGAGTCTCCAAAGGCTCTAAATCAAAACCACAACGATTGGCAAAGGACCAATCCATAAGACTCAGAGCGGCGCCAGAGTCAACATAGGCGTCCGTGGCAATGGATGACAAAGAGCAAATCAGGGTTACAGACAAAATAAACTTAGACTGAATGGTGCCAATGGAAACAGACTTATCAAGCTTCTTTGTACGCCTAGAGCATGCTGATATAACATGAGTAGAATCCCCACAATAGAAACACAATCCATTCTTCCGTCTAAAATTCTGTCGCTCGCTCCTGGACAGAATTCTATCACACTGCATACTTTCTGGCGTCTTTTCCATAGACACCGCCAGATGGTGCACCGGTTTGCGCTCCCGCAGACGCCTATCAATCTGAATAGCCATTGTCATGGACTCATTCAGACCTGCAGGCAAAGGGAACCCCACCATAACATCCTTAACGGCATCAGAGAGACCTTCTCTGAAAGTTGCCGCCAAGGCGCACTCATTCCACTGAGTAAGCACAGACCATTTACGGAATTTTTGGCAGAAAACTTCAGCTTCGTCTTGCCCCTGAGATAGTGCCATCAAAGTTTTTTCTGCCTGAAGTTCCAAATGAGGTTCCTCATAAAGCAAGCCCAAGGCCAGAAAAAACGCATCCACATCGCGTAACGCAGGATCCCCTGCTGGCAATGAGAAGGCCCAATCTTGAGGGTCACCCCTGAGCAAGGAAATCACAATCCTAACCTGCTGAGCAGGGTCTCCAGCTGAACGAGACTTCAGGGACAAATAAAGCTTACAATTATTTCGGAAATTCTGGAAGCTAGCTCTATTCCCTGTGAAGAACTCCGGCAAAGGAATTCTCGGCTCAGATACCGGAGCATGTACCACAAAATCTTGTAAATTTTGTACTTTCGTGATGAGATTATTCAAACCCGCAGTTACACTCTGGAGATCCATTATTATCAGGTGCACACAGAGCATACAGAGATTAGGAGGAGAGAGAGAAAAAAGACTGCAGCAAGGCAGACTGGAGGAAAAAAAAAAAAAAAAAAAAAAAAAAACAATTCCAGCAGACTTCTTATAACTCTCCTTTCTCAACCTGGGTCTTTAACACTTTATTGGCCGGTCAAACTGTCATGATCTCTGCAGGCAGAGATCATAGCAAGCCTATAGAGGGACAAGCTCTCGGAAGATGGAACTATACTGACCATGAACTAAGCCTGCCGCGCAACTAGAAATAGCCAGGTAGCATTTCCTATTTATCGCTAGATGCCCAGCTCTGGCCTAAGACCTAAATAGCTAGCAGAGGGAAATATAAGACCTGGCTCACCTCTAGAGAAATATTCCAAAGAAGACAGTAGCCCCCCACATATAATGACGGTGAGTTCAGATGAAACAACAAACGCAGCAGGAAAATAGTCTTAGCAAATTTGAGGTCCGCTTACTAGATAGCAGAAGACAGATAGTATACTTTCATGGTCAGCAGAAAAACACTAACAAAACACCATCCAGAGATTACCTTAAACTCTGGCATTAACTCATAACGCCAGAGTAGCAATCCCTGATCAACGAGAGCTTTCCAGACACAGTAACAAAACTTCAGCTGTGAACTGGAACAAATAGGCAAAACAAAACATGGACAAAAGTCCAACTTATCTAGTAGTTGTCTAGAAGCAGGAACAAGCACTGAGAGGCATCAGATAACATTGTTGACCGGCAAGAAACCACCAGAGAAATGAGCTTAAATAGCGACACCCACTACTGATGGAACCAGGTGAAACAGGAAAGAGGATGACAAGTCCAATTCCACAAGCGGCCACCGGGGGAGCCCAGAATCCAAATTCACAACAACGGACATCCTGCTGCAAGTTCTCTTGAAACTTGCACTTCAACTCAACGGATTAAAAAAAAATAATTGTAACTGATATTTTAGGACAACTTGCCGTAGAATGTCTGTGTCCGGCCTCTAGTTCCTTCCTCCTCCATAGAATAGTATGAGCACCAACTGTCATCTCCTATCTCAGTAATGGGAAATCTATCTTCACTGAATACAGATTTTATAGATTTCACCCTTGAATTTAGATTAAAAAAATAAGTCCATGAGGAGAAAGAAGCAGATTTACCTGATAAGATAGATTACAAAGCTTCTTATTTTCACATGTACTATTAATTCAGGAAATTAAAAATAAAACGATGGCTACCTTTAAGTTATATGGCGAGAAAATTGATTCAAATTATTATTTTTGTTTTGCCGAATACCAACATGACCCCTTTGTTGTTTCTAGTAAACATTTTTTTTTTAGCCATTTACTTCAGTGGTAGGAAAAAGAAAGTCAAGAAAATACTGCAACTCTTTCCCTAGCAGGGATTTTAGCAGGGAACCTTTCCTATGTTGGGCGTTAATTTTTTGCTGATGTCCGTCCTTTATTTCCCGATGTATTCCCCCCTGAAAACATACAATTAGACGTACCTAATAAAAGTCTTAAAAGTTTATTTAACTTGATTTAGTTTTGCGTGGCCCGTGCCCTCTGCCAACAAGTGCAGTCATTTTTGGCTGTAGCAACGTGAGAACGCGGACTATAACCTAACGACGCCGCTGAGAAAGGCGGCTCCATAGCTGTTCACCCTCCTCGGTACGTAGACGAGCCATCCATTCTGAATGATTTTGGACACTATTTACTGGGAATTAAGACTCGATAGTTTGGAGTTTCTGTCCGCCCCCAGAGCTGTAATGTACGTTTCCATGCAGTTCTGATTTACTGTGACTTTTGAGACGATCTGTACTGATTCTCTGAGTCATTTAGTGGGGGATATGTCTTATATAAAAAAAAACAGTTTAATACAAGAGTGGGTGAAAAATACTTTGTTTAAATGGCAGACTGAAAAAATAAAAGTATAAAATTTAGAATTAAAAGAGACTGCATTTCTATGTAGTATGTGATTACATTCTACTATGAAGGATCACTATAAAATATTAAAGGGGTTAACTTCTATATTGATGATTGATGTCAGACTTGTGGGGCCCAACTTCTAGAAGCCCCAAAATTCAGCCATTCGCCGCTCCGGACAAATGTGCATCTGCAAGTTTTGCACCACCAACATTGAGGACAAATGCTATGAAATCCCATCCACACAAAGCAGAAACAAATACACACTGAAGGGTGACCGTCACTGAAGATTTCCAATTAACGGCATGTCAAATCACGCTGCAGATTTTCACTGCGGATTTCACGCCTTGACATCTGCTTCAATTCTGTAGCGGCGCTGCAAACACAACGTGCAACAACAACAAAAAAAGTGCGATTTAGGATTTTCTGCAGCTGACGACTGATCACTATGACAGCGGTTAACTTATCGGGATTAAGTTCAATGCAAGAATCATGATAAAGGAAGCGGCTGACATCGGAGGAAAATAAAACTTCTTCCATCCAGAAGCATGAAACATACGGGCATGGAACGCAGACCACTAGCTCGGCCATGGCCGTTTCGCTGTACTGAAAGCTTCCTCTGGACTCGTAGTGAGCCGTGCCTCGTGATGAAACCTAGGCAAGAGTGCAGTAAAGCAAAACTGCTGTCGCCTAGCTTGCGGTCTGCGTGCCATGCCCTTATGTTTTACACTCTGGAATTGAAGCAGTGATATTTTACCGCTTGCGATATTCTGCTTGGGTAAATTCTGTATAGCATGATCATATCACGGTGCAGTTGGCATGAACAGTCATTAACCGTCAAATAGGATACATTATAATCTTAGCTTTGCTGATTTGCATTTCTGACAACTAAAGGAACTTTATTGGGTTCTGTATAAGTTGTCAACTAGTTATGTTAAAGCTGACCATACATATGAGAGCTCTCGGTCGAGGGTTCGTGTGTTGTCAGTGGACAAAGTTTCTGATTCCTCTTTCCTTGTCTCATCTCCTGTGAAAGCAAAAGGATCAAGTGTTAGACTTTTGATTGGTGAAACCGTCCGACTTTCATCTAATGTGTATGAGAACCTCAATGGTGCACAACTTTCGGAAACGAGTAACATTGTTCTCATCCGCAAATAGGACCATTGCTGACAGGTGATCCACTACTGATCGTCCTGTGCACATCAGAAGGGGCTGTCGTCCTGTCGAAATGTCTACCTAGGTTTTTAAATGACCGCCAAACCTGTTGCCGATTGGTCGTCATTTAACACGTCTCCAATGTATAGTTAACAGTATGGGCGTGGATAAAACAATAAGTATACATGTTCGGCTCCAGTGGTCCTTTCTAGGGTCGGAAGCAGTGATGTCACCAACCACCAGTAACCTAATCTCAGATTGGCTTCTCTAGACCCTGCAGCCAATCATCGACTGCAGTGGTCAAGTCACTGGTGGTCGGTAACCTCACTGCTCCTGGGTTCAGCAGAGACCTCCTAAATTGGCATCACTGGAGCTGGGACCCGAATGGTGGGAGTGAATATCAATATATATTCTTCTATTGTTTTATATTCCCCTGGACCCCAGGATCCCAATGCTGAATTTTACTTTCTGATCCTTTTAAACAGAAGTATCTAGCTACATGATCCTATTATAGAGATACATTCACGAATCTTACCAGGGATCAAAGCTTTTCCTAATTCTAGTTATTCCACCTTTTCATCCCTATGGTTTATATATGACGGTCCATATTATACTATGAAAACATAACCCGGCTGCGCTCATTCATTGTCACTTAGCTTTGAACAGTTAAAAGGGTCGATTAATCGGATCTGCTGCACTTCGGACAAACACCTTATTATCCTCAGCTCACTCTATTATTTGCTGTTGCCGCTGGATAGCGAGCAACAGGGGGGCTGGCATCGGCGGAGCGTGAAGCTGCTGCCAGCTCAGGAATAGAAAAGCAGATGGCAAACTCGCGCCTATTTTTAGCTGCCGCCAAGCTTGGCAGCTCCTTTATCAAGAGGCTGCTGCCATTAACTATTTTCCTGCCAGTGCTGCCCCAGCCAGAATCTGAAGTGGCTGCAGACTTTGCTTAGTCAGAGGAAAAAAAAAAAACCTTAATGTTTTACGAATCCAAGAAAATGCCTACGAGGTGCCCGCCGTCAGCTTCTGCCGAACCACTGTGCCAATGCATGACCTGATGTCAATTTTTTATTTTATTTTTTTTTTCCATCTTGTACAGATCTCAGAATTGTCCTCCATTGTTTGCATTAGGAAAGCTTAAGCCATATTATCACCGTTGTTTTTTTTTCTTTTTTCATCCTGGTGGAAATACACACATCAGCCCTGGTGCATTCCCTCCGCTGCTGCCGAGGTATTGTTCGGAGACACGCTGCTGCCATGGCAACTTGGGCACACGGAATTTTAATTAGCGTGGCCACCGAGGTCTGCCACCAGACGTGAATGTTATCGCGCAGCTGTCGACACGTCTTTCGCCTTCTCATAGGATGCTAAAGGTCTTTTAGGTATGGCACGTTGGGCACAAGCATCCGAAGAGCATCGGTCTACTCCTTGTTATTCCCTATGATATTGTCACATTCCGATACTGTGTCATTCCAAACATTTCCTCTACGAGAGAGCCATGGAGCTGACAAATAGAAAATAATGAAACCGCAGACCATCCAGACCCTTACTACAAGCTGACGATAAACAACTTTCTGTAATACTTACCGTAGTTGTTTTTTTTGTTGTTTTTTTAGGATGCCATAAAAAAACAAAATAAGCCAAAAAGAAGTTCTTGATAAAGACTGGAGAGAGCAGTTTTCGGAGTTAGTGTATGAACAAACCACGTCTTTTTCAGGCGGATTTTGTTCCCCGACCCACCTGAAAAAGCGCCGGCTAAATGATCAAAAGACTGAACACATTAAATTCTATCTAAAAACGACTTGCTGTTCTTATGTTCAGTCTTTTTGTTTTGTTCCTCCAAAGACGACAAGCGTTTAAAAGAAGTGACCGTCGGGGCTTACGTCCGAACTACTCGCAAAATGGGATTCGGGCGGTACACCATAATGATGCCGACAGAGCGAACGTGCTCTGACCGACATCATTTTCAGGCATGTTCTCCTATTGGAGGTGGACACATGGACGAGGCCACCGAGCGTGTAACTAAGCGCAATGTGAAAGCACACCGAGTCCCAACAGAAGGAAAAAGAAGAAACATTTTCAGCAAAGTGAGGCCATGCTTCACTTTGCACATTGGCACTTACATTGGGGCCATTTTCTGCCTGTACACAGATCGTGTTTATAGGCTACAATGATCGTGACACATTGCAGAACTGCTCAGCTCCTCCAATACTGGAGACAGACTCAATAGATCATTCCTGGAGTCCTCCTCTAGTGTCGGAGGAGAGCTGTGCTCCGCCATGTATCTCTGCTTCCTTATTTATATCGAACAGATCCCGGACCTCCACCAGACAAAACTTCTGATAGGTCTCCAAGTTTTGTAAAAGTGTACTTCTGCTTTAAATAATAACTCCGTACGTCAAGGGCCAACGTGCTCTTTTTTTTCTTCCAGAATTACAAATTGGCAAACTTCCTTTTTCAGATTCTTTGATATTTCGGATACATTCTCCACTATTTATAGTCTCTTTAGAACTTTTGGATTTCTGGAGACCTGATTGAAAAAGTAAAAAAGTATAAAAATAAACCCCATTGGGAATAGCAAATCTCGTATTATTTGTTGTCCCTCCGTAGGATCAGTTGACCATGTTCATAAAGTTTTGTTGTCTTTTCTATGCACTGATACAGGATTGTGTTTCTTGCGTTCTCATTTTTGGATAAATAAAATAAAAAGACATTATAGGAATACCATGAAAAAGGACTATGTAGTGCAGATCCTAAGGTGGTGCAAGAATTTATTGTGTGTGTTCCTTGAATTCCTGTGTGATTCTTCACCTCCTGTGACCTGCACTTGGCATAACCCAGATTATCACTTTTGCTCCGACTGTTCCTTTTAAGGTATTGCTTAGTTTAGAGAATTTATCCACTAAACAGGGAATTCTTAGCTGGTAAAAGAGGGTCCTAATTTCAGGACAGTCCTCTAAAATCACAGGCCTACTATAAAGAAAACATTTATCACTTGTCTATTGCCTGCCCACTTAAAATGTTCTCAAAAACTGTCAAATAATATTGTCAATCAATCAATCCATCCTCCATTGGTTTCTGCACCTTTTGCGTTTTCCATCCTGCTACATAACCGCTGCAGTCAGTCACTAGCCGCAGCTACGACCAATGTGTCATTACAGCAGTGAATGATTGGTCACAGAGGATACATGTTCACCCCTATGTGTTGACCAACGTGTCTTCACTGGTGCCAGTGACTGAGTAAGGTGGTTACAGAGACCGGGGGAGGGTTTGGGAAGCTTTGTAATGGGATGTAGGGGGTAAACCTGTGACCGGTCCAGATATCGCAGTCTGTACTTGGATGATGATCATGAATGTTGGATGTGTGAAAGCAGCCCAAGTGTAAGAAATTTTGATCAAACCTTTTTGGTAAAGTGGAAAAGAGAAAATTAATAATTGTCTATTTTTGCTGATTTTCGTGATGTGTATAGATGATGGTGTGAGAGCTGCCCCTGGAGGAATCTGCTTATGAAATATGAATGTTCTATGATGGACGGATTCCCAAAGACTCAGCGTGATGCCCAACGTGTAAATGAGAAGTCAGCAGGTCCCCCAACCAGGAGGACGGCCCCTCTGGCCCTCTAATTATGAGACTGTCCTCTGAACATTGGCAAATTAGCTGGTGGGAAATGTAGCGTGGAGGCCTCCAGGGTAGGAGCTCTTCGAGTCTCTTTGCATGTTCTAACATAATCGTGTTGGAAGAAAAAAAAAAATTGAAAAAGACGTAATAAAAAGGAAGGAGCGTAGGCATTTAAAGGATCTGAATATCAATCATATTTATTGTACTCAATTAAGCCTTTATAGAGGGTTGTCCAGCAGATAAAAAAAAAAAAAAGATAGCAGAGACCCTCTTCTTCACTGATCCCCTGCAGTTTCCATTCCAGCCCTTCCCTGGTCCCCGCTGGTCCTTTTCTGTTTCCGACCATCTTGACCTAGCCCAGCCCATGGTTGGCCTCGTGGGCATTTCCCGTCCTGTCCATCGGTCTCTTCCATGTAGTTTTCTCATGTAAGGTTTTCAATTCGACAAGTCTGATGGACAGGTCCGGTCACACGCTGCTCCACCATACACCATTGTATGGACTGGAGATCGGTGTAGTCTCTGAGGAAAGCTGCACCAACAAGAGCCGGAGGAGAACTGGTCATACCTATACGTTGCCAACACATCTGATATATAAAGATAACATGTCTGACCCCCGTAAGTGGGAACTCATCCTGCAGCCAAACGGGCAACATTTCTAAAGACACCCAATTACAAAGATGGACAGACCCGTTAAGTATCCTGGACCAAGGGAGCAGGATAAGGGATGGAGGGGTTGTGGCTGTGGTAAGGGATCATACCAGTTACCATCAGTGTGGTTTTATTGATTAAAAGAGTTGCCAGCTTTCAGAAAATTTCAGACCCCTCGCTCTACTCAGCCTTACCAGTTCCACGGCTTCGTCACCGTCGCAGCTCCCGGCGTCTGATATTGGCTGCATCCATCATCAACATATTTATTTTTGTTTGTTGTACACAACTGAATTAGCAATGTGAACGGTCATATTTCCTATAGGACTCTAATAACTATTGTGTCCTCGGGGGAGCGGGAATCATGAATTTTAGACAATTAAAGCTCTGTAAAGGCTATGTAAAACTTCACATACACACATTTTTTATTGTTTGCTTTTTACATGCAAAGTTAAAAGGGGCATTCCCATCTCCAAGATCCTATCCCAATACCTCCAATTAGAAATGTAGTATAGTTCTTCTGATTCACATATATATCTTACCAAATATGAAAAAGGAAGAAATCGAAAACCTGATTTTTTTTATTTTTTTTTATTAGTATCAAAAGTTTTTTTTTTCACACCAAAGTTTATTTGGTGTGAAACATAAACAGTAAAAAATGAAAAACTTTTTTTTCCCAATATTTATGATTAAAGATTTTTTTTTTTTCTGTAGAAACTACACTGTAATGTATATGTACCCTGAAGCGGTACTAAAAAAAAAAATACTATTTGATATCCTTAAAACAGAGCCTCATACAGGCATGTTAGTGATAAAATAAAAAGTTATGACTTCCAAAAAGCAGAGAGGTAAAGCACATGTACAATACCACTCCATCAACAGAGCGGGGACAGAAAACCCAAATCTTGTGTATAGTGGCGGTCCCTGTGGTCAGACTCTGACTAGTGATGAGCGAGCGTGCTGGGATAAGGCGTTATCTGAGCATGCTCGGGTGCTAACCGAATGTCTTCGGCGTGCTCGAAAAATATTTTTAAGTCCCCGTGGCTGCATGTCTCACGAGTCACGGCTGTTCGACAGGCACAACACATGCAGGGATTGCCTGTTTGTTACGCAATCAATGCATATGTTGCGGCTGTCGAACAGCCGCGAGACATGCAGCCGCGAGGACTCAAACATATTTTTCGAGCACGCCGAAGACATTCGGTTAGCACCCGAGCACAGTGCTTCCCTGCCTCCTGATGATGGACAGTTTGGTGGCATTGTCACATTGTTTGTCCAAAAGTGGAGGCATCATGGAGGAGCGCAGGGGCACTGAAGCTGCACAGATCCGGAGCTAACAGTGTGCTCCAGCTCCCTTCTGAGCAGCGCTTACAAGATCTTTTAGACTTCAGCCACCTCTGCTAGTCTTGCAGGGGTGGTCTGTAGCTTGGCCAATGAGCAGTAAGCAATAAAATAAAAAAATGGCTTCTTTCTTGAATACACAAGTAAATTACAAAGTTAAGTTTTTTGTACCCCCACTTTGCAATGTACATGAAAATAACCGTTTTTTCCATCAGCGATTCATTGTGATAGTTTACGTACAGATCAGCGATAGTTCAGCGCACAAAATGGCTTTTGCCGCTGGATGCAGGTGACAGCAGCCCTCTCTAGAAGTGACATAGAGTCTGCCTTAGCAGACAGAATCATTTTGGGAGCCGTTAGACGGGCCATTTCATTTTTTTTTTTTTGTTCCTTGCTTTCCCACACGTTTACTCTGACAAGTACTAAGATAGACAGCTCGCTGCTTCAGAACAATGTGCTGCCGAGAACAAGCGTGAAGCTCCTTAGCACAAGTAATTGACACCTTCTACAGGGAAGTCAAGCCAGCCGACGAAACTGTAAAGAGGAAACAATATGTCAGTGGATCAACGTGAAGCATTTTCAGCCCGAAAATGACGGTAATTTAGGTCTCATCTGATTCAATTGCGATGTTCGTGTTGCTTCCAAATCGCTCATTCTTGGCTCCTTATTTCCAATAAGTCTTTTTTTATATAATACATCATTTTTATTTTATGCATTTTTTTTATTTCTTTTACGCTTGCAGTCGAATAATCTAGATTTAGCTTTCCTGATATATTAAATTTTTATTGAGTTTATTCATTATTATTTTTTGTGAGCCTCAGAGCTGAAAATCCCACATTTCCAAGACCAGAAATCATTTATAATTTTAGGTTGTTGCTGTTTTTCGTAGCTTTATTTATTTTTTTCTTCTGTTTAATACTTTTGCCTCGGGGCATTTTCTGCTGTTAACGTTTCAGGTTTTGCATAGTTAATGCTGTACAGACAGACTGATTATGTCTTCACTAATATTATTGACATCATGGCAGTTTATACATTTTATGATTTGTTTTTATAATCCTGTAAATGCCTTTAAGATAATTTTAGATTATGAAATATTTTTTTTACTGGCGTTGTAAACTTGGCAATACCTTTTTTTTTTTTTTTTGGAACACTGGTAGCAAGTGTTCTTTTCTACTGCAGGGGAAGTGAAGTATTACATGGCTTTTGTTAAATTTGATTTTCTTGTGCACAAACATGTAGGGAGATGAAATGATACCTCTTAGCCACTCTCTGCTCTGCCCGATGAATGACAATCCTAAAAATGTCCTGAACTTCAAATTTCTTAATTGTTTGAAAAATGAGTTCTCCAAAGCAGAGACAGACCTTTTATAAAGGTTCAGTATCTTTATCCAGTAGCATATACCATGTCATTTTTATAAATTATACAAACCTTCAAATTCGATAAATTCTGACTGCTTGCAGCCTCCACCAGGGGGAGCATAGGAGCTCACGACATACATATGCTCTTAAAGGGAACCTGTCATCAGGTTTTAATTTGAGAGCAACATAATGTAGGGACAGAGACCCTGATTCCAGTGATGTGTCACTTAATGAGCTTCATAGTGTACTTTTTATAATTCACATCAGAAGTAGATGATCACTAGAGGACTATGAAACCTGCTGCCAGGTTTAATAGTCCTCTAAGCACGCCCCCAGCACTGATTTGGCAGCTTTCTGCCTATGCACAGTCTATACAGAAAGCTGCCAATCGGTGGTATAGGCGGGGTTAGACAGAGATCAGCATTTAGAGAACTGAAAGATCTGCAGCAGAGAAAACGGTGATTGTGCCAAAACTGCAGAAAGCAGCCCAGTAAGTGGCAGATCGCTGATCTGAAAAGGGGTAGCAAAAACCTGGTGACAGATTCTTTTTAATTCCTAGCCTAAATCTTAAACTGCATAATGTAAGATGGTACTGTACGTCAGAGCTTTGTTACCCTATCGTGCCAGGTAATCTCGAATTGTGTTCACAAGTTTTTGGAAAACGCTTCCCAAATGGATGAAAAACGTATTTTTGCAAAAAAAGGACTTGGCCATCGGCGCTCACGTATCTGCATCTACATGGTGCTTTAGTCTGAACTCTGCAAACTGTATCGATCCTTCGTCTACATAGTTTGCAGTGGACGAATTATGCAGTAAAAACTGTATCAAACATGCAACCAGCCAACAAATGGTTGACCTGCAGGCCGGTTTACACAAGCGATGATCGGGTACGAGCCTCGCTATGGACGTTTGTTCTGCCGATCATCTTTCCTTGTAAAAGTGTCTTTAGTATTTGTAGAATATTCTATATCTTAGAAGTTGAGACTTGTATTTGGGTTAAAGTCTGCTTCTACCGCCGTTTTTCCCCAGGAATTGTTTTTGCAAATCACAACTAAATTGTTCCAGTCCATAAAATGTGAGATTTCTATAAGTCGGAGCGGAGACCGCTCAGCGAAGGTGTCGCTTGTCTTCCCTTCTCTTGCTTCACTGGGTATGAGATAATTCATCGAGGACCACTGGGTATTGCGGATTTATCGTGCGGGCTTGTGCAGATAAGAGATGATAACAGCTGTGCCTTATGTTGTCTTACCAGGATTCGGCCCAAGAGAGCGTCATCAAAAGAGACATCCACCGCACGTTCCCTGCACACGATTACTTCAAGGACACGGAAGGGGATGGGCAAGATTCTCTCTACAAGATCTGTAAGGTGAGACGTTACATTTGGGGAAATTTTGTCCAAGGCGATAGATCACCTGCACCGACTTTACCAATGACCGCGGGATTTATGCGTCTAGAGTGAGACTTCCCGGGACATTTCTTATCTGATTGATTGAGTTTCCTTTGTAATCTCCAGCTTACCTTGGCATATCTCCATTATCCATCTACAACACTCCAGGGAGCGGTTCCTCATGATAGCATTTCTCACTGCCGAGTACACGGCGGCACATAACAGATGTGTGCATGTCCCGGTCTAAGGATGCGTCTAACAAAGGCAAAAGTATCACATAAGAAGGAGAATGGGAAATATAGGCTACAGGGAATATTTACTGTGACTCTGCTCCAGTGGACATTTCTATGAATTAGTAACATACATTTCATTTAAAAAGAATATATGTTTACCTGATACTGATCTAGCTGCTGAAAGCGGCGACCCACTCTTAAAGGGAATCTGTCAGCGGGGATTCACCACCCAAATTATTTATGTGGCTCTTTCACAGACAAGTCCAGCAATGCTTTTACATGGCCGGCTCCTCTGTTACTGAGTAATCGGCATTTGAATTGACGTGCAAGTGAGGCAGGAGAGTTGAAACCTCCGTCACTCCAGCTCTTTTCCTGGCTAGCACTGTATTCTCCTTCCCCAATTTTTCGCCCTTAAAAATTGGTTACACTGGTGGCTCGTATAACCCTGCTGGTGTCAGTGAGCTCTTTACCAAAAGCCGTTCTGTCACACGTTAGTAATGGCAGATGGCGTGGGAGCAGATGTTGTATAGCGGGGGCGAGAGGTCCCACCGGTGTAAGACATACAGCTTGTTGCACCCGAGGGTCAAGGTGCTGTATGTTATACACTGGGGGTCAATGGGACAAAATAAAAACCTGAATGTAATGTTTAAAGGGAACCTGTCACCCCCAAAATCGAAGTTGAGCTAAGCCCACCAGCATCACGGGCTTATCTACAGTATTCTGTAATGCTGTAGATAAGCCCCCGATGTGTCCTGAAAGATGAGAAAAAGAGATTAGATTATACTTACCCAGGGGCGGTCCCGCTGCGGTCCAGTCCGATGGGCTTCGCGGTCCGGTCCGGGGCCTCCTATCTTCATACGATGACGTCCTCTTCTTGTCTTCACGCTGCGGCTCCGGCGCAGGCGTACTGATTTGCACTGCAGTGCGCAGGCGCCGGAAAGGTCAGAGTGGCCCAGCACCTGCACACTGCAATACTTTGCTCCTGCCGGAGCCGCAGCGTCAAGACAAGAAGAGGACGTCATCGTAAGAAGATGGGAGGCCCCGGACCGCGACGCCCATCGGACCGGACCGCAGCGGGAACGCCCCTGGGTGAGTATAATCTAACCTCTTTTTCTCATCTTTTAGGATACATTTGGGACTTACCTACATATTTCCAGAATGCTGTAGATAAGCCCCTGATGCTGGTGGGCTTTGCTGACCTTCAATTTTGGGGGTGTCAGGTTCCCTTTAAAGGGACTATTCGGGATTTTCACATTGATAACCTATCCTTAGGATAGGTCATCCATCTCTGATTGGTTGGGGGGCCACACAATGCACCCCCGCCGATCAGCTGTTACAGTTTAGGCGGTAGGCGGAACCGCTCAGTTGCGGAGAAGCACAGAACAGCTCAATCGACAGAATAATGGCCGCAGCCAGGTACTGCTCATCCAACCCCTACGGGCGTCGCACCCCCTCCGATCAGACATTGATAACCTATCCTTACAATAGGCCTTCAATGTTAAAGTCCCGTACAATCCCTTTAACAGCTGTGTCCCAATACTTTTGTATTTGCCCCATTTTTGCCTTCTAAATTAATAAAGCTACTAATATATGTGCTATGAGCGATGCAGGCCTGCGTTAGCTGATGCCGTTGTTTGTAAATCATTCATTTTATTTTTCGTGTTCTGCTCCGAACCCGTCTGTCATTGCAGGGTCATATCGATAGAAAACATTGCAGGGGCAAAATATGATAAAATTGTGCAAAACCTGAGTATTTCGTGGTGCACATTGTGTGTGTTATACGGGGATGCGACAGGTGGAAGAAAATAAGTAAAGACCTGCAGGATGACAATTGTTAGTCATTCATCCGCCAGAAATAAATTCTCGTGGATCCCTTTGTGCTGATCACTCGGACCTCTGCATTCTTTGCTTTCTTTTGCAGGCATACTCTTTATACGATGAGGATATTGGCTATTGTCAGGGCCAGAGCTTCCTAGCTGCGGTGCTGCTGCTTCATGTGAGTAACAGGCGATGTGATTCATGCAGCGGGGGAGGCTTTCCAGCATCTACAAGTGATGGGGGACTGGAAACACTGAGACATTGCCAAGGGTTAACTCTTAGCATGCTGCACAGTCCGGCACATGATTTATGCTTTTAGTGAATAATGTTTGGTCTGAGCGGCGATTTACCTAAAATGTGTAAATATAGCATGATGGGATTCAGTAGGAGATCAGAACCAGCCCATGTTTTAAACAGGTTTTTGTGCTTAAAAAAATGGCAATTTTTTTTGTTGATGTTTTTTTTTCCGGAATAGTTTTCAGGAGGCTCCTTATCATCAGAGGCAGGATTACAATGACAGGTTCCACCTCTATACACAGCTGATGAATCAGGATCCGCCAGTCGCAATAGCTGATGTCACACCTCACCACCTCCTTCTCCCTTCACAATGACCTTTGCACACGCTCATTAGGTGCTTCAGTAAAAGACAGTCTGTTCGTTACTGCCTATGTACATGTAAATTTCCTGAAAAACAGGAACCGATTCATCATTTGTGATTTATCAAAAGTAACTTTCCTCTCTTTGTCTTATGTAGACGCTGAGGTTTTTTGTCCCAAGTTCTTCAAAATGAGGCATGCAATTTATGAATTTGGCGCAAAATAAAAAAAAAGTTCCATTTTCCCTATTCTTGCCAGTTTTTGTGATTTTATTTTTTTTTTAGCAGCAAGTGTCACAAATGCTTAAAAATTTTTTATAAAACGTGCAAATTTGAAGACTCTTCCAGAAACCTTACTCTATGGGGGGGATTCAACTGTTGGTTAAAGTTTAATTTTATGAATCCGACTAAAAAAACAAGATAATCAAAGTTGTCGAGGGGAAAAAAAGACATTGTTTTAAAAGAAAGGATACTTAAAAACTAGCACAAAGCATTTAGAGAATAAGATGCAAATAATAAAGCCACTAAAAAGGTGTAAATTACTCCAGAAAAGCGGAGAAACAGCAATGATGAAGCAGAGCCTTTTAAGTCTAGAATTGCCCCAAGTGGACACCGAAAATCCAAAGATTGTTTTTAATATTCTATTAAACTTGAACGTTGGAAACATATAAAAAGAAAAACACTTTTAACATGACCCACTGATTAAATCAGGGTTTTATTATTTGATGATACTTTCTTTTAAGAAATATCGTAGGTCACCTTGGAGATGTCTTGATTTATGTTGCTGTCTTGTTACACAGACCTGCCTTGTACCAGTTAATTTCCTCACTCACATCATTGTATTATTGCTTTGGAATTGTATCAGTTTGTCTTTCTGTAAATCCTATGTGGTCTTCATAGCAAAAGATTTTCACAACCAAATCACATAAACATAATTAATAGAAATTCACCATCATATTATACCCTAGGGGAAACTTTTTTTTTTTAACTTAAATGTATGTATTTGAGGCTACATATAATTTTTTGCCATTGGGGAAATGCATGTTCAGTAGTGATGGGTGAACATGACCGGGACAACCCCTTATCTGAGCACGTTCGCTCATCGCTACTGCTCAGTCGTAAGCGGAAGAAGGAGAATCTCCCGTGAGGTCGAGGTTTCCAGCCTTGGTTCACACCGTCTTTTCGATGAATGCCCAGTATCATTGTGTAATAAAGATATGTAGGGGTTATCCACATTAATTGCATGTTTTTGGAGCTAAAAATCATCTTTTGTAATTGAATTTTGTTAAAATTGTTGCACCGTTTGGCCTTTCCAAGCTCTTTGTTTCCCTGCACAGTCAACTTAGATGTGGACCGTTCAACTTAGATGTGGTCCGTTCAACTTAGATGTGGACCGTTCAACTTAGATGTGGACTGTTCAACTTAGATGTGGTCCGTTCAACTTAAATGTGGTCCGTTCAACCTAGATGTTGTCCGTTCAACTTAGATGTGGTCCGTTCAACTTAGATGTGGTCCGTTCAACTTAGATGTGGTCCGTTCAACTTAGATGTGGACCGTTCAACTTAGATGTGGACCGTTCAACTTAGATGTGGACCGTTCAACTTAGATGTGGTCCGTTCAACTTAGATGTGGTCCGTTCAACTTAGATGTGGACCGTTCAACTTAGATGTGGACCGTTCAACTTAGATGTGGACCGTTCAACTTAGATGTGGTCCGTTCAACTTAGATGTGGTCCGTTCAACTTAGATGTGGTCCGTTCAACTTAGATGTTGTCCGTTCAACTTAGATGTGGTCCGTTCAACTTAGATGTGGTCCGTTCAACTTAGATGTGGTCCGTTCAACTTAGATGTGGTCCGTTCAACTTAGATGTGGACCGTTCAACTTAGATGTGGTCCGCTCAACTTAGATGTGGTCCGCTCAACTTAGATGTGGTCCGTTCAACTTAGATGTGGACCGTTCAACTTAGATGTGGTCTGTTCAACTTAGATGTGGTCCGTTCAACTTAGATGTGGTCCGCTCAACTTAGATGTGGTCCGTTCAACTTAGATGTGGACCGTTCAACTTAGATGTGGTCTGTTCAACTTAGATGTGGTCCGTTCAACTTAGATGTGGTCCGCTCAACTTAGATGTGGTCCTTTAAACTTAGATGTGGTCCGTTCAACTTAGATGTGGTCCGTTCAACTTAGATGTGGTCCGTTAAACTTAGATGTGGTCCGCTCAACTTAGATGTGGTCTGTTCAACTTAGATGTGGTCCGTTCAACTTAGATGTGGTCCGTTCAACTTAGATGTGGTCCTTTCAACTTAGATGTGGTCCGTTCAACTTCGATGTGGTCCGTTCAACTTAGATGTGGTCCGTTCAACTTAGATGTGGATCGTTCAACTTAGATGTGGTCCGTTCAACTTAGATGTGGTCCGTTCAACTTAGATGTGGTCCGTTCAACTTAGATGTTGTCCATGGCCATAAATAAGTTAAAAAGCAGAGAAAAAAGACAGATAACAGTTACAAATGTAACATAAAAAAAGCTCACTCATGGAGTCTCATTTAAAGGAATATTCCCATCTCCAAAATCCTGTCTCAATATGTAGTAGGTGTAATGATAATATTTGCGAATACCTCCAATTAGAATTGTTGTATAGTTCTCCTAATAACCTATATCGGTTACCCCATGTGCAAGGCATTTCAGTAGCTAAAGTATCCATGGTTACAACCACTCATAGTGACAGTTGGAGGTTAGTGGTTGTAACCACACATACCTAAGTGGCATGGCTTATCAGAAGAACTATACTACATTTCTAATTGTAGTTATTTGCTAAAATTATTATTATACCTACTATATATTGGGATAGGATCTTGAAGATGGGAATACCACTTTAACTCATTCTATAGTTAGCAGTAGGCAGTGCAACCCCCAGGGTATAGAAAGGCAAGCGGTGCAATTTTTTTAAACTAAAACCCAATTGCAAAAATGTTTTTATTTTTTTGCTCAAAGTACATGTATTTATTTATAAAAGATGCCTGTGATTGTGTCCATATCCTTTAGAAACAAGCTAGTCATAAACCACTTTAAATTTCCTTATTTCAGTGCAGTTGGGTAATTGGATAGTTTCCTATATATAACCACTACTTGTTGTTTTACCCCCAGTTTAGGTGCGAGTGTCCTTTTTTTGCCTGTTCCCTCTATAGGCAGCACATTTAAGTCTCCTTTGTATACAAATTTTTAATTGGACTATGAAGCGAGATGCTGCTAGGACTGCTGACAGAGAGAAAAGGATCTGTGTCTGAGCGTCTGCCCTTGTGTTTGGCACATCCTGAATGTTCCTTTATTTGTATTCAGGTTCTTTATAGATGCAGCGAGTTTATACAGAACACAATCAGCTCTGCAGCGCGGGATATACAGGCGGGAGACACAAAGCTGGCAGCGCTGCCCTCTCTTATTTTCTTTTATTATTATCCCGCTGAATGCTTTTCTTAGCCGCTATTTAAGGGAACACTCATCTTTGCATAAATAAAATGAAGATGTGAAAAGTCACAAGTTCTAGGAAAAGGATTAACTAGCTAATCTGAATGTTGAGAACAAAATAGTATCGGGCTTAGTTGCTGCCTAAAATGTTGGGAGCTGTAGAAGATCATGAGTCTTATAAAATGCCTAAGATCAGTCACACTTTTATGTTTTTTTTTATGTTTGTTTTGCAGATGCCAGAAGAGCAGGCATTTTGTGTACTGGTCAGAATCATGTACGATTATCAGTTTAGGAACCTGTACAAGAATAACTTTGAAGATCTGCATTGCAAGTTTTTCCAACTTGAGCGTTTGCTGCAGGTGAGTTTATGCAGAGTGTCTTACATCTCAAGCTCCTAGTGATAAACTACCTAAATAGTATTCATTAAAAATGTCCTTTGATTTTGCTGCTGTATAGTCTGTGTAACTACTTCATAAAACTGGTTATCCTGTTGCTTCTGACATAGAACTGTTCTTTTTACACTCCATCACTTCCTTCTCTAAGCATTAAAGATCAGAGGAAGAAAAAAAGCAGGTCAGAGTGTGGAGAGGAGGGAAAGCATTCAATGAGGGAGGGAGGGCAGCTTACACAAGCTGTACATAGAGAAGAAGGCAAACAGAATGCCGGGGAAGGGGAGTAAAATCACACAGGTTTACTAGTATACAGGGAGAGGACCCAAGGCAGACTCTGCATGGAGGTAAAGGACCCAAGGCAGACTCTGCATGGAGGTGAAAGGGGAATTAAACTCCTAAATATCTGTGTCTATTAAAACGATGGAGTAGAAATCTGTTACAATATATACAAAGTAAAATCAGTACAGAAGTTAAATCCTGTTGATATATGAAAGCTAGTAAAGACAACAGCATCCTGGATGCACAACCTTACATGTAGCATATATAATAGGAAGGCCACTAGTGTCTTGGCACTCGGACAGTTTCTTACAAGTACATTAACACGCCCCCAGTGCACTTCCAACCTAATTTGCATTTGTTTTTGCTCTAGATTTCTCATGACTGGCATATCAAATCGCTAAAAAACAGGTATATTTTTTTTTACTCAGGGGCAAGCACCTCTTTAGCCATACTGACAGGTTCCCTTTCAATATTTAGGTCATCAGGATTTTTTTTTTTTTTACTATTTTTTTTTATATACAACCCAAGCAAGCTTCATAGAATCTTAAGATTCTTTCCTTCCGCTGCTAAAGAAAAGGCATTACAAATCAGCAGAAACAAGCGAAACCGACGTTCATTTGCATTATGTTTGCTCTGGGGCTGCTGTTTATATAACGAACAGAGGCAGCACCCCAGAGCGAGCATGAAGAAAATGAGAGCTGGCTGTAATTTGCGTTCAGCTTGCAGTGTTTTCCATTGCCCCTGTCAAGCAGGGAGGACATAAAACAATACGCACATTTTCTGCACATAAAAAAAAACAAAACTTATGTGGTCTAAAAATATTTGCTTTTGAGCTTTTTACTCTTTTAATATTAAAAACACTGCAAGATTTATGAACCCCCGCAAGGATAAGTGCTGAACTGTAAGCTCTACAGACAAGTCCTCCTCATTTTATTTCATAGTTACCTTTTTATTTGTCTATTTATACAAGGTTTTTTGTTTTTTTTAGCAGAGTGGTATCTTTTGTAATAACATCAGTACTAGGTACTAGTCTAGAGCTGTTGCGGCCACTTGGGCGGCTTGTACCACCGTACAGTGGTAACGTTTTATATTGATGTGTACATCCACATAAATAGAAAAAAAATCTGTCTAATCCTAGAAATTAATTTTTTCTTGCCTTGTGAACACCGATGAGAATCTTCTATCAAACGGATGGTGGATGGGATACATAACCCTGGGGTTCTTATACTAACAAAAGGCCATCAAACACATTAGACTAAACTTGGTACAAAACCGCTGATATCGGCAGGGTCGGCCAGCAGTCTGATGTGAATCGGAATCTTCCGAAGGTTCCTAGAAACATAATGTCTGGGGAGAGAAAGAACAGGCCTGTTGAATTTCAGTGGATGATCTTCTCTGTGAGATGAGCTTCTGCCAAAAGAGTCTGGAGGCGGAGTGAGGAGGAGGATGCGGATTGAGGAGTGAGGAGGAGGAGGCGGGTTGAGTAATGAGGAGGAGGAGGCGGAGTGAGGAAGAGGAGGCGGATTGAGGAATCTGGAGGTGTACGATCCGGATCAAGGAGTCTGGAGGAGGCGGATCGAGTAGTGAGGAGAAGGTGTATCGAGGAGTTTGGAGGAGAAGGCGGATCGAGAAATCTGGAGGAGGAGGCGGATTGAGGAGTATGAGGTGTATTGAGGAGTCTGGAGGAAACAGATCAAGTAGTGAGGAGGAGGAGGTGGATCGAGGAGTAGGCAGATCAAGAAGTCTGGAGGAGGAGGAGGCATATGGAGGATCGAGGAGGCGGAACGACGAGTGGAGAGGTGGATCGAGGAGTCTGGAGGGTGAGGTGGACCGAGGAGCCTGGAGGAGGTAATTGACCGAGGAGCCTAGTGGAGGAGGCGGACCAAGGAGCCTGAAGGAGGAGGCGGACCAAGGAGACTGTAGGAGGAGGCGGACCAAGGGGACTGATGGAGGAGGCAAACCTAAGGGTTCTGAAGAAGGAGGCAGACTGAGGTGTCTGGGAGGAGCGCTCTCGCTGAGCTGAGCGTACCTGTGTATGGGGGGTCAGTTGAGATAGCTGTTGGCTGAATGATCGCTCACCCGACACTTTCTAATGTGTATGGGGCATTCTCGCCCTCTGCACAGGCACATATGAAGTTATTTTTTATGTACAGAATTCCAGGTCATTTATGAAATGGGATTTTTGGACTTTATTGCAGCCACTGGGGAAAAAAATAGTCTTTCTGAATATCCCCACCATTTCTTTAACCCCATCACGCATACACCACATACAGTAAATTATTGGGCTAATGGTATGATGCCAGTGCCGGATGCCTGTTAACTGAGATGCTGTTTTTTTCTTCAGGATGGAGCTTTATACTGACAGCTCAATTCTGTACTGTGAAATGGAAGTATGAAATAATCATCTCCCTGTCACAAATAAACCCAGAATACCGTGTCCATAAATGTACTCACTTAGTCTCTTGCTGCAGGAACCTTTTGACATAAGTAATAGTTATGCCCCTTATACCGGCTAGTTCTCACACCTATCTGTACTATGCGCCAGATACTGATGGACCAGCCAGAAGGAATGTCAGTGATACAAGAAGGCGCCGAGCAGCAAGACTGATCTGAAGAGAGGGTGGCAAGGTGGCCAGGTTGTCTTCCCCAGGATTGAGGTGTGATCTCTCGGAGAACTAGTCTAGGGCGACGCTAATCTTTTAGCTCATCTGCGCTATAAACCAGTTGTAGTGGTTTTGTGGGGTGAAAGGTCCGGACCGTTTCCTTTTAAATCCTGGTAACCTCTTGAATGATGTTTATTTTTGCAACAAACTGTTACATTGTATCTTTCCATTATGATTTGTTTACCCCTGGCGCTTTCCAGGGGCTGTTGAGTCGATACTATGGCTCCCTGGCTAGTGTTTGCTTTCTCTGTGTTTGTATATTAAATATTTGTGTATACATATGCAGGCGCACAGCCCAAGTGATGCTACTGTCAATATTACTCTAAACTTTGCTTTTAAAATAATGGCCATCTGTTTCTTCATTCCCCCATTCTGCATAACAAACAGTCTGGATGTCACTGTTGATATTTTCCAGCGTGGATTTTTTTTTTTTTTTTTTTTATGAGAACAGTGTTTACTCCCAAGATTTTTTTGATATTACACAAGCCAAATAAACAGTATAATCATTCTGCTATTCCTATTATGCCATGTCTTCTCAGAAAGGAAAAAAAAAATCAACTTATTGTCTAATATTTGTCATGCTTCTGAAAACCCTAGCGATTTTGAACGTCGGCTGTAAGATCCCATTGAGGGGCTGCGTCTGCCGCAGCAAAACTTGCTCCAGAGATAATCGAAACAACCCC
The DNA here is from genome assembly GCF_051348905.1 of Ranitomeya variabilis. Lineage (NCBI taxonomy): Eukaryota > Metazoa > Chordata > Amphibia > Anura > Dendrobatidae > Ranitomeya > Ranitomeya variabilis. The sequence goes on along the minus strand of NC_135239.1, from coordinate 36,424,716 downwards.
ATTTGAGGATTATCCTCATCTTGCTAGGTTATTATGATCAGTGAGGAAGGGGGGGTCAGGGTGTCTAAACTTTTGGGACTTATAATGATCTAGAGAACTCAAACGAACGTTGACAATCTCTGTCCATTCCCATCTGTAGCGCCGTGATATGTTAGTGGTTATCTTAAATACCATTACACTACATTTCAGTCTACAGTCCTTATTGATTTTCAGACGCCCTGATCTGCAGTTTGAAGTCTGATTAAAGTTTCAGATATGTCTCTTGTGAGATTGTCCCTCGCTGTAATATAGGCTGGATATGAGCCCTGTGTGTATCCAGGATGTTGTAGTCTTCACTCATATATGAGCACAGCTTCTATCCTGCACCTATTTCCACTCCACATGTTTTACTCCTATATAGCCTTCCCTGAGACTGTACATGTTTTCTCTCCTCTCCACTAGAGATCTGTTTACAACTGTCTCCCTGCTGCTATCTCTAGCATTGAGAGTAAAAGGGAAAGCATCGAATGCTGTCAGATCTGAGCAGGAGCTCATTATTCATTCTGCAAAAGCATTTCAGTAGATAAGTCATACAGATGTTCTACAGCAGAACATTTTCTAACAAAGACTATTTAGGAAGTTACTTATATTTGTATCTAGGAAGCAAATGGATAATAGCAAAAATCTGTGTAAAAGTGTACATAGCCATTGAAAGTTGTTTTTTTTGCATCAGTTAACCATTTAAGTGATAAAGAGCATCTACTGCATTAGGATAATCTGTAAAAATAAATAAACATTTGTGCATGTTGGGTAGTTTGAAGGATTGTCAATCATGTAATTGATTACCTTCTTGCCTCCTTAGCAATGTCCGTATTTGTTTGTTTGAGTAGAACCAAGTGAAAGTGGAATGGATGAGACCCTGAGCAGGGAAAAATGTCTGACATACAGAACTGTGCAAAAGTTTTAGGCAGTTGTGGAAAAAAGGCTGCAAAGTAACATTGTTTTAAACATAGAAGTGTTAATAGCTGTTTTGTATCAATTAACAAAATGCAAAGTGAATAAAGAAAAAAGAAATGAAGATAAAGAAATAAGTTTTGTTTTTTATCTTTGTCTTCAAAACAACATTGAAATTTAATTTCTTCTAGGTACTTGTCACTTGCACATAGTTTTTGAGGAAACTCAGCAGGAAGGTTGCTCCAAACATCCTGGAGAACCAACCTCAGCTCTTACTTCTTTCTCTTTATGTAATCCCAGACTGACTGGATGATGTGAGGTCAGGGCTCTTTGGGGGCAGGATCATCACTTCCAGGATTCCACGTTCTTTTTTTACCCTAAGATACTTGTTAAAGAAGCCCACCTCCAAGCAAAGTTTTTTAATCCTCCGTCTTGCCCTTAATAGTTGAAAAATACCAAATAAAGTTGAAATATGGATAAACTGTGTTTGCTCCTTAGACCAAGTTGAGAAGTTGAAATCATTCATGTGGTGTCATATAACAATCATCTTCTCTTCCTGCTTGATTAGTAGAATTGGGCGGTGGATGATCAGGTTGTAATGGTTCGTGCACAATTACATTTTTTTTTTCTGTTTTTCCATTTGCTAGGACCTGCTGCCTGACCTTTACTCCCACTTTATGTCGCTGAATTTGGAAGCCCACATGTACGCCTCCCAGTGGTTCTTGAGCTTGTTCACAGCCAAGTTTCCCCTCTGCATGGTCTTCCACATCATGGACCTTCTGCTCTGTGAGGTAGAATCCCTTTTATTGTAGTTATGAGTAGTTTTTTAAGGAAAACCTTAAGAAAAAATATCAACTTAAAATGAGCTTGCTGTATTTGGTCAAACATTCAATTAACTCTCCCCAAATGTGATGACTGGAATTGATGATGTTGCTACTTGCAATTGATTTTTCAGGTTTGTGTCAGCCAGTCGCCTCTTAGCAATAAGTTTTGAAAAGCTTTTATATAACTGAAGCAGTGGGAAGTCTGCTGTGTACATCACATAGGATACACTAAAGTTTCTGTATACACATCACATAGGAAGCACTGAAACTGCTGTAACAGCATTCAATAGGATACACCGAGACTGCTGTATACACATCACATAGGAGACAGTGAGCCTGCAGTTTACATCACATAGGAGACATCAGGACTGCTGTATATACATCCCAAGAGATACACTGAGACTGCTGTATATACAGTACATCACGTGATATACTGAGACTGCTGTATATACATCACATGTGATATACTGAAACTGCTGTATATACATCACGTGATATACTGAAACTGCTGTATATACATCACATGTGATATACTGAAACTGCTGTATATACATCACGTGATATACTGAAACTGCTGTATATACATCACGTGATATACTGAGACTGCTGTATATACAACGCATGTGATATACTGAAAGTGCTGTATATACACTCACCGGCCACTTTATTAGGTACACCATGCTAGTAACGGGTTGGACCCCCTTTTGCCTTCAGAACTGCCTCAATTCTTCGTGGCATAGATTCAACAAGGTGCTGGAAGCATTCCTCAGAGATTTTGGTCCATATTGACATGATGGCATCACACAGTTGCCGCAGATTTGTCGGCTGCACATCCCAAAGATGCTCCATACAAGGCAGGATGGATCCATGCTTTCATGTTGTTTACGCCAAATTCTGACCCTACCATCCGAATGTCGCAGCAGAAATCGAGACTCATCAGACCAAGCAACGTTTTTCCAATCTTCTACTGTCCAATTTCGATGAGCTTGTACAAATTGTAGCCTCAGTTTCCTGTTCTTAGCTGAAAGGAGTGGTACCCGGTGTGGTCTTCTGCTGCTGTAGCCCATCTGCCTCAAAGTTCGACGCACTGTGCGTTCAGAGATGCTCTTAGGCCTACCTTGGTTGTAACGGGTGGCGATTTGAGTCACTGTTGCCTTTCTATCAGCTCGAACCAGTCTGCCCATTCTCCTCTGGCATCAACAAGGCATTTCCGCCCACAGAACTGCCGCTCACTGGATTTTTTTTCTTTTTCGGACCATTCTCTGTAAACCCTAGAGATGGTTGTGCGTGAAAATCCCAGTAGATCAGCAGTTTCTGAAATACTCAGACCAGCCCTTCTGGCACCAACAACCATGCCACGTTCAAAGACACTCAAATCACCTTTCTTCCCCATACTGATGCTCGGTTTGAACTGCAGGAGATTGTCTTGACCATGTCTACATGCCTAAATGCAGTGAGTTGCCGCCATGTGATTGGCTGATTAGAAATTAAGTGTAAACAAGAAGTTGGACAGGTGTACCTAATAAAGTGGCCAGTGAGTGTACATCACATGTGATATACTGAAAGTGCTGTATATCCATCACATGGGATATACTAAGGCTGTGCTTGTATATTTGTCACATTGGATACACTGAGACTGCTGTATAAACAGTACATCACGTGATATACTGAAACTGCTGTATATACATCACGTGATATACTGGGACTGCTGTATATACAACGCATGTGATATACTGAAAGTGCTGTATATACATCACATGTGATATACTGAAAGTGCTGTATATACATCACATGGGATATACTGAAAGTGCTGTATATACAGTGCCTACAAGTAGTATTCAACCCCCTGCAGATTTAGCAGGTTTACACATTTGGAATTAACTTGGCATTGTGACATTTGGACTGTAGATCAGCCTGGAAGTGTGAAATGCACTGCAGCAAAAAAGAATGTTATTTCTTTGTTTATTTTTTTTTTCAATTGTGAAAAGTTTTTTCAGAGGGTCATTTATTATTCAACCCCTCAACCCACCATAATTCTGTTTGGTTCCCCTAAAGTATTAAGAAGTAGTTCAGGCACAAAGAACAATGAGCTTCACATGCTTGGATTAATTATCTCTTTTTCCAGCCTTTTCTGACTATTTAAGACCCTCCCCAAACTTGTGAACAGCACTCATACATGGTCAACATGGGAAAGACAAAGGAGCATTCCAAGGCCATCAGAGACAAGATTGTGGAGGGTCACAAGGCTGGCAAGGGGTACAAAACCCTTTCCAAGGAGTTGGGCCTACCTGTCTCCACTGTTGGGAGCATCATCCAGAAGTGGAAGGCTTATGGAACTACTGTTATCCTTCCACGGCCTGGACAGCCTTTGAAAGTTTCCTCCCGTGCCGAGGCCAGGCTTGTCCGAAGAGTCAAGGCTAATTCAAGGACAACAAGGAAGGAGCTCCGGGAAGATCTCATGGCAGTGGGGACATTGGTTTCAGTCAATACCATAAGTAACGTACTCCACCGCAATGGTCTCCGTTCCAGACGAGCCCGTAAGGTACCTTTACTTTCAAAGCGTCATGTCAAGGCTCGTCTACAGTTTGCTCATGATCACTTGGAGGACTCTGAGACTGACTGGTTCAAGGTTCTCTGGTCTGATGAGACCAAGATCGAGATCTTTGGTGCCAACCACACATGTGACGTTTGGAGACTGGATGGCACTGCATATGACCCCAAGAATACCATCCCTACAGTCAAGCATGGTGGTGGCAGCATCATGCTGTGGGGCTGTTTCTCAGCCAAGGGGCCTGGCCATCTGGTCTGCATCCATGGGAAGATGGATAGCACGGCCTACCTGGAGATTTTGGCCAAGAACCTCCGCTCCTCCATCAAGGATCTTAAGATGTGTCGTCATTTCATCTTCCAACAAGACAACGACCCAAAGTACACAGCCAAGAAAACTAAGGCCTGGTTCAAGAGGCAAAAAATCAAGGTGTTGCAGTGGCCTAGTCAGTCTCCTGACCTTAACCCAATTGAAAACTTGTGGAAGGAGCTCAAGATTAAAGTCCACATGAGACACCCAAAGAACCTAGATAACTTGGAGAAGATCTGCATGGAGGAGTGGGCCAAGATAACTCCAGAGACCTGTGCCGGCCTGATCAGGTCTTATAAAAGACGATTATTAGCTGTAATTGCAAACAAAGGTTATTCCACAAAATATTAAACCTAGGGGTTGAATAATTATTGACCCACACTTTTATGTTTAAAATTTATAAAAATTTAACTGAGCAACAAAACTTTTTGGTTTGTAAGATTTATGCATCTGTTAATAAATCCTGCTCTTGTTTGAAGTTTGAAGGCTCTAACTTATTTGCATCTTATTAAACCTGCTAAATCTGCAGGGGGTTGAATACTACTTGTAGGCACTGTACATCACATGGGATATACTAAGGCTGTGCTTGTATATTTGTCACATTGGATATTCTGAGACTGCTGTATAAAAACATGGACGTTTTGGGTTGTCATTATGATTTAAAAAGATAAAACACAGTAGTTTGACAATAAATGGCTTCACCCAACCACTAACAAAAAAAAGTTTTGGTGTTATTCATATTCTCTGAAAAAAAGGCCAAGAAAGCAAAAATTCTGCCGGGTATGTAAACTTTTGAGCACAACTGTATATATATACTTTGAGCTAAAATCTAAAATTAATTTAATTAATTAATTTTTTGCAGCTGGGTAGCCTGTGTATTGAACTGTGTTTTGCTGGCTGCAGAACTAGTGAACGGAGCCCCCCATCAGTGAGCTCATTTTGGCGCTCTGACAGTGCGTTAGTATTTCTTTTATCTGTCTTTTTATGAGCTCCTCTCAGCTGAATTATGTCTACAGATCTCATGAAAGCGCAATAATAATCTGTACTCTTATGTAGCGCCAACATATTCCGCAGCGCTTTACAGTTTGCCCACATTATCACCACTGTCCCCATTGGGACTCATAATCTAAATTCCCTATCAGTATATCATTGGAATGTGGGAGGAAACCGGAGTAAACACGGGGAGAACATACAAACTCCGTGCCGATATTGTCCTTGGGGGGATTTGAACCCAGGACCCCAGCGCTGTTATCATAAGCAAGGTGATTCCTGAACGTTGTCAGATCAAGCCTGCTGACAGATCCTCAGTTAACTCATTATGCAAAAAAACAAACTGCAATTTTTTTTTATGAATCCAAATTGCCAAAATTATTTTTAGCCCCCAAAACATGCATTGAAGTAAAAACAAAAGTTCTGGAGGGGTCTATTTTCCCTGTGATGATAGTTGGGAAACTGGAGGTCCATCAGGAAGACACTCTTTGTCTCCTATTACAAGTAAAGGTTGTTCGAAGAGGAAAATCGCTCCGATAGCCATCGATTAGAATTGGTCCAGCTGCAGCCTCGTGCTGTCCGCTCTCCTAGTGGTTCCCCCACTTATGTGTCCCCGTCTGAGCGCCAGATGGTCAGATTTATTTAGTTTCATACCAGATTAGAGATGGAATCGGCTACTTTAGATTTTAGGTATTATCAGGATTAGCTCATATGTTGTCAGTTTTCGACATAGAACATTGCCAGGAACTCAGGAAAGTGTTTTGCAGAGGATTTGTGTGACCCACATGTAAAATAATTCCCCTCCTATGTGTGCCGGATCAACTCAAAGTATTGTAGGGTCTAATTGTTGGATTGTGGCAGTATTAAAGTATGAGATTCCTGCGCTTCTTAAGTTTCAGTAAAACTTCTCAATGAGATATCTCCATGTTATATCTGCATTTTATCATATTCTCTGTCATGTGGGGGAATTTGTTAGAAAAACCAACTGTAGGAATCGCCCCTCATCCATCTTCTGTCCGAGACCACCATCACTGAACTGATCTGGAACATGCTACTTTGGTGCCCTCTTGTGGTTGTGTTTGGAAATTCATACATATGGCGGATTTCTCATTAGATGAGTTGCTAATCTCCTTATAAGTTATTAATATCCTTAACATCTCTCGTTTTGGATTCCAAAGCAGATCATTCATTTTTTTTTTCTTATTAGAATTATTGGTAATTGACTGGCATTAATGGGTTAAAATAAAAGTGACGTTACAAATCTAAAAAAATGTCACTGATTTCAACAATTTCAATTAGGGGTGCATGCGGATGTGCGTTTAAATAAGTAAAAATATCTGCATAAGGAAACAATGGGTCCACAGCAGTGGGATAAAGCACACAGTGATGTCACAGTACAGGGATAAATCACACAGTGATGTCACAGTACAGGGATAAATCACACAGTGATGTCACAGTACAGGAATAAATCACAGTGATGTCACAGTACAGGGATAAAGCACACAGTGATGTCACCTTATAGGGATAAAGCACACAGTGATTTCACAGTTTAGGGCTAAAGCACACAGTGATGTCACATTATAGAGATAAAGCACACAATGATGTCACAGTATAGGGATAAAGCACACAGTGATGTCACAGTAAAGGGATAAAGCACACAGTGATGTCACATTATAGAGATAAAGCACAGGGATGTCACAGTAAAGGGATAAAGCACACAGTGATGTCACATTATAGAGATAAAGCACAGGGATGTCACAGTATAGGGATAAAGCACACTGATGTCACAGTATAGGGATAAAGCACATGTTGATGTCACTGTACAGGAATAAAGCACACAGTGATGTCGCTGTACAGGGATAAAGCACAGTCATGTCACATAAGTCATCATACACACAGAGATGTGGAATTATTGGCAGAAAATACATGGTGATGTCACAGTAATGAGATAACAATTGTGAGGCAAAAAATAACAAAAAAACATTGTGGTGGGCGCTGTCTCAATTTAGCCTGAAGATCAGATCGATTTTGAAATGTTGTTGTGTTTTTAGTAAATGTTCTTTGTTTTTCTCCACCTCGCCCTCTTTGTCTTCATCTATAGCCACCCATACTATTACATTGATACACTGTTCATGCTGCCTCCATAAATGCATTTTGCGCTCATCATGCTTACAAAAAACATGAATAAAAAGTGATGGAAAAGTCACTTGTACCCAAAAAAGGTGCTCATGAAAACCTCAAGTTGTCCCAACAAAAACCCCACGCTCATCTTTGTTGATAAGAATTACAAACCAAAGTTATGGGTCTTTCATAGTACACAATGCAAACTTAGAAAAAACTGTTCAGTTATGTTTATTTATTGAAAGTTTTAAAAAGTGGTGACACCTCTCACCTTACCCGTACGGACCTGCAGAGTGAAGCAAACATTTCATTTTTACTGCAAAAAGTGAGCCTGAATTATAGTCACACAATTGTGCAGGTTTATTTCCATTTCACCCTCAAATTATTTTTTTTTTTATGGGAAAATAAAAATATTACCGTTCTGGTTCCAGAAAGATCAGGATGAAATAAAAGAAAGCGGGTGGCTGAATTTGTACCTGTACTAACTTCCCTGCACAGTCGATCTCGTATAATGATGGTGCGCAGACTTATATGCAGGGTTGTGATCACTTTCATGTATGACTGATGGTGGCGACTTTGCGATTCTCATTAACCCTTTCTTCCTCTTCGCAGGGTCTGACTATCATCTTCCAGGTGGCACTGGCACTTTTGAAGGTATGTAACATTTGGATAAATGACCTGCCTGTAGTCCTGGTGTAATATTAGCGTTCTATGTAACTTATCACATATGCTAGTCTACATGATCCCAACTGGACGGACGTAAAACACTGCGGAGATTGGTGTCCGAGGGTCTCCTGACTCATACTCGGTAGCTTCATCTATGCCTATGAGGCTGTGGAGTGGGGGTCAAGGGACCCGCAGCCGGTCCGGACATCACTGTGTTCTACAGACGTCTGGATTCGGCCTGAATCAGAAGAAGCTTTCCCCTTTTATGCCTCCTTCCACCCCCAGGTAACTTGGACAAATACCTCTGCAGGTTTTGCTGACTGCGTTGCATTGCACAATGTTGCATCTCTCCCTATCCAGAGGATTAATGAATACAGTTGATTTATTTATTGTTTAGCTCCATCGCTCCTGGCCTTAAATACATTACAAATGCAAAGTATGGAAAACTTGGCCACCACTTTCCCCTTATTCAGCACTCTACCTTCCTGCATCAGTAAGTCCAATATGTACAATTAGCGGAGTTACTTAAACGGCTTATTTCCTCCTCTGGAGCCGCCGGACCCCAGGGGTGTACCTCACTGCGAGATGAGTCTGCTTGTATGGGGGGAGATAAGTTATGTCTATATGGATGCTGAGGAAGGCGCAGAAAAGGAAATATTACATTTATTAACCTATATGGTGCATAAATACGTAATAATAGCCATTTCATTTCTATAGCGCCAACGTATTCCAAAGCACTTTACGATTAAGCGGTGACATGTGCAGACAATAAAAACAACACAGAGTTACAGGCGGAGTCTTACAATCTATAAGATATGGCGTATACCACAACTACATACTTATAAGATTAGTGGAGAAGCTCTGGTGTACACCTATTTACTTTTTTAAGTTGATGATCATCGGGAGTCAATCATCTATTGGGGCTTGGTACATGCCATCATATCTATTGTCCTCCATGTCTCCTACAGTAACTCAACATTTATTTATGAACTATTTTTGCAATCCAAAGACGTCAGAAAGAAGGAGTAAAACAGATGGAAAATAAAAGAAAACTGGTGTATTTCCTAAAATACAAGATCTCTAGTCTAGCCTTTATACTAAATGTTTATTTGGTCTTTCAGAACTAAAGCTAAAAAAGTGCCAGGACCTGATAAATCACTTCAACATAATTACATACAGAGAAATTACTTACCCATAGTAAGTAGGTACATTTAGAATAATTGTCAGTCTGTAGCTTGTTAAATAACAAGACTGACGAGGAGCTCTCATTAAAGGTAACAGTACGATGTTACCAGCAGTGGGTGTTTCCCTACAGTCTGATTGGACAGTGTCAGGGACACGCCCCCAAACTGGTAACACCCAGGAGGAATCACAGAGGAGCGGTACAATGTAGAAGATTCTGTTCTGTTCTGACGGGATAGTTATAACTGTGGCCGATCAGAGGATACTGATGGGTCGCAGCGGTCTTGTGACATAATGATCACAGGGGTTGGGCAGAGTGATGCGATTGGAGAAATGGCAACAGTCCGGCATACAATTTGTATTCCTTTTCTATTTCATGATGCTAATTGGATCCGTTAATAAGGGGTCCAGTAATGGACAACTCCTTTAAGGTCTCCTGTTACATATCCCTGCCATTCTTCTTCTTCAAAGCTGTTAATATTATTTTTTTACACAGAGATATCACCTCACATAGCCTTTTTGGAAATGTATTCTTTAAATCCTCTCCGAATGAGTGAGGATTGGGTTTATTCTTCTGGTTATTAGAGGGATTACATCCCGGGCTCTGACAGTAAATGATGTATTTTCCCATATGACAGTGGAGCTCAGTGCAGCTATTTTATATTTGATCCAGTCTCCTGGGGAAACCGACCTCTAATTACCACCTCTGATTAAGAAAATAGAGGAGCTCCGGCATCAAGACCATGTCGGGGAGTAGGTGGAGTTTCCTGCTTCACCTTCACTTTAATAACTAATAAAAGCTAAAGCAGCGGATACACATGTAAGTCTCAGTAGAGCAAATAAAATTAGGACGGGGTTATTGCATGATCATTTCTTCCTCTGCCACCATGCCAGACTAAGGGGCTTGTCACACAGGTATTCTGTAAGGCCTTTATGTAGCTGAGTGATCTGCAAAAATATCACATGTCCGTCAGAGCTTAGTGGTTCTGAATGCTGTCCCGTATCTTCTCTCAGTGTTAGAGATAGCAGGAGGGACTGGTACAAGGATCAGCAGTGGAGAGCGGATAACAGGGCCGGCTTCAGGTTTTTGTGGGCCCCGGGCAAGAGAGTCTCAGTGGGCCCCTTTAACCCATACCATGATCCATAATGCACAGATAAACAGATATAGTACAGTGCCAAAGATTCCACTTGTGTCTTCATTACTTGAGTGATATCTAAATTCTACAATAGTTTAGAAACGGGCGAATCCTCACAGCACACAGTACGTGCACTGGGGGGGATTCAAAAGTCTGCAAACACAGAGTCCTTCATACAGTATTATGGGCACCATATAGTGCTCCATACAGTATTACGGGCACCACATAGTGCTCCATAGAGTATTATGGGCACCACATAGTGCTCCAAACAGTATTATGGGCACCACATAATCCTTCATACAGTATTATGGGCACCACATAATCCTTCATACAGTTTTATGTGCACAGCATAGTCGTCAATACAGTATTATGGGCACCACATATTCCTCTATATAGTATTATGGGCACCATATAGTCCTCCATACAGTATTATGGGCACCACATAGTGCTCCAAACTTTATTATGGGCACCACATAGTGCTCCAAACAGTATTATGGGCACCACATAATCCTCCATACAGTATTATGGGCACCACATAGTGCTCCATACAGTATTATGGGCACCACATAGTGCTCCAAACAGTATTATGGGCACCACATAATCCTTCATACAGTATTATGGGCACCACATAATCCTTCATACATTTTTATGTGCACAGCATAGTCGTCCATACAGTATTATGGGCACCACATATTCCCCCATATAGTATTATGGGCACCACATAGTCCTCCATACAGTATTATGGGCACCACATAGTGCTCCAAACAGTATTATGGGCACCACATAATCCTTCATACAGTTTTATGTGCACAACATAGTCCTCCATACAGTATTGTGGGCACCACATAGCCCTCCATACAGTATAATGAGCCCCACATAGTGCTCCGTACAGTATAATGGGACCCACATAGTGCTTCCTACAGTATAATGGGCCACATTTATTACTCCATACAGTATAATGGGCCCCATATAGTGCTACATACAGTATAATGGGCATTGGGCCCCATATAGTGCTACATACAGTATAATGGACACATACATTGTTCCATTCATAAAAATTAGATAATCAAATACTCACCTCTCCCCGTTCCCTGCTGCTCCGGTCTCAGTTGCTCCGGTCACCTCAGTGTCTTCTGACTCTCTGAACAGAAGGCACGCAGTAGTGACTTCATTACCCCCTCTGCACTGCGACGTCACAGAGAGTCAGAAGATGGTGAGGCGCCTGGATCAACAATGAGATGTGAGTATTTGAAACAGTTTAAGGTGCGGGGGCCGAGGTGCGGCTTCTGTCCTGATGAAGAGGTGCTGCACGACCTCGAAACGCGTTGACCCTGTTTTCCTAATAAATTTTTATTCATTGGCAACCATTGTGAACTCGGCAGCAACGCAGGAGTGACATCTCCCTCCCAATCGTTTTGCACTGTTTGGTCCTTCTAGTGACCAATGTCCTTGCAGCAGCTGACATCTATTTCAATCTATTTCATGCCAGTTTCTTGTTGCTGTGTAGCAACTATATAAGGTGAGTGGACCTTTTCCTTGTCACCTTTTTGTTACCAGTTAAGCCTCTATTGCGTTTTCTTTCTTCCCAGTTTTGTTGTTTGCATTTTCCATACGGTAATACTACCCCTCCGTGCCACGATAATGAAATGGTGCCCTACCATACGGTAATAGTGCTCCTCCATACGGTAATGCTACCCCTCCGTGCCACCATACTGTAATAGTGTCCCTCTGTGCCTCCATACGGTAATAGTGCCCCTCTGTGCCTCCATACGGTAATAGTGCCCCTCCATACGGTAATAGTGCCCCTCTGTGCCTCCATATGGTAATAGTGCCCCTCTGTGCCTCCATACGGTAATAGTGCCCCTCCATACGGTAATAGTGCCCCTCCGTGCCTCCATACGGTAATATTGCCCCTCTGTGCCTCCATATGGTAATAGTGCCTCTATACGGTAATGGTTTTCCTCCGTGCCTACATACGATAATAGTGCCTCTCTGTGCTTCCATACGGTAATAGTGCCCCTCTGTGCCTCTTTATGGTAATAGTGCCTCTATACGGTAATAGTTTCCCTCCGTGCCTACATAGGGTAATAGTGCCTCTATACGGTAATGGTTTTCCTCCGTGCCTACATACGATAATAGTGCCTCTCTGTGCTTCCATACGGTAATAGTGCCCCTCTGTGCCTCTTTATGGTAATAGTGCCTCTATACGGTAATAGTTTCCCTCCGTGCCTACATAGGGTAATAGTGCCTCTCTGTGCCTCCATACGGTAATAGGCCCCTCTGTGCCTCCATACTGTAATAGGCCCCTCTGTGCCTCCATACAGTAATAGTGCCTCTATATGATAGTTCCTCTCTGTGCCTACATACGGTAATAGAGCCCCTCTGTGCCTCTTTATGGTAATAGTGCCTCCATACGGTAATAGTGCCTCCATACGGTAATAGTGCCCCTCTGTGCCTACATACAGTAATAGAGCCCCTCTGTGCCTCTTTATGGTAATAGTGCCTCCATACGGTAATAGTGCCTCTATACAGTAATAGTGCCCCTCTGTGCCTCTATACGGTAATAGTTCCCCTCTGTGCCTCTTTATGGTAATAGTGCCTCTATACAGTAATAGTGCCCCTCTGTGCCTCTATACGGTAATAGTTCCCCTCCGTGCCTACATACGGTAATGATGCATACATATAGCCTCAAGCCTCAAAAAAAAGATCTGCAGTCAGTTCGGGTCTAGCAACATGCATATTCAGCCTTATGTAGAGTCAGTTCCATGATTTCGTTACTGAAGCTCTCGGCGCAGGTATGTCTGTAAACCAGAGGCTTTTACTATGGCTCCAAACTAAGTTGTTGTATGTCAGTGCATGGTGCGGAGCAGGAAGGATAACTCATCCTGTCTCTGGCTCTAGTAATTACTCCCTAGGCAGAAGAAAACCTGCACAGACATATATGTAAGATCGATAAAGACCAGGATCTGCACTGCCATAGCACAGGGGTCCGGAAACTCCGATTTCTTATATTTATGGCTTCTTCAAATGCAATGGTTGAGTTTAGGTCAAAACCACAATCTCACTACACTTTGCCGCAGTTCCATAAAACTGCAACTCCAAGGGTACCCATGAAAAATCCATTGTGTGAACATAGCCTTACATGTGGGAATTGTTAAATTACGGTAAGTCTTTCATGTATAGAAAAAATAAAACTTGTGGTCAATTGTTGCATTCACACCAGGGGTGCAGGTATCACATCGGTCAGTAATTCTACAGCAGAAAATCCAAATAGAATTATGGCTGCAAATTTTGTGCCATATTTGTTGCAGATTATTGTTCTAAATTTCACGACATTGAAGCTTCGGTTGAGATTCCACACTTAAAAACCCCAATATATTCAGAAAACGCTGCAGAAAAATTCAGCAGGTAAATATAAATCACAAACGTGTTTTAGATTGTATTCCCTCCCGTAGGATTACATGGTTTTACATTTTTGCAGTGAATTTTTCAGCTGCTTCTCACAAAATTAGAATATCATCAAAAAGTTAATTTATTTCAGGTCTTCAATACAGAAAGTGAAACTCCTATATTATATAGAGTCATTACAAACAGAGTGATCTATTTCACGTGTTTATTTCTGTTAATGTTGATGATTATTGTTTTCAGCCAATGAAAACCCAAAAGTCATTATCTCAGTAAATTAGAATACTTTATAGCACCAGCTTGAAAAATGATTTTAAAACTTAAATGTTGGCCTACTGAAATGTATGTTCAGTAAATGCACTCAATACTTGGTCGGGGCTCCTTTTGCATCAATTACTACATCAATGCGGCGTGGCATGGAGGCGATCAGCCTGTGGCACTGCTGAGGGGTTATGGAAGCCCAGGTTGCTTTGATAGCAGCCTTCAGCTCGTCTGCATTGTTGAGTTCGGTGTCTTTCATCTTGCTCTTGACAATATTGTGGCCTCTCCACTCTTCCTCCAGACTCTGGGACCTTGATTTCCTAATGAAATACAAAATTTACTTTCATCTGAAAACAACACCTTGGACCACTGACAACAGTCCAGTTCTTTTCCTCCTTGGCCCAGGTAAGACGCTTCTGGCATTGTCTATTGGTCATGAGTGGCTGACACAAGGAATGTGACACTTGTAGCCCATGTCCTGGACACGTCTGTGTGTGGTGGCTCTTGAAGCAATGACTCCAGAAGCAGTCCACTCCTTGTGAATCTCCTCCACATTTTTACATGGCCTTTTCTTAACAATCCTTTCAAGGCTGCGGTTATTCCAGTTGGTTGTGCACCTTTTTCTACCGCACTTTTTCCTTCCACTCGACTTTCCATTAATATGCTTGGATACAGCACTCTATGAACAGCCAGCTTCTTTAGCAATGACATTTTGTGGCTTCCCCTCCTTGTGGAGAGTGTCAATGATTGCCTTCTGGACATCTGTCAAGTTAGCAGTCTTCCCCATGATTGTGGAGCTAGTGAAACAGACTAAGGGACCTTTTTAAATGCTTAGGAAGCCTTTGCAGGTGTTTTTTGTTAATTATTCTTATTTACTGATAATGACTTTTGGGTTTTCATTGGCTGTAAGCCATAATCATCAACATTAACAGAAATAAACAGGTGAAATAGATCGCTCTGTCTGTTATGACTCTATATAATATAGTTTCACTTTTTGTATTGAAGAACTGAAAGAAATTAACTTCTTGAGAATATTCTAGTTTTCTGAGAAGCACCAGTATATAAAACCGTACATGGTTATAATGCAGATTCCTGCCGTTTTGCAGTGTTTTTGTTTTTTTCATGCCGTGCTGAAACACATTTATCTTTTCACTTCTGAAAAAGTCACGGCCATTAATTGCATTGCAAAACCACGACGAGTTGCAGTCAAACCCCATACGGTCTTCTGGTGTGATTTTGAGTCTGCCTTAGAGCACGGGTACACAGCATCTTCAAGACGCCAGTGGAACTGTCACATTTTCTGAGTTAAAAGCACTTCAGCAAATTGCCAGCTGTAATTTCCATGAAACATTTTCTCAGCCTTTTTGGCTGTGGCTTTGCCGGTGACATCTTTGCAGTACACTTTTAAGTATATAGAACAGTGAACAGGTCACTTCTTCAATCACTACAAGTTTCTGACTCCTGACGCAATTAAAAAAAGTAACTCGAGACTGAACAATGTGCACAGCAAGTTGTTTTTACATTGCTTAGCATTATGTCCTTTTTTTTTGCAGAGGTTTTTCCGGCAGAATCCGCCTGAGAAATGTTGTGTATATACCCTTGAAAAAAAGAAAAAACATCTCATGTAGATATTATTATAGCACCATTTATTCCATGGGTCTATACATGTGAAAATGGGTATACCTAATATGAAAAAAAAAGTACAGTAATCTTGAACAATAGAAGTCAGCAACTGGTACAGGAGGAGAGAGGACCCTGCCCACAAGGGCTCAGTCTACAAGGGATGGGTGAGGATACAGTAGGTGAGGGTAGAGCTGGTCGTACAGTGGTTTGGTGGATCGGTGGTTACTGCAGGTTGTAGGCTTGTCGTAAGAGGTATTTCTTCAGGTTCCTTTAGAAGGTTTCCACGGTAGGCGAAAGTCTTGATATGTTACTGTATAAAGTTCCAGAGTTGGGGGGATACGTGGGAGAAATCTTGTATACGATTGTGGGAAGAGTAGATAAGAGGGGAGTAGAGAAGGAGATCTTGTGAGGATCGGAGGTTGCGTGTAGGTAAGTACCGGGAGACGAGGTCACAGATGTATGGAGGAGACAGGTTGTGGATGGCTTTGTTTATCATGGTTAGGGTTTGAACTGGCATCTCTAGGTAATGGGGAGCCAGTGACAGGATTGACAGAGGGGAGAGGCCGGGGAATAGCGGGGGGACAGGTGGATTAGTCGGGCAGCGGAGTTTAGGATAGAATGGAGGGGTGCGAGAGTGTTAGGAGGGAGCCACATAGCAGGAGGTTGCAGTAGTCTAGGTGGAAGATGATGAGTGCATGGACTAGGGTTTTTGCAGATTCTTGATTAAAGAATGTGGGGATCCGGGAGATATTTTTGAGTAGCAGTTGGCAGGAAGCGGAAAGGGCTTGGATATATGGATTGAAGGAAAGTCAGAGTCAAGGGTTATCCCAAGGCAGCGAGCTTGCGGGACTGGGGAGAGTGAGCAGCCATTTACTGTAATGGATAGGTACGTTGGGGGGGTCAAGTGAGATGGGGGAAAGATGATGAATTCTGTTTTGTCCATATTAAGTTTTAGAAATCTAACATAGAATAAGGATGAAATAACGGACAGATATTCTGGGATTCTGGTTAGTAGGGTGATGATATCTGGTCCAGAGATGTTGATCTGTGTGTCATCAGCATAAAGGTGATACTGAAAGCACTGAGATTCTTTGAGCTGTCCCAGGCCGAAGGTGTAAATAGCGAAGAGAAGGGGCCCTAGGAATGAACCTTGCGGGACAGATAGGCGGCGAGTGTCAGTGGGAGATGCTGAATGACCAGTCTGTTAGGTATAACAAGATCCAAGATAAGGTCAAATCTGTGATGCCAAGAGATGAGTCTGTACTAATAGGGAATGGTCCACTGTGTCAAAGGCAGAGAACAGGTCCAGAAGGAGGAGGACAGAGTAGTGTCTCTTGGCTTTGCCGGTTAGTAGGTTATTGGTGGCTTTACTCAGGGCAGTTTCAGTGGAGTGGTGTGGTCGGAAACCAGATTGTAAGCTGTCGAAGAGGGAGTAGGAGGAGAGGTGGGAGGATAATTCAAGATGGACGTGTTGTTCCAGTAGTTTTGAGGCACAGGGAAAAAAGTGATATGAGGCAATAATTAGACACAGAGGATGAGTCAAGGCAGGGCTTTTGGAGAATGGGTGTGATTGAGGCATGTTTGAAGCATGAGGGGAAAAGGCCAGTGGTTAGTGACAGGTTGAAGAGATGGGTTAGGATGAAGACTGGTGAGGTTTGGGATTAGGTGGGAAGGGATCGGTTCGAGTACACAGGTTGTGAGATGTGATCTTGAGAGTAGTGTAGAAAGTTGATCTTCTGTAATGGTGGAGAAGCTTATTTTGGTGGAGGAGGGCCAAGTAGTTATGAGGAGGGGTTGTGGGGGTATTGTAAGCCAAAGCTTTCTCTGATGTTGTCGATCTTCTGCATGAAGAATGAGGCAAAGTCTTCAGCTGAGTTGAGTTGAAAGGGAGTAGGAGCTGGAGGACAGAGGAAAGAATTGCAAGTATTGAATAGCTGTTTAGGGTTATGAGACAGGGAGGATATACCTAAAATGTTGGTTACTATCGTTTGTGATGCAGATTTGCCCCTCAGTTAACTGCAATGTGGTACACTGCATAAAATCTATGTGACAACTACACTTATGCCATGTAGCCCCAGCCTGGCTTTAATAGATTTTGCAGCATATAGAACCACTTTGCGAACATTTACAGAGGATTGATCCAGTCTGGACTTTCTACAGTGGCAAAAATTGCTGCAGACTTTGCCACAGATTTGACCGCATGCGGGGTGAAAAAAATAATGACATGCTGCAAAATTTACAGAGCAGATCTACCAAACTCTTAAGCCCAGCATGAAAAATCCGCTGCGTATCAGTCCTGTGCAAATTTACACTCATGGTGTTTTACGGCTACTGAATCCATAGCAGGAAAACCTCAGTGGCCGAAACCGCTGTGGATTTTCTTTCGACATCTGCTCATAAATGGACATGCTGCGAATTTCCACTGCGCTGTGCAAATCAAATTTAGTGAAATATCATACCCAGTGCTGCTGCTGTAATACGCATGACAAAAAAAAGACAAAGCACAAATTTGTAAAGAATTAGGCTGGAAACATACCTCACTAGTGTGGTGTTCCCCCACATTGTCATAATGATATAAATGGTGAAGAGCTCCTGTGCACTCACTGAACAACTAGAGACAAAGATTGGAGTAAACTGAAACCACTAAAAGTAAGTAAACTAAGGGAATACTAAAATATAAATGCTTTATTGGTACACAATAATAAACGTTATTGCAATAACTTACTATGAGGACCTCCTCATAGTATGTCATTTCAAAAATGTTTTTAATCTGTGCCAATAAAGCATTTATATTTTAATATTCCCTTAGGTTACTTACTTTTAGTGGTTTCAGTTTACTCCCATCTTTTTCTCTAGTTTACTGTACTACGCAGCATCTTTTCCCTTACCCTAAGGGCTCATATAGACGAGCTTATAAGTCAGACATGTGCTGTCCGATCGTACGGGACACAGACCCATGTTATTCAATAGTGCTGCTCAGATGAACGATTTTTTTTCTTGGCCCAAGTGTCCGTGAGAAAAAAAATTGCACCACGTACTACCATCATCCGATGGATGGAGACTCACACATTCAAGTCTGTGAGTGCAAGAAAAAAATCAGATATTTTTCTATTATAAACCTAGGAATCTGTAGTTGTATTTGATCATGTACATGTTAATGTAGTTGTATGAAAACTGATCACGCACAGTCGTAAAGATCGGATACATGGATGGCACATGGATAAAAATCTGAAAAGTAGAAAACAATAGTCCAAGTTTTCTGGATGAAACAATTTTTCATACGCTCGTCTGCAGGAACCCTAAAAGTAGTAACTTGGAAAGTTTTCACCTAACTGTGGCGAGAGAGGCGGCTGCGGACTATTCCAACTCCGTGAAGCGAGGCCATTGCTCTAAGCTCAGCAAACCCTGAGTATAACACTAGAGGGAGAGCTTGGATTGGATTTCAGATCTGTATGCCATGTTTGTCAGGGATTTACCTAGTGTCGCCACCCGAGGCCTGAAATCATCCGACCATATAGAAAGTCCATTATCATGGGCGTAAGCGAGCGCCCGTATATACATAGGGATTTCCCTCGGTAGATTTCTGCTTTCTAATAGTTGCACAGAAGGTATTTCCTATTTTGTATTTTTTTAATGCATTAATGTCAGACCCGCTTCCTATAAAATAATGTCTTGTAGGATAAACGGAAAAGAAGAGCACTGGGATGAGCGGCGACATGGAAGGTAGAGAGAAAGGGTGTGGGCGATAAGGACTAAGGGGTTTCCTATTGGTTTGTGATGACAGCATCCTTTTCAGAGCATCCTCCCTCCGTCCATGCTTGTTCGCCTCCCTTCTACTCCCTCCTTCATTACTGATTCATGATGAGAGGCTGTAGCAGCAGCGTCTGTGGATGCAGTGATCTCATCGCTCGCTCCTGCAGCCCCACATACAGAAGCCGGGCCCTGCTCTTCCCTCCGCATCCACTGCCGGCTCTACCCCATCACTCTGCCCTCTCACAGATGCTGCTCTTTTTTGTAATGGTGCCTTTACGTCTATCGTAGATACATGCATAGATGACTCTACACATGCCATGTAATGGATGTCTGGTCGCGTTCCTCCTAAGGATACTTCCATGTGGCATTACCATGTTCTAGATGCCCAACACCACCATTCCACTTGCTAGAAATTCTTCCTTTAGTGTATGCGTGGGGGATTCCCTTAAGGACCCCCACATGGAGGAAAGGATTCCTTCTTTTACCTCAACAACCCCTAAGCTTTCCCCTCCCATCAAAAAGTCCCAGGACGTTCAGGATGAGAAGAGCAACTTTGTCAACGAGTACGCCTGTCGTGTCCTGGAGCTTCTGGGCATGGGGCATCGTTTGTTTGTACCCCGACTTCTGGCGGTGAGAGACTTGTTGCATCGTCATTTTGTATTTTTTCTGGAGCAGGGTCTGCATGTTTTTCATTCTGCATGACTTTGTTGTATGTCACCGGCGTTGTCTTCTGCGTAACCCAACCCTGCCAAACGTCTTTTCTTCTCCAACTGTTGCACCCATTAGCCGATATATGATGCATTTCCTTATTGGAGTGGGTTAGGCTTAATATTTGGAGGCATGTGGAGGCCTACCGGGGTTGTTTACAACAGGGTTGAGATATTGGTGATTATTTGTCATGAATACATATCTGAATATATACATCACGCCGTCTGGGCCTTCACCAAATCATAAGAATCGCCCATCACGGCACCGTCATTTATTTATTTTTTTTTTTTTTTTAAATCATTCGTTGGCCTGCAATTGACTGGCATTCCTATGCTAATGCAGAAATTCCTACGTCTTCAGCCTTTGATGGGTTTCTGAGGATGAGCTGTCCTTAATGTTGGGTTTACTGCTCCTCTGGCAAAACTCTCCTGAGCTGTGATTTCTATGTGGTTCATTTTACACCCATTTTTGTCACAGATTTGACTTTGCCTGGCTTGCCAGGCAATGACCTATATATATATGCCAATAGTATATATATATTTATATATACCATTAAAATATACTTTTGCATACAAAAAAGCAAGAAAATATATATTAGAAAGTCATTTTGGTCGGGAATTCCCTCTGGGTTGACATCTAGACCATCCTAAATTTAGGATCCAAAAGTATATGTGAATTGGCAATGAAATGAGGTAGGAGCTCAACAAAGGGAAGCTAAGGGATGAAGGTAGGGTCGGAAATCTTGTTTTGAGGTGCATATCATATATACCGTAGATTTTTTTTAGGTTCCAGTAATTGAATATTCATGTGAAATTTCATTTTGGATCCCCCTGTTTAACTTATAAGAACAGCGACCAAGATATCTAGAAGTATGTAATAAATTAGAATAAAGGCACCATTTACGCCAGTCTGAGTGGCGGAGTATACAGAGTACAAGCTGCAGTAGTTGTGTGATTAGGAGAGTTGGTAACGGACAGTCCAATTTTATAAAGAGACGGCACATAGTGATGGTTTTTATTGCCTTATGGTTAATGGGTTCTGACCTCTGGGACCCTCTGAGAAAGAAGGGATCACAAAGATGGACAGGTACTGTGCCGCCTTCATTTTTTTTTCTCCATAGCAGTGTTCAATCGCTGGCTATGAAGGAAACTGAAGCACAGCCCTAAGTGAGCAGGGCAGCTGTCGCGTGACCCGAGTTCCGCTGTGCAGGGAAAAGTTAGAAGGGGGTACAAGGCTGAATTGGACTCCTGCAATTTTAGGATCAGTAACAGGTTAGAACCTACTGGTCACATCATGACCGCATACTCAAGTGATATGGATATTCTATCACGTTGCAAGAAGGGAAAACAATGCAATCTGCATATGTTATTAAGCAGATCTTAGACCTGATGAAGATGCTGAAATTATTGTAAAAATCCACATCAGTTTGGCTGTAAAATCCTTTAACTCAGTCTCCACCTACCTAGCCTGTTTGACAGCTTCTCAGGGTCCCTCCTCCCTGCTGAGATTCCATACTGCTAAATACAAGCTGCAGCTATCAATCAGGCTGGGTTGGAGGAGAACAAACACAATTAGGCTCATGAGCTAATTCATTCTTTAGCTGTATAAAAGGCTCATTTTTATGTCAGAATATACAGCCATTCTGACAAGTATTGTCAAAGTAAATGCACCAGCCTTACCAGGTCTCCTATCCATTCATTGTCAATAGGACTGCTAGAGAAAGTCCAATGCGCCTTTTTTCTCTGACAGTCCCATAGAAAATGAATAGAGTGAATGTCAGGCATGCTGTATAGTCCTGGTCTCGGAGTTCCAGTGCTTTGATCTCTGGGTCGCTGGGGGTCCCACTGGTCAGAACCCCCAGTAGTCGGCAGGTTTAGATTTTTTGATTAGGGAATAACTTTTTTTTACTGACTTTAGCAGGCGGCCAGGAATCTGAACAATATTTAATGAATGTGCTATGTAAAATCCCAAAAGTGCTTTCTGCTACATGATGAATATAGCCTAGCATGGCAGTCCCCACTGCCTGGTCTGCCAGTAAAAGGTTTGTGTTAAGAAAAAGAATGAGCCTCATGTCCAACAGGTCATTGGGCTCAATTCGATAAGTGGACATGTTGATACATTTAGAAGAAGTTAGCATCCACCATTAAACATTATAAGCACTCAACATATCAAATACGGCTAAGGGAAATGCAAAGGAACGTATTGGAGTCTGGCTCATCAAGGGAATAATGGACCAGATCTTGTGCAATTTGGTGTTTTAGAAGCAAAAACCAATCTGATATTTATCTCCCTCACTTATGTGTGACAGAAGAATCTCCTCTTTTCTGCGGCGCTATCGTTGCTTTCCCAGTGTGAACCTATAAGACTTGCATCAAGGCTGTCATAGACCTAAAGGGAAATAATCATCAGAAAATTATCTTTAAAATCAACCACTAAATTATGTGTAATAATGAGAAATAATACAGGAAAAAGTATTGAACACGCTTACTGAAATGTATTTAATACTTTACTTCATACAAAAGCCTTTGTTGGTGATCACAGCTTCAAGACGACTCCTTATGGAGAAACTAGTCGCAGGCATTGCTCAGATGTGGTGAAGAGTGAGAGTGCTTACCACTCAAGGAAGTTTTGGGGTGCTTGGGTATGCATTAAGTATCGCTAGTGCTCGATCACAAGCCAATAAACGTGGGAATTTTCCATGTATGGCAGGCAATTTCTGCAGGTATTTTGGCTATCGGCCGCAAAACATGCGGGGTGGCAACTCGAGCATGGCGCTCGAGCACCCCAATCCTCACTTAAGTGGCGAGCACGCTCACTCATCACTACTCAGGTGTGATTTTGGCCCATTCGTCCACACAAACACTCTTCACATCCTGAAGGTCCTGTAGGCTAGAGTTTTTCCATTTTCTATTGGATTCAGGTCGGTGATCGGCGGGCCCATTCCTACAGATTCAATTTCTTTGAAACCAATTGAGAGTTTCCTAGGCTGTGTCTTTGGGATCATTCTCTTGCTGAAATGTCCTCCCTCGTTTCATATTCATATCCTGGTAGATGGCAGCAGATTTTTATCAAGAATGTCTCAGTACATTTGACCATTCAATCTTCCTTCGTTTACATGAAGTTTGTAAGTGGCGTATGCTGAAAACAGCCCCACACCATGCTGTTCCCACCTCCAAACTTCACTGTTGATATCATGTTTTGGGGGTGATATGCAGTGCCTTTTGATCTCCAAACACAGTGTTTATTATGGTATATAAAAAGTCCAATTTTGGTCTCATCTGACCAGACTATATTCTCCCAGTATTTCACAGGCTTGTCTAAATATTGTTGGGAAAACATTAAACCTGCTTGAACATGCTTTCTGTTCAGCGATGGAGTCTTGCGTGGTGAGCGTGCATACAGGCCATGGAGGTTTATGCATTTATTATAGTTTTCATTGAAACCATTGTACCTGCTGATTCCAGGCCTTTCTGTAGCTCTTCATAGGTGGTCCTTGGCTCTTGGACAACTCTTCTCATAATTCTTTTCATTCCTCTGTCTGAAATCTTGCAGGAAGCACCTGATCGTGTCTGGTTTATGATGAAATTATGTTCTTTCCACTTCTGGATTATGGCCCCTACAGTGCTCACTGGAACCTTTAGTAGTTTAGAAATTCTTCTGTAACCAATGCCATCAGTATGTTTTGCAACAATAAGGTTGTGAAGGTCTTGAGACAACTCACTGGATTTACCCATCATGAGATGTTCCTTGTGTGGAACCTTAGTAATGAGACACCTTTTTATAAGCCATCACTTGAACCAACTGATACTATTTTTCACTAAGTGGCAGGATTGCTTTCTAATTACTGATATATTTCAGCTGGTGTCATGACTTTCCACCTTTTCCCTATGTCATTCCTCACTATTACGCATAACTTAATTTATGGACCTCCATGGTTTGATGCCTTTGCCTGTGTGGATTGTATGGGTTAGAATGTCATGACAATGGCACCTTTAGAAATATATTTACTTATAAAATTGATAACTTGTTCAATACATGATTCACTGACCCATAGATTTATATTGGCTCATTTCATCTGTGCCCAGCTCCATAGATTATAAAAGATATGTGCTGTATCCGTGACAAAATACACTTATGTGCAATACGGATGTCTGAATGAGGCCTTATGTGTAGAGCTTCTTTTTTTTTTTTTTTTTTTTTTTGAACATTTAAAGGGATAGTATCCAATTGAAATTCCTTAAAGGTGTATTCAATTGGTGATCTCTACAACTCCATGTATCACATTGTCAGCCATCAGTCTGCTTCAGCTTTCCCTGGTGATCACAACCCATTGGTGTGGGTTGGAGAGGACAGAAACTTAGGATAGGTCCTCTATGTCAGGTTGATGTGGGTCCGACACCCGGGACCCCTACTGTTCAGTTTCTTTCACCTCCACCTTTGGCCGCATGTCAACAGTGATTCGAGACGGGCAACACAACTCTGTTAACTGGGTAGTATCAGGTCCTGGTACTGCAGCTCAGCTCTTATTAAAGTGAATAGTCCTATGTGCCTCCCTTTGCTGCGTCCTAGAGATGAGCAGATCGATTTGCAGGAGCCAAGTCAGTAGTCCATTGCCACCAGACGGGAGTCCTGTGAACCGCTTTCTACTTACCGGTATCCAAGGCACCTCTTCTGATTTGTAGGCCTGACACGATATCATTGTTGTAATCTGATATTGACTGCCTACTGAAAGGATAAGTCATTAATACCCTGATCCTGGACAATTCCTTTAAAAGTAAGTCCATTGGTCAGTGGTTCAAACACGCAAGGCCTTGTTAAACAGAACCTGTCCCATTGTACTTGCAGTGTGATCTGTGGCTAGCATGGTATAGAGGAGGAGAAGGGGAGCAGAATGATATATCGGTTTGTTAGAAAACTTCAGTACAGCTTGAATTTTGTTCATTAACATCCCTGGTCTTGGTGTTTGTATGGAAGAGTCCAGTGGGCGGCCCTACCAGTGATTGACAGCTATCTCTACATGCACAGTCATACAGGGGAGACAGTCAGTCACAGATTGGACTCATATTCGTACAAACACACTGGACTTCACTGAATAAAATATAAGGTTTCCTGAAATTTTTGCCGCAAAGATGTTCTAGTCTGGTCCGCTCGTCCTGCTCCTGTGAATGCACGGATACAGCTTACATTGTGAGCTCAACATGAACAAGTCTGAATGAGTCAAAGCGGAACTCTGACCAATCAGATTCATCAGAGTACGTCAGGTGACATCACTGACCAATCAGCCAAAAAGAGAGCTAAATAAGGATAAAGACTTATTATAAGGTTATATAGCGAGCCGTATGCGTCTGTTACTGGAAGAATATATTTATCATATGGTTCTAGAAGGATTTTGATGAAAGAGACATCTCTTAAAAAAAAAAAAAATAATGCTTCGTTCTGATTGGTTGTTATAGACAGCAAGGCTACTTTTTATATCAATAATTTTGGAATGTATCTACTATATAATTGTCTAAGGGTCACTTCCGTCTTTCTGTCTGTCCTTCTGTCTGTCACGGAAATCCCAAGTCGCTGATTGGTCGCGGCAAAACGGCCACGACCAATCAGCGACAGGCACAGTCCGACGGCAAAATGTTCACTCCATACTCCCCCCAGTCAGCGCTCACACAGGGTTAATGGCAGCGTTAACGGACCGCGTTCTGCCGCGGTGTAACGCACTCTGTTAACGCTGCTATTAACCCTGTGTGAACAACTTTTTACTATTCATGCTGCCTATGCGGCATCAATAGTAAAAAGATCTAATGTAAAAAATAATACAAAAAATTAAAAATCATTATATACTCACCTTCCGGATCCAGCCCAGGCCTTTCCCACTCCTTGCGACGCTCCAGTGACCGGTCCATGCATTGCGGTCTCGCGAGATGATGTAGCGGTCTCGCGAGACTGCACGTTAACATCTCGCGAGACCGCAATGCACTCTTGGGAGCGACGGGCACAGTCCGGCCGCTCCCTACTCCCCTGCACTCAGTGCCCCCTCTATACTACCCCCCCAGTCAGCGCCGGCCGCCCACATGCCGTTGTAGCAGTCCGTTAAACCGACTGCATTACACATAATGCATAATGCGGTGTAACGCAGTCTGTTAACGCTGCTATTAGCCCTATGTGACAAACTTTTTACTATTGATGCTGCCTATGCAGCATCTATAGTAAAAAGATATAATGTTAAAAATAATTTAAAAAAATACAAAATTGTGATATTCTCACCTTCAATCGCCTCCGCAGCAGCTTTTCCTGCAGCTCGTGATGCTGCGGTCCCACTGCTTCGCTGATTGGTCGCGCCCAGCCGGCACGACCAATCAGCGACATTGCCGCAGGATTTAAATCCCGCTTCGCTGATTGCTCGTATATACTACTATGTGGGCTGTGCTATATACCACTATGTGGGCAGTGCTATATACTACTGTGTGGGCTGTGCTATATTCTACTGTGTGGGCTGTGCTATATACTACTATGTGGGCTGTGCTATATACTACTGTGTGGGCTGTGCTGTATACTACTGTGTGGGCTGTGCTGTATACTACTGTGTGGGCTGTGCTGTATACTACTACCTGGGCTGTGTTATCTGCTATGCGGGTTGTGCTATATACTATGTGGGCTGTGCAATATACTATGTGGGCTGTGCAATATACTATGTGGGCTGTGCAATATACTATGTGGGCTGTGCAATATACTATGTGGGCTGTGCAATATACTATGTGGGCTGTGCAATATACTACGTGGGCTGTGCAATATACTACGTGGGCTGTGCAATATACTACGTGGGCTGTGCAATATACTACGTGGGCTGTGCAATATACTACGTGGGCTGTGCTGTATACTACTGTGTGGGCTGTGCTGTATACTACTGTGTGGGCTGTGCTGTATACTACTACCTGGGCTGTGTTATCTGCTATGCGGGTTGTGCTATATACTATGTGGGCTGTGCAATATACTATGTGGGCTGTGCAATATACTATGTGGGCTGTGCAATATACTATGTGGGCTGTGCAATATACTATGTGGGCTGTGCAATATACTACGTGGGCTGTGCAATATACTACGTGGGCTGTGCAATATACTATGAGGCTGTGGTATACACTACGTGGGCTGTGTTATACAGTACGTGGGCTGTGTTATACAGTACGTGGGCTGTGTTATACAGTACGTGGGCGGTGTTATACACTACGTGGGCGGTGTTATACACTACGTGGGCTGTGTTATACACTACGTGGGCTGTGTTATACACTACGTGGGCTGTGTTATACACTACGTGGGCTGTGTTATACACTACGTGGGCTGTGTTATACACTATGTGGGCTGTGTTATACACAACGTGGGCTGTGTTATACACTACGTGGGCTGTGTTATATACTGCGTGCGTGGGCTGTTATATACTACGTAGCTATGTCATATGCTGTTTGGGCTGTTATACACTCCGTGGGCTGTGTTATATACTCCGTGGGCTGTGCTATATACTATGTGGCTGTGCAATATACTACGTTGCTGTGCTATGTACTACGTGGGCTGTTATATACTACGTGACCGGCTGTGAACAATCAGCGACAGGCGCAGTCCGAATCCTGTGTATTCAATGTATTATTCTAAAATCTTCATAAATAAACTACATGCATATTCTAGAATACCCGATGCGTTAGAATCGGGCTACCATCTAGTGTAGATATATATATACATATATATATATTATACACACACACAGCAAAAATAGATATATGAGGTGGTCTAATGAAGAGCCACATAAGAGGTGGCGGGGAGGAAGTGTGGGAATATTAGATGTAAGGGATGACATGATCAGGTCATAATTGATCCTGCAGAATGAAGTGCTGTGGGAAGGAAAAGACGATGAAAGGTCTGTACTGTCAGGAGAATAGACAGTCATGCACTATTTCTGGGTCTTTGGTTTATTAACTCTTTAAGGGGGTGTGTGTGTGTATGTGTGTATATACGGGGTGTAATATATATATATACAGGTCCTTCTCAAAAAATTAGCATATAGTGTTAAATTTCATTATTTACCATAATGTAATGATTACAATTAAACTTTCATATATTATAGATTCATTATCCACCAACTGAAATTTGTCAGGTCTTTTATTGTTTTAATACTGATGATTTTGGCCTACAACTCCTGATAACCCAAAAAACCTGTCTCAATAAATTAGCATATCAAGAAAAGGTTCTCTAAACAACCTATTACCCTAATCTTCTGAATCAACTAATTAACTCTAAACACATGCAAAAGATACCTGAGGCTTTTAAAAACTCCCTGCCTGGTTCATTACTCAAAACCCCCATCATGGGTAAGACTAGCGACCTGACAGATGTCAAGAAGGCCATCATTGACACCCTCAAGCAAGAGGGTAAGACCCAGAAAAAAATTTCTCAACAAATAGGCTGTTCCCAGAGTGCTGTATCAAGGCACCTCAATGGTAAGTCTGTTGGAAGGAAAGAATGTGGCAGAAAACGCTGTACAACGAGAAGAGGTGACCGGACCCTGAGGAAGATTGTGGAGAAGGACCGATTCCAGACCTTGGGGAACCTGAGGAAGCAGTGGACTGAGTCTGGTGTGGAAACATCCAGAGCCACCGTGCACAGGCGTGTGCAGGAAATGGGCTACAGGTGCCGCATTCCCCAGGTAAAGCCACTTTTGAACCATAAACAGCGGCAGAAGCGCCTGACCTGGGCTACAGAGAAGCAGCACTGGACTGTTGCTAAGTGGTCCCAAGTACTTTTTTCTGATGAAAGCAAATTTTGCATGTCATTCGGAAATCAAGGTGCCAGAGTCTGGAGGAAGACTGGGGAGAAGGAAATGCCAAAATGCCTGAAGTCCAGTGTCAAGTACCCACAGTCAGTGGTGTGGGGTGCCATGTCAGCTGCTGGTGTTGGTCCACTGTGTTTCATCAAGGGTAGGGTCAATGCAGCTAGCTATCAGGAGATTTTGGAGCACTTCATGCTTCCATCGGCTGAAATGCTTTATGGAGATGAAGATTTCATTTTTCAGCACGACCTGGCACCTGCTCACAGTGCCAAAACCACTGGTAAATGGTTTACTGACCATGGTATTACTGTGCTCAATTGGCCTGCCAACTCTCCTGACCTGAACCCCATAGAGAATCTGTGGGATATTGTGAAGAGAAAGTTGAGAGACGCAAGACCCAACACTCTGGATGAGCTTAAGGCCGCTATTGAAGCATCCTGGGCCTCCATAACATCTCAGCAGTGTCACAGGCTGATTGCCTCCATGCCACGCCGCATTGAAGCAGTCATTTCTGCCAAAGGATTCCCGACCAAGTATTGAGTGCATAACTGAACATTATTATTTGATGGTTTTTTTGTTTGTTATTAAAAAACACTTTTATTTGATTAGACGGGTGAAATATGCTAATTTATTGAGACAGGTTTTTTGGGTTATCAGGAGTTGTATGCCAAAATCATCAGTATTAAAACAATAAAAGACCTGACAAATTTCAGTTGGTGGATAATGAATCTATAATATATGAAAGTTTAATTGTAATCATTACATTATGGTAAATAATGAAATTTAACACTATATGCTAATTTTTTGAGAAGGACCTGTATATATATATATATATATATATATATATATATATATATATATATATATATATATATATAATTAGTGGTAGTATTATTTATTTTTCATTCCCTCATTCCAGTGGCCATAACATCTATCCTTTTCACCATATGAGGGCTTGTCTTTTGCAGGACAAGTTGTATTTAATATTTCAATTTCATTTACAATATAATGTTTAGAGAAAAAAACAAAATAAAACCCAGTAGTTCTCCATTGTATTGGCTTCTGTTGGTACAGTGTTTACTGTGGGGTAAAGTGCTGCTGGTCAGTACAGTTATACCACATTTATATAGTTTTTGCAGAGTAATATACTACGTTTTGATTGAGTTTATTCCACTTTTGAGAGGTAAAGCAAAGTGACCAAAAAAAGCTGTTCTGATTTCTTTTAGTTTCTATTTACAGCATTCACCATAACCTATTTTATTAATTTAGTAACACAATATTTTAGTAGTTCAGACTTTTTACGGTCAAAGCAATATTAATGATATTATTTAGCAAATGGAAAAGGTAGGTGACTTAACCTTCCAGCTGCCAGTACCAATCACAAAACTGTATTCGAGTCCGCTCCATACACCAGCACCCTATAAATAAGACGAGTTTTTTCATATTCATTTATGGGAAGAGGTTAAAGCATAATAATATTATGACGGTTTAGACTATTGTTTGTAACGTATGCGACTTGCGATAACTTTAATGATTAGGGTTCAAGTGCATTGGGATCAACCTGGAAAAGGTTCTAAAAGTGCCGCCATTGTTATTCTATAGGCTCATACACAATAATAGAATTTTGTGTCATTGCATTATTTTCTGTTGAAAGTTCATGTATGGAGATAATCAGAATTTATCTGTACAGAATGGCAGGTAATCATCACAATCCTTTGTTTTTTTGTTTTTTTTTTAGACTTCCAAGGAAGATCTCTTACAAGCTGATTTTGAAGGGGCGTTAAAGTTTTTCCGGGTCCAGCTGCCAAAGCGTTACAGGGCCGAGGAGAATGCTCGGAGACTGATGGAACAGGCCTGTAATATCAAGGTAACGAACAGCCATTTTGTTAATTTTTATTTTTTTTATTTTTCTTAAATGACCAATGTCAGTGTTTTCTTTTATTCTAGTGTATTAGTTCATACCTGGTAATGTTCTGTCTATGTTCTGTTACGGCGTAGTATTAAGCTAGGATGGCCAACATTATATATGGGAGAGATCTGAATCGCTTGGTGTAAAAACTGCTTTTTTTTTTAATATGTAGTAAAATTTCTTAGTAATGATGTTTTCTCTCCCTTTTGTTATGGAAAGGGAAGGATCTGATCCCTCCACTATTCCACTGAATTTCAGACATGGCCAACTTGTATAAGGGGGAATACTGACATACCTGTCAATCAGTGAGTAGAACCGCCCACTGGACTCCTAAGCCCAGAATGAGAAGGAATCAGAGGGGGTTATCTGAAACTTGACTCACTTTAGGGTCTTCCAGGAGCCACGGAGTCAGACCGTCTCTGAATCAGTAGGGTACAATGCGGGTGGACATCTTGGCTGCCATACAAATGACAATGTTCTGCTTAGAAACAAGCCGTGATCTTCAGAAACCTGTGTATCTTCATGGGAATTCTTGACATCTGCAAAAGTAGCAGTAGAAATCTTTAGCTCAGGAAGGAGAGGCGATAATGGAGAATTGTGGCACTTGGTGTCAGTATTGGACAGCCTTGGATCGCCGTCTTTCTTCAGTCATAATCTCATAATTGACGTCCTTGAAGTTTTGTGGGTTTTTTTCCATTAATACATGGCTTTAATAAATTAGAAAAATATTGTGTTGTAGCCCCTGCACCATTTTATTTTTATGTTTTATTAATTCTGTGCATGCTAAATTGTAATGATTTTTTAATAGAGGGTAGTGTGGTTCACAATACCCATTTTTGTGCCTTCTCCACTGTTCAGGACGCCTTAAAGGGAGTGTGTCGGCACAAAATGACTGATCAAACCAAGCACATGTGCTTAGTGACCAGGCACCTTAGTGCATCTCTCCACCTACTTATTATTCACCTTTTTCCACTCTCCTCTTCCTTGATTGACAGATCTGGCTTTGCCAGAACAAGAAGAAATCGGAGATGGAAAACAAGTAGGTGGGAAGGGGGCATAGAAATGCTTGGACAAGTGAAGATTGCACTGAGCTCCTGCGCTTGGTTTGAACAGTCATTTTGTGCTGACAGATTTCCTTTAATCTGTTCTCTAGATGGTGGCGCACCTACACAGTAGAGCTCCCTCTGGAGGACTTGATGTGCGCTTGCATTAATTGAACAGTGTTGTAATTCTTCATCCCACCTGTGGAGGTGCTGCAGCAGAAAGTTCCTACACATGATCACTGGTGGTCACCTGTCTTAATTTGTAGTGAATTTTCTAACACAAGCAGAAGACGACCCCTTTAAGCATCCTCAGTGTAAAGAATATTAGCATTAGGTCTGTAAATATGATTACAGGAGCAAAAATTCAGAGGGTTCGTACATGGGTCATTTTTTCATTTTTAAAGATTAAAGGGTGTCTGTTTAGTTAATAAGAAAATCTGAATTTGGACTTTACAATCTGCCATTAGTCTCATATGTGGGTAATTATCGTCTTCTTATTCATGGCAGTTTTGCAGTGAGTTAAATAATTTGGACTTAGGTAAAATGTGTGTATCCAGATGTGTGAAAACAAATGTGAAAAAAACATGAAGCAGTTAAAAAGTGACATGTTTATTCTTTGGGGGGCTCCATTTGGAAGCCACCCGCTCTCTATAGTAGAAGATTTAGGAAAAAGACCCCCTGTGCATGGCCACCATTCTGTAATGATGGTTATAAGCACTGCTCGTTTGTTGGGAAGGACCACCCTACTGACACTCATTCACTATGATTGTCTCGTCTTATTGTGCTGTTTCTGCCCAGATTGCCCTTTTACAAGATTCTGTTTTGTTATTTTGCCTATCGCCTTGCTTTACACTGCAGCGCTGCTTATTGTGAATATACAGCCATTGTTTTGGGGGAGGTGTCTTGAAAAACATTCCGTTTTGTCCTGGAAAGTACTAGAGCTTTGTGTACGAGAAGCAGAGGAAATCCAAGATCCAGAAATGCACAGAGAGTTCTATGTGCAGACACAAAGCTACGAGGTGTTTCCTACAGCACAGCTTCACCGCAGGAGCCGCCGCTCTCCCCACGTGGCCTGACCGCCTGCTTTACATCTGTGTTATACTGATATCTGGTGTCCATTACTCCCATCAGATAA
The DNA here is from genome assembly GCF_051348905.1 of Ranitomeya variabilis. Lineage (NCBI taxonomy): Eukaryota > Metazoa > Chordata > Amphibia > Anura > Dendrobatidae > Ranitomeya > Ranitomeya variabilis. The sequence goes on along the minus strand of NC_135239.1, from coordinate 36,391,358 downwards.
ATAACATCCTGAGTGACACTCACAGATATCATAGAATTGATGGAAATGGGCAAATCTGTCCTATACAATAGTTGTGATTTTTATTTTTTGTAGTGTTTTGTTTTTTTGTTCTTCCTTTTAGTGCATGGGTATTATGTCATGTTACTGTCCCATATAAGACTATATTCATATCCATAGAGTCATGGGTGTAACGAAGACCAAAGCAGCTGCTATAGGGTACCGAGTGGCTACAGGGGTCTTTTCGGGTACGAGAACGACCTCACTATACTGCTGTAGTGGTTATTGCCATCATAGTAAGTAGTACAATCCTCCATCACTTTCTGACTGTGGGGGTCCAGCTGCCCCGACCACATCCATCAGAAGTTGTGAGCCATACGTGCCAACTGTCCAGAATTTTCCAGATATAATTCTTAAACAACTTTGGGCTTTACGAACTTAAAGGGGAAGGGTTGACGTATAACCCATCCAAAATGGTGTTACCAGGGGGGACAGAGGTATTCTGGGCAGATAGCTTCACGATTGCTGGGGGTCCAACTGCTGAGACCTCCACCGATCCGGAGCTTGCACTTCCCCACTCCATTCATTCTCTATGGGACTGCCGGATATCGTCTCCTCCAGTGCTCAGCTTCTTCCACCAGTCCTACTCACTGTCCATTTATGTTCTGTTCCACTGCATTACTGCTCTGTGGCCACAGGTGGCAGTCTTGTACCAGTGTTTATTCTGGGAACACTGAATTGGAATTGTACCCAAGTATAAAGGAAATGTCACCATTTATCGATTCCACTCTCTGCTACCTATAAATATCAGAGAGTCTGTTGATCCCACAAGCAATTGAAAGGGCTGTCCACGAAGGAGAAAAAATCTAGCCTCAAGAAATGTGCAGGAAATTAAAAAAAAAAAACTTATACCCAACTGTCGCACTTCCCACCATTCCAATGGTCTAAAAGGGTTTTCTGCACTCTCATGGTCATCACAGACAGGACTTCAGTGACCGGTATATATAGCTGATATCACACCATTCATTACAGATGGTGTCACAGCTCACCTCCTCCCCCCTGTACAGTGACTAACTAGCCATCATTCACAATAGGCGATGTCACACATTAGAGCATGCTCAGTTAACACTTATATACAAATAGGGTCCAAGTCAGTCTAGCGCCCCTAAAGTCCATGTCACTAACAGGAAAAAAAAAATATATATATATATATACCGTATATACTCACAAATATATATTTATAAAGATTACCATGTGATCTACAAAAATCTACAATATCAAAATGGAAAAGAAAGAAAATACGGTAAGTAATTTTCTGATGACATATTTCTTTAAAATCCAGACGACCCCTTTACCATTCTGCGTGCACCATTCTGATAAGTCTTCGTATACTGTAGGATATGTGGCTATGTGCACTCAGATTTTTTTAGGTTTTCTAGGGTAAACCACTTCAGAAAACGCTCCTGATTTTGAGAGATTCTGTTTTATTTATTCTTATCGTTTCCAGAGTCTGTTGTGAAACTCTTCTGAATAGGTTTGGACAAGTCTTTTTGTTCTTTTTTTCTTGCAGCATTTTTTTTTTCAACCTTTTGATTGAACAGAGCCTAGATTGTCGTGGAATCGATCAGGATCCACTTTAGATCGAAAAAAAATGCTCAAAAGACTGAACTTATGAACAGCAAAGCGGTTTTATAATACAAAGGAATAGCAAGAGTGTTTTTTATTTATTTAATTTTTTATTTTATTTTTTTTAAAGAAAAGACTGATTTGGTATACTGCTGCGTTTTTGCAAACTGCACCACGTCACTTCTTTCAGCGTTTTTTTCACCACAAGGCAGAAAAACAACACAGGCATCAGGTTTTGCTGCGTTTTTGGTGCCAGAACCTTAAGGGAGTTGCTTCATGATTTTTTGGTGGGCACTAAATTTTATCAGCATGTACAAGAGACAATAAAAACGCAGCAACACCTGCTTTGTGTAAGCAGCTTCTTTACTGCCAAGAAAGCAGGTTTTACCTGCAGAAAAAAACCCAGCAAAAACTCAACATGTAAACACAGCCGAAGTGTCCTTTCTTCCAACCCCTGGAGGAAGCCATTTTCCAGACGGCCACTAGAGGGCAGAATTGTCCAGTCTCTTTTATATTTAAACCAGACACAAAGCTGAAGGTTCCCCCCAAAAAAGGTGACCTGATTGTTAATTGCTGAACCCATCATATCATATATTTACGTCCCTTTTTTTTCATGAACCTTTGAGCAGCTGCAATCACTCGCAATACTGCGTTGTGTGAGCGAAGATTATTTCAATATCAAAGAAACATTGATATGTAAAAAAGATGCTTTCATGTCGCTTCTCCTGAATATCAGAACAATTGTTGCTCATTAGCATTTGCAAAGGCATTTTATACCGCAGCGTCTTTGGGTAGACTAAACCCGAGCGCATATACTTTTATATCATTCTTCCTATGCTATGACTATGGTGGTTTTTAAAGCGCCGCGTTCTCTATTGTCTGCCCGCACATCTGGACCACTATGTCCTCGTGACCGATGTATTTTTATAGTTAAAGGAACAACCACGATGATCAGCTGCAGAGTTAAAAACCCATTGCACAAATGCCTTAGGGGCGTACACACCATGGGGCGGATTTATGAAAATTGGCGTTTTATACGCGAATCTAAAGAAAAGGTCCCTGGAATAAATTTCACAAAATGTATTAAAAAGATTAATGATTTTGCTTCCTGTTGCAATGTCAGTAAATTAAATCTAAACTCTATGAGCAAGTGCAGATTTAATGCCAAAATTTGCGACATTTTCTAGCATAAGGCCATAAAACACGGTCTTAGACGTCATTTTGATGTCCTTTAAATTTTCATATATGATAAAAACGGACTGAATTTCCAGTGTTTTGGATCAGATTTTCATCCGCGTTTGATCTGACAGTTTTTACCATTAGTTTTCTCGTATGCAAAAAAAAAAAAAAAATTGCCAAACTTTTGCTCATTAAAATATAAAAAATGGACAACGCATGGATGGCAGGATGGCATCTGTGTGCTGAGCATGATTTTCATGGACTTGTAGGACTTTAATTAATGTCATCCACATGCAGCGGTTTAGAAATCTGCACTAAATAAATATTAATCATACGAACCCAGCCTTTACAATAGTTTCCCCTGTCCTGGAACACCATGCCAAAAACCATCATGGAATGGTTGATAAATGTGGCGCTATGTCTCTAAAGGTATCTCCACGTTCATTGATGGACTGCGGTTATCAAATGCCCAGTTTACGCTGCTGATTTTCCCTGGAGTATGCGGATGAGATTTTGTAACCAAGCACATTTTATATTAAAATGAGTGATTTTCCTGACAAAATCCACAAGAGAAGAGAAGGTATAAAAAATACGACTCCTGTTACATTTCCTAAAATCTGCGAGAATGCATGAAAATGGGATTTATGAAATAAAAAAAGCAACACTAGATTGTATTTCATTAGAATTTTGGGTGAGAACTCTGCACTGAAAATCTGCACCAAATCCTCAACATCTGAAACCACCGCCGTAGGGCCGGGGCTACAAGGCGACTGAAAGTGCATGTGATGTGATCATAAGATTGCATATGATCATTCCATCGGGAATAAATGAGCTATTCCCTATAGGGAAAAAAGTCACAAGGTATCTTATTACTTCTGCAGAAGTTGTGACATGATAGGAAGAAGTCACCTAATTGTTAATGATTATCTCTACTATGAATAAATGATTTATTCCGCCTGATGGAAGTGTAACAGATCTGACTATTCTCCCTGGTTTACTTGTAGCATGTAATAAGTCACCTTATGATAACTTATATGAGCAGCAATGCACATAAATCACATTTGCAGAAGTTACAACAATTTTTCTACAGTTGCACACATTACAGTCACAGCAGATATCTTCCAATGTATGAAAAGAAGAGATAAGAGCAGATTTTCCTACACTAAATTCATGACATGCTCTGAATATTACGTTTTGGGCTATTCGCTTGGTTTATACGTCTTATGTTTCGATATGGCTCCTTGCACCCGACAGAGGCCGAAAAGTGTCCTTCTGGCATCCGTTGTTCTGTCAGCCAACTAATAGAAAACAGCGCTTTGTTTCCATCCATTTCTGGGGGTTTCTTGACATATGTTTGGGGTCATTGTCCTGCTGGAAGACCCATGACCTAGGACGCAAACCCAGCTTTCTGACACTGGGCACTACATTGCAACCGAAAATACGTTGGTAATCTTTAGATTTCATAATGCTTTGCACACAGTCAAGGGACCCAGTGCCAGAGAGCGCAAAACAACCCCAAAGTATCTTTGAAAATCTCCACCATATTTGACTGTAGGTACTGCCTCTTTGCGGTACCACCAGCGGAACACCGTCACAACACACACACACACACTGTATACGCTACATGGGGTAGACAGGTCAAAGAAGAGAGCACAGACGGGAGAAGTCAGCTCATGGGGAAAGAGAGAGTGGATAGGTGGGTGAGCACACGGGGGGAGATGCTCAACGCTGCAAAGCCTGCCCCCATCGCGACATTACCGCCCTTCTGATGATAGCCTCCATCTAGTATATTATATCCTTTTTTTTGCCTAAAATACAAAGGAAATGTGTCATCTTTAACTTTAGGCCTTTTAGAGATTTTCATCTTCAGCTTGCTTAACTGTTCACAATAACAGTAATTTTGACCAGAGATGCCGAAACTTTTACATACCAATATATGTGTGTACATATGTGTGTTTGTGTATACCGTATATACACAGTGGGGAAAAAAGAGTACTTAATACACTGCCGATTTTGCAAGTTTTCCCACATACAAAAAATGAAGAGGTCTGTAATTTTTATCGTAGGTAAAATTCAGCTGTGAGACAGAATCTTAAAAAAAAAAAAAATCCAGAAAATCACATTGTATGATTTTTAGCATATATACTCGAGTATAAGCCGACCCCCCTAATGTTGCCACAAAAAAACTGAGAAAACTTAATGACTCGACTATAAGCCTAGGGTGGGAAAAGCAGAAGCTATTGGTAAATTTCAAAAATAAAAATAGGTACCAATAAAAGTAAAATTAATTGAGACATCAGTAGGTTAAGTGTTTTTGAATATCCGTATTGAATCAGGGGCCCCATATAATGCTCCATACAGTTAATGATGGGCCCCATAAAATGCTCCATACAAAATACGCCCCATATAATGCTCCATACAGTTTCTGATGGGCCCCACAAGATGCTCCATATTAAAATATGCCCCATATAATGCTGCATAAAGGTTAAAAATGGCCCCATAAGATGCTCCATACAAACATTTGCCCCATACAATGCTGCGTAAAGGTTGATTATGGCCCCATAAGATGCTCCATAGATTATGCCCCATATGCTGTTGCTGTGATTAAAGGGACTCTGTCACCTGAATTTGGAGGGAACAATTTTCAGCCATAGGGTCGGGGTTTTCGGGTGTTTGATTCACACTTTCCTTACCCGCTGGCTGCAATATTGGATTGAAGTTAATTCTCTGTCCTCCGTAGTACACGCCTGCGTAACGCAAGATTGCCTTGTGCAGGCGTGTACTACGGCGGACTGAGAATGAACTTCAATCCAATATTGCAGCCAGCGGGTAAGGAAAGGGTGAATCAAACACCAAAAAACCCTGCCCCTATGGCTGAAAATTGTTCCCTCCAAATTCAGGTGACAGAGTCCCTTTAACCCCTTTCTGCCAGCTGACGGAATAGTACGTCAGCTGGCAGAACCCCCACTTTGAGGTGGGCTCCGGCGGTGAGCCCACCTCAAAGCCGCGACACATCAGCTGTTTTGTACAGCTGACATGTGCGCGCAATGAGCGCGAGCGGAATCGCGATCCGCCTGCGCCCATTAACTAGTTAAATGCCGCCGTCAAACGCTGACAGCGGCATTTAACTAGCGCTCCCGGCCACGCGGCCGGAAGTGCTCTGACCGCTGACCCCCGTCACATGATCGGGGGTCATCGGTGCATTGCCATAACAACCAGAGGTCTCTTTGAGACCTCTATGGTTGTTGTTGGCCGATTGCTTTGAGCGCCACCCTGTGGTCGGCGTTCAAAGCAACCCTGGATTTCTGCTACATAGAGGTGATCTGTGCTTCACCTCTATGTAGCAGAGGCTATCGAGTTGTGCATGCTTCTAGCCTCCTATGGAGACTATTGAAGCATGCCAAAATAAAAAAAAGTGTTTAAAAATATTTAAATAAAATATATAAAAGTTTTTGCCCCAATCAAAATAAAACAATAAATAAAAAAAATTCAAACCTACACATATTTGGTATTACCGCGTTCAGAATCGCGCGATCTATCAGTAAAAACAAAGGATTAACTTGATTGCTAAATGGCGTAGCGAGAGAAAAAAATCACTCCAAAATTATGTTTTTTTGCTCGCCGCAACATTGCATTAAAATGCAATAACAGGCGATCAAAAGAACGTATCTGCACCAAAATGGTATAATTAAAAACGTTAGCTTGGCACGCAAAAAATAAGCCCTCACCTGACCCAGATCACGAAATTTGGTGACGCTACCGTTATTGGAAAATTGCACAAATTTTTTTTATTTTATTTTTTTTTAGCAAATTTTGGAATATTTTTTTTTGCCACTTAGATAAAAAAGAACCTAGACATGTTTGGTGTCTATGAACTTGTAATGACCTGGAGAATCATAATCGCAGGTCAGTTTTAGCATTTAGTGAACCTAGCAAAAAAGCCAAACAAAAAACAAGTGTGGGATTGCACTTTTTTTGCAATTTCATCGCACTTGGAATATTTTTCCCGTTTTCTGTTACACGACATGGTAAAACCAATGGTGTCATTCAAAAGTACAACTCGTCCCGCAAAAAATAAGCCCTCACATGGCCATATGGACAGAAAAATAAAAAAGTTATGGCTCTGGAAATAAGGGGAGCGAAAAACGAAAACGAAAAAAGCTCCGGGGGTGAAGGAGTGAAAAAAAAATTACATACTCACCTCTCGTCACTCAGGCCCCCGGCACTTGCAATATTCACCTGTCCCTGTTCTACCTCCGGGCGCCGCTCCGTCTTCCGGCTCTCTGACTGTTCAGGTAGAGGGAGCACACTAAACACGTCATCGCGCCCCTCTGACCTGAACATCACAGCCAGAGGATGCGGAAGACTAGAGCGGCACCTGGCGGTGGAACGGGGACAGGTGAATATCGCACAATGCTAACCCTCCCCCGTTATACTCACCGTCTCCCAGCGCGGTTCCTGCTTCTCACTGACAGATGGTCTCCGGGTGCCGGCAGCGCTTCCTGTGTTCAACGGTCACTGGTACCGCTCATTAAAGTAATGAATATGCGGCTCCACCCCTATGGGAGTGGAGTCGCATCCATATTCATTACTTTAACCCTATGGGACGGGAGTCGCATCCATATTCATTACTTTAATGAGCGGTACCACGTGACCGCTGAACACAGGAAGAGCTGCCGGCGCCTGGAGACCATTGGAGATGCCGGGACCGCGCCAGGAGTAGGTGAGTATGTGACAGCCGCCGCTCCCCCGCCGACCCCCTGGGACAATGACTCTAGTATAAGCCGAGAGGGGCACTTTCAGCCTAAAAAATGGGCTGAAAATCTCGGCTTATACTCTAGTATAGACGGTATTTTCCTGACTGTGTGTGTATATATATTGTATACATGAATATATTGTTTAAAAAGGACACGTCCGCCTGAGTTTACACCACATTTCGGCTGCACATTCATGACTTTGGTCTATGTTTGAGCTTTTTCTTTTTTTTTGCCATGTCCATCTTCGCCATCTACTGTGCTAATATTTCAGACTTCCAAGACTGATACGGTTGAGAAACTGCTCATACGGAGTCGAAATTTGCGTGTTTTGGACTCAACAGTTGACTCCACGTTCGAAAATCGAAGTCTGTGGCTCCGTCCGGGGTGTATCGAAATTGTGGGGTTTTTTAGGGGTTCATAGCGCATCCACGATAGAGCCACGAACACGTGGCCAAAAAAAAACATTGTGCACAGACCCTATTCGGCACTAAAGCATGGCTTTGAAATGACCCTTTTTTTTGTGCTTTACCCTAGTTTGGAGCAGACAGAACAATGGCTATCTGTAGATTTTTTTTCTTGAGTAACACATGTCACCCTCCCGGAGCTTCACAATTAATTTTAACCTCATAGCTTTTTTTTTCTGTTATTCCATTCATATCCATACTAAGCCATCATAGATTGCTATCATCTGACTTGCAAGATAACAGATCTCACAGACCAACCCCCCTTCTTCTTCCTCTTTTTTTTATGTGTGAGCTGTTGCTTTAAGGAAATGGTGATCAGTATCACTAGGCGCTCCTCTCCCCGTCCCCTCCCCCCAGCCCCGGTCACAGAATGCCATTTTTCCTATCATTAACCAAGCCGAACGCTTATTTTATGCTACGGATCCTTTTCATTTGTGCCGCGTCCCCTTCTGCCTGTTGCTGGGCATCATCCTAACCAGGCAAGGCAACATCGCCTGCAACAGGTGCCATGCTCTCCTCCTGCTCCTCATGAGTGGCCAGGGTCTGCCAGAGGCTTGTGCTGGGAACAACCCTGCCAGGGCTCAGGGATAGGATTTTTCACATTTTACTGTTCCTGCTGGCAGTGACAGCTCCTCACCGCTTGTGGGAGGGAGCAGCCTCTCCCAATGAGATAAGGACAGCAGACAGGTGTTTTCTGCTTTCCTTCTATCCTGGTCACACCACTCATCGCAGCCTGAATTCTGTCTTCTCCGCTTTTCACCAAATCATCTGCAAATTATCTCGTCAAGGGGCGAGGCAGCAGCTGCAACCGGAGCCCGGCACCCAACCAGTTAACGCTCTAATCTCCAGGATGTCATCAAATATTTTATTTTCGACCTATTAGATGCCGCCTTGTTATCAGGATGGCAACAGAATATCTTCCTGTTCTTCTCCGCCAGCACGAACTATGGAGGCTACCTCCGCCGCTGCTGCCGCCACGCTGCACATTATTATCCTCGCTGCTATTTTAGCAGCCCATTGAAATGCAAACGATCAACATGCCTCTGTGCAAATATTGGACCTGAGCTCCCGGAAAGAAAGCGAGGAAACCAGAAGAGGGATGAACGTGCCGAGAAAGTGAAAAATGTCATCCTGTTTGTGCCTCAAAAATGAAGGAACCTGAGAGTTTTGTTGGTTTTTAGGTTCTGGAAGGAGAATCCAGGTGGTGTAAGGAGATTGTCAATGGTCCATGGAGGAAAAAAAAAGATTGTAAATTAGCTCCTCACCAAAAGGAAGGAAACTATCACACGTGAGCCAAACCATTTGGTACGAGTCGTGTGGCTTTTGATGACCTTTGACGTCCACCTTCTGTTCCGAGAACCTTTTTCTTTGGATAGCTATTACTTTTTTGGGACCTTCCACGATAAAATTCTTCGCAATAATGTTTTTTTTTTAATATCAATATGTATGTAATTTATTGGTAAACTTTTTTGGAAACTGCAATAACTTTTTGATTGTGCGTGATACTTTATATTTTAATCTTGTGCGTGACGATGACCTGCTGATGGTTTGCAGCGGTTGACCGGTCAATTGCAATTTTGGTTGTCACCTTGTTGTTTCTTAGAATGAAAATTCTGCGCAAAGAACAAGCTGATGTAGCAATCCAAGGCTTTCCAGACATTTTTTGAATACTTTCACGGTCCTAAGCTCCCTCCTTCACTAATACTCCTCAGCGTTGGTTACTGGTATCGCTCCACAGACACAGACTTCTACCCTTCTCCAGACCTAAGAGCTTTCATTATGATGATAATATTCTTGTGATACTGAAACTGAGAACACTCCAGCCATGAAAGGTCTACTGACAAGACAACGTGTGTGAATGGGATCTAGGTAGCACAGTTCCCTCCCAGAAACCCACCTGCTTATTGAGTATAGAAGGGAAACTCGAATTTCGCCAGATTGGACTCCTCCCCTACATTAAGATCTATAAAGCCAGGTTGTAAACGGGTTCTAGTATTTGGACCCTCGCTGACAAGCAGGTTTTTACCTCCTCGCAAGTTGACGGTGGACTTGTCAAGATGATGGAAGAAATCTCCATTTCCATGGCCTACGATGCCCACATCTTCAGCCAACTCTCGGATGAGGACATTTTGGCCCAGCTAGTGGAGATCAGTAAACCTAAACCCGTGGTAAGTTGGACTAATACTTGGGACCCTTAAATAATTGTTTCTTGAAAATGAGATCTGATCTTGTTTCTTGTCTTAATAGTTTAGGGAAGGAAAGCTATAATGTTTGGTATAGTACAGGCGATTGTGATACATACACATATACCTATTTATGAGCTTATGTTGTGTAGTAGTTATATTGCAAGCATAGGTTTATATGATTTTTTTTTCTATTTCGTTGTGCGCTCTATTGCTCTCTGTAATCAGCCATTTGAGGCTGGTTCTCTTCTTTAATGGGATTGTAGGGAGAGCACCGCTGCTTTGTTTTTAACTGGGATGAACAGACAGGATGACTGTATGAAGACTGCAGTAATATGCTATTGCAGGGACAGCTCAATGTTTTATTGCTATGTCCCTGGAAATGACCCTGTATGTTGCCATCAAGTCATGGTCAGTTTTTTAAAGAGGATCGGTCCGCTCTCCTCATGTTCTCCATGAAGTAACAATTATGTGGCATCTTTTCCTGTAACTTTGCTAATTAATTTACCACTGGTTGTTACCATTCTCCTTATCAAAGAGCAGTCATATGGCCGTACAAATCGGACCGCAATGCTCGGACTGGACGGCGGCTCTCCCCACCCGAGCGTAACAGCTGCATAGAAATAGATGAAGCGGTCCTGCTCGGTTCAGGAGAGCCACCGACCAGTCTGAGCATTGCGATCCAATCTTGGTCCGATTAATACGCACATCTGCCTGCGCTCTCAGTCTCAGACTGCCGGTAACGATTGGACAGTATCTGGCTATGTATGGCCAACAACCCAACCGGTGACCCGCAGTTACCAATTTACTGATACAGGAAAAAGTCTATATCTTTGTACTGTGTTGGCCAGTAGATAGAAAAATATTAAAATTTGAGAGTCCTCAGTGGTTGATACCATTCTACGCCTGACGAAGAGACCTGAGCAGTCTCGAAAGCTTGCAATTTGTTACCAACTTTTCAGTTAGGTATCAAGTGATGAGCGAGCGTCTTGGGATAAGGTGTTATCTGAGCATGCTCGTGTCCTAATCGATTATTTTGGCGTGCTTCTAAAAAATGCTCAAGTCCCCGCGGCTGCATGTCTTGTAACTGTTCAACAGTCGCAACGCACACCGGGATTGTCTAACAAACAGACAATCCCTGCTTGTTCTGCAGCTGTCAAACTGCCGTGAGACATGCAGCCGCGGCGACTTGAGCATTTTTTTGAGCATGCTGAAATAATCGATTAGGATACGAGCATGCTCAGATAACACCTTATCCCAACACGCACGCTCATCACTTGATACCTAACTGAAAAGTTGGTAACAAATTGCAAGCTTTCGAGACTTGCTCAGGTCTCTTCGTCAGGCGTAGAATGGTATCAACCAAATTGTAATATTTTTCAATTTACTGATACATTTCTAGGAGGGATAACAGAGGGAACAGCACCTTGCAGAAGCTCCAAAATTTCAATTTTGAGTGGAATGCATTTACCTAAGGGTGCAGTTGTTGTAAAATACATGTTGGTCATTCAGAAGGGTTGAGATAGCTCAAGGGTCCTCGTTTTCTGGCCAGGTAAACGCATTAATAAATAAATACTTAATTAGTAAGATCCGCCGTGTTTCTGCCTTTGACCCTGGATCTGGGTCCACATGCGCTCCCTTATAGCTTCCGTCTGGTTGGACACTTTTTTGGTAATGACTTTCATCACTCTCATGCTTTCAGCCAAAATATTTTTAGCTTTGAAAAGTTAGGTAATTTTTTCGGGTGGTTGGATATTCAGTATTCTGACTACTTTGATTTTTTGCAATGTTTAGACTTGTTGCGGTAATTCCCCTGCCTTGTTTCCCCCATCAGTTGCTTCAGCAGGTGCATCTTAGAATAGTGTCTACATGCACTCGGTAAAAAAAACCCATCAGCCAAGTTTCCACCATGTCCCTCTGTAGAGCCCAGCGAATCCAGGCCTCATTCAGAACTCCATTATTGTTTTCATACGTGGGGAAAAAAAAAAAAGTTTCTCCTACTTAATACCATGTTAAGAATGGACTGCGCTCTGATGCCATCCATGTGCCGTCCGTTACTTTCACAGACCCATAGACTTGTATGGGTGATCTGGATCCATTCATTGGATTGACATGTCTCAGCGATCGATATATACATACACACATAAAGGAGTATATGTGTGGATATATGGCCGTGTGTGTGTGTGTGTGTATATATATATATATGTATGTATGTATATATATATATATATATATATATATATATATATATATATATATATATATATATTGTGGGCTTTACAATCATTACAAGGATCTAAGAGGAAAACCTTTTGCCTGCCTGGTCCCTTGTTTTTGCCAGGATGGGAAAAGTTCCATTTTGTCAAAATAACAAGTCGTTCAGGTTCAGGGAGTCAGGGAAGTTTGGCCGGCAGAGCCAGAATCAGATGTACATAATGACCAGAGTTGACCCCCTCCTGATTTTTCCTGATATTTCTGCTTTTTCCTCTGACTGTGATCAGCCTGAAAATTTTTTTTGTCACCATTGAAACTCGGTAGACGGTGTCACGTGTCATGAAGGTGTCATGTAGGAAACTTTGCTGGGCGTGCGGGTCTCTTTACCCAGTTAGTTGACTTTTACCTGCGGTTTCCTAACCTCTGTTCTAATAACTGCCACTATAAAACATGTCTGGAGGCGCACAAACCACAAGGTATACAACAGGGGTTGTGAACGGGTTAACAGGTGCAAAGCAAGCTCAGAAGAAAGATCATGGTACGGAGAAAGTCTGATAATCCGGTATGTTCTGGGCTATTGGATTATCCAAGCTGTAGATGTTTCATAGTTATTCCATCCAGAATGCCCCTTTATCACTCATCCCCAGATAGCTGATAACTTGTTGATCGATGGGGGGTCCAACCACTGAGACCCGGACTGCTCTGCATTAGACGGAGCAGCAGTGCGCATGCTTGACTGCCGTTGCATTCATTCTCAGCGGCTGGTTGAGCATACGCACTGCTGCTCTATCTACATAAAAGTGGCCCATTCTGGCAATCCTTGGTAGGTGATCATTAATTCCAACCGGAATACCCCTTTAAAGCGGTAATCCCAAATGCATACATGTCTGATAGATGCGTTTCCCACCTCTGAGACCTGCACCTTCCTCCCATCATTTCTTCCTGCCTGGTGACGGCTCATCTAAACCGAGATTGACTGGAGAGGTGGCGGCTCATCTGTCATCATTCACTTCTATGGGAGTCGTGGCTGTTTTAGTAATTCCCATAGAATTCCCATGAAGAGCACATAGGGCAGGCGCAGCCACCTCTCCACTCACTCCTCCTCTAATGGTCGCACATGGATGGGAGTTAGAGGATTGTGACTTCAGGTTTGTCCCCTATTGGTAGAAGGGTCTTTCACATTGATCACAGGGAGTCTTACTGCTGGGCCTCCCAGTGAATAGCTGTAATCTGTGGTGGATCGAACATTCAAATTCGCATACAGCGCCGCCACAGGCGAAATAATGCATTACACAGCTCCCAATAAAATCAGTGGACCATCCCTACAATTTATTTTTGGCCTTTCAGATAAAGTACTTGAAAATGCTTTTTGTAAGAAAGCTGTATGCGTTTCTGAACACTTTACCATACATTTGGCTTTCATTTTCATGTACTTGTCAAAACGGAATACGATTTTGAGATTTAGCTTTGATTGTGGGAAAGTTGCTTGTACCCTGCACTTCCTGTCACTTTTATAACCAGAGAGACAAAAAGGAGATTTTTGTTGCTATAATAAGTTTAAAAAAAAAAATATGGAGCTGCCGGTCCTCCTGTGATTTTGGCTAACTCCTTGCTTTGATCACGTGGAGTCTTACAGATCCCAAGAATGGGGGCTCAAAAGTCCTGAATGAGCGTGACCAACACACCATTTACGCCTATGGGAGCATTGGTGCACGTGTGGGAGCTACGTACCCGTAGGCGCTGGTCACACCTGTGCACTACCGCTCCATTCACATTGACCTCCATTGTGATCAGTGGGGGGCAGTTATTTTTTTTGCCTTATCGTGCGTCTGCAGTACATCAAAAAATCTATTCAAGCTTAATGCTCACCACTGCCGGCAGGAGGACAAAAACAAATAAAGGCTATCAATAGGAAAGAGCCAGTGAGAGCTCTCCCACCCACCCCTGTTTCTTCAGGTGTTGCCCACCATGGCAGTTTCTTCGTGCTTCCCGTGTGTCTTCAGGTATATATGCCTATGAACTTTTTTCAAGCACTCACATTAAATGGACATTTCTGGCTTTTTTTTCCCTCCTGCCAGCAGTGGGGAGCATTAAGCTTGAATAGATATTTTGATGCTCACACTTTTTTGTGTGTTTTGTGACCTCTGTACCATGCAATTCTAAACTAACTCTGTTTACTGACATCTATCCCATTATTGTAGGGGACGACTGGGTCACATTCTGGACATGAATAGGTCAGGTTTGATGTTTGGTCACAGTTGCGATGAATGATTAGTCATTAATTATTCTCATAAACTATTGTAATTTATTGATTTGTGATTCTGTCCTAGCTTATTATTAATTGCCAGTTTTGTACTGTTGATTCAACACACGATTATGAAAACTGACAGGTTGTCACCGTTTAATATTGAGGGGTGCGGGTTGACCGCCATGATGTATATTTGTTTTTATTGTTTGTGGATTTATGTGTCCTAACGTCCAAATACAGCTATATATTTTATTATAGTTTTCTTGATCTGAGTATTGAAACAGGTGTGCACACCTATTTGTGTCTGGTCTTTTTTGCAGCAGTAGTTTGTACACAGCTCTTCCCTTGCAAATCCCGTGACCATTGTGGAAGGGGAAATCCATACATCTATGAGAGAGACTCATCTCAGCCCCGTTATAACTTACAGGGGAATCATTTCATTAAGGAGGGCTTCACATGTCTGATGCCCACAATGTCCAGGGACTCGCAGCTATGTAGTTCGGGTCGCGAGACTCATGGTTGCGTAGTTCGGGTTGGGAGACTCATGGTTGCGTAGTTCGGGTTGGAAGACTCATGGTTGTGTAGTTCGGGTCGCGAGACTCATGGTTGCGTAGTTCGGGTTGGGAGACTCATGGTTGCGTAGTTCGGGTTGGGAGACTCATGGTTGCGTAGTTCGGGTTGGGAGACTCATGGTTGCGTAGTTTGGGTCGTTAGACTCTTGGTTGCGTAGTTCGGGTTGGGAGACTCATGGTTGCATTATTCAAGTTGGGAGACTCATGGTTGTATAGTTCGTGTTGGGAGACTCATGGTTACGTAGTTCGGGTTGGGAGACTCATGGTTGTGTAGTTCGGGTCGCGAGACTCATGGTTGTATAGTTCGGGTTGGGGGACTCATGGTTGCGTAGTTTGGGTTGGAAGACTCATGGTTGCGTAGTTCGGGTTGGGAGACTCATGGTTGTATAGTTCGGGTTGGGAGACTCATGGTTACGTAGTTCGGGTTGGGAGACTCATGGTTGTGTAGTTCGGGTCACGAGACTCATGGTTGCGTAGTTCAGGTTGGGAGACTCATGGTTGCGTAGTTCGGGTTGGGAGACTCATGGTTGCATTATTCGGGTTGGGAGACTCATGGTTGCGTAGTTCGGGTTGGGAGACTCATGGTTGCGTAGTTCGGGTTGGGAGACTCATGGTTGTGTAGTTCGGGTCGCGAGACTCATGGTTGCGTAGTTCGGGTTGGGAGACTCATGGTTGCGTAGTTCGGGTTGGGAGACTCATGGTTGCGTAGTTCGGGTTGGCAGACTCATGGTTGCGTAGTTTGGGTCGTTAGACTCTTGGTTGCGTAGTTCGGGTTGGGAGACTCATGGTTGCATTATTCGGGTTGGGAGACTCATGGTTGTATAGTTCGTGTTGGGAGACTCATGGTTACGTAGTTCGGGTTGGGAGACTCATGGTTGTGTAGTTCGGGTCGCGAGACTCATGGTTGTATAGTTCGGGTTGGGGGACTCATGGTTGCGTAGTTTGGGTTGGAAGACTCATGGTTGCGTAGTTCGGGTTGGGAGACTCATGGTTGTATAGTTCGGGTTGGGAGACTCATGGTTACGTAGTTTGGGTTGGGAGACTCATGGTTGTGTAGTTCGGGTCACGAGACTCATGGTTGCGTAGTTCAGGTTGGGAGACTCATGGTTGCGTAGTTCGGGTTGGGAGACTCATGGTTGCGTAGTTCGGGTTGGGAGACTCATGGTTGCGTATTTCAGGTTGGGAGACTCATGGTTGTATAGCTCAGGTTGGGAGACTCATGGTTGCGTAGTTCGGGTTGGGAGACTCATGGTTGCGTAGTTCGGGTTGGGAGACTCATGGTTGTGTAGTTCGGGTCGCGAGACTCATGGTTGCGTAGTTCAGGTTGGGAGACTCATGGTTACGTAGTTCGGGTTGGGAGACTCATGGTTGTGTAGTTCGGGTCGCGAGACTCATGGTTGTATAGTTCGGGTTGGGGGACTCATGGTTGCGTAGTTTGGGTTGGAAGACTTATGGTTGCGTAGTTCGGGTTGGGAGACTCATGGTTGTATAGTTCGGGTTGGGAGACTCATGGTTACGTAGTTCGGGTTGGGAGACTCATGGTTGTGTAGTTCGGGTCACGAGACTCATGGTTGCGTAGTTCAGGTTGGGAGACTCATGGTTGCGTAGTTCGGGTTGGGAGACTCATGGTTGCGTAGTTCGGGTTGGGAGACTCATGGTTGCGTATTTCAGGTTGGGAGACTCATGGTTGTATAGCTCAGGTTGGGAGACTCATGGTTGCGTAGTTCGGGTTGGGAGACTCATGGTTGCGTAGTTCGGGTTGGGAGACTCATGGTTGTATAGTTCGGGTTGGGAGACTCATGGTTGCGTAGTTCGGGTTGGGAGACTCATGGTTGCATAGTTCAGGTTGGGAAACTCATGGTTGCGTAGTTCGGGTTGGGAGACTCATGGTTGCGTAGTTCGGGTTGGGAGACTTGTGACTGCTTAGGTCGGGTCGGGAGATCCACTGCTGTGGCGTACAGGTCAGGAGACTCACGGTTGTGGCGGTCGAGTTGGGAGACCTGCTGCTGTCGAGTTAGGGTCTGGAGACCCGCTGCCTTCGAGTTTAGGTCAAGGAAACATCGCAGTCTGCACCTGTATTGTGAAGGCGTAGAACAAGTTGGTCTGGGCAGACGGGCCCAGAGTACCAGAGAATCCCCTGGTGGACCTGGTCCCTGACACAACACAAGGTCTGACCTCTGTACATTTATTGCATTCTGTGGTACCACAGAGGCAGTCCCAGCCTAAAACTCTAGAGAACAGGACATTTGTAGTGAACTTTCTGCATAAAGAGATGAGAGAACCGGGCCTGCTGAATTGTTTGTGTCTGACACAATCTAAGGAAATGGTGTTGTCTCCGCGAGTACAGGAAACCTACGTTACGTCACTCATATCACCCATTAGGAAAAAAACCTCACAGATAAATCCGCAGCATCTGACTTTCCTACACATGACCGGATACGCACGCTGTCCTGGAAATGTTATCTGAGAGCTGCTGGCCCCAGGCAAAAATATCATTGCAATTGTGAAATAGTCAGGAGGCGAAGAGTTAACCTGATGTGAAATATTCTGAGCATTCCACCAACCCTGCAGTCAATGTAGTGCAAGGGTTAACCCTATGGGGAGGTCAGCAGATCCTGGCAGGTGCTATTGTAAGTGAAGCCTCTGCCCCCCATTCCATAGGCTGCTCTACAGGATCCCAGGGGGCGGTGGGCAGTGGAAGGGCAGGATATTCCTGTATGGGTAGCACAACTGGCTCTGCTCCATGTGTACAGTGACACCAAGATCCTCCATTTACTTGCTCCCAATTACTTAAGAGTAAACTACTACTCTCAGCATCCTCACGCAACACAAACATCAATATCAGACAAGTCTCCATAGGGCCTGAAAATCTGTCTACATGTAATATTTTTTTGCTTACATTAATACAAAAAATTATGTAATTTTTTTATTTGCTACATTGCAATTTAGCCACCACCGTGTTGACCCTTTGCAATGCACAGGGGATAAATCGGTGTGCAGTACTATGGATATTACACTAAGCGTTGTGTGGACTCGTTATTAAAGCAGATCTATACTTTTTTTTTTTTGCAAAATAGAAATGTTCAGGGACTGGCAATATCATTGGTGCAACCTGTTAAACTCCAGAGGGGCCCGAGAGGTAAGGGGGCCACATGCACCTCCAAAGCAGCAAGGTGCTTCTGCCCCAGACACATATACAGTTCTTGCACAGTGCCCTCTTCTGTCTATGTCTGGAAATGCATCTTGCTCCATCAGAACCATCTTATATTGGCAGAACGGCTGCTTCTTTCACATATCTTTTTTTTTTTTTTTTCTTGTGCAAGAAAAGCAAACCGATTTCCATTAATGAGCTTGATCATATTTTCAGCAGTGTGAAGCTTCTCCTGCAGTCAGTGAAAAATGGGAAGCGCTATGATGCAACTAGGACTGTGCTGTCAAAATTTTTCACGGTGTGTGTTTTTTGTCTGGGAAAAACTCAGATATAACAGACACATAGCAATACAGATGTGGGATTGGGGTCTGAGGCCACGTTCTCATGGTCCGCTGAGTATATTGGACCGGTCACTCCGAGTGCACGGGCAGCCTGCTATATACATGCGTCAGGCTGGTCTGTGCATGTGATCGCTGCAGATCTCAGAAGATGATCCATAGATATTCAGTCGCTGTGCAGCTGTTACAGATATTTCTACTGTAAATCGGTGGATATTGGACTGGTCTCTAGTGTAACGAGCGCTGCTGATCCGGGACCCCGCTGATATCACAGTTTTGTATATATCCATTAGGCTTGGAATGATTCCCTTTAAGAACGGCCCCTTGAAACATTGAAGGCAGAAAGTGCGATATTTGTTTTTTTCCTCCTCTCTTCGGGTGATTATCTCATGGCATTAATCATATAAAGCAGCACAAGGTTTTCCGAGAGATTAAACCCGTGAGATTTAATCAGATGCTGAGCGGCGGCCATGCTGTGCAGTGTGCTGGGTGCCATGTGTCTATTATTACAGGCCGGGCGGATGGCACATCTGGGTTATGTTCAGTGTTTACTGGTGTAAAAATAGGATTTCAACCAACTACCATGTCAGAGCATGCTGGGGGTTGTAGTGACACAAGCCAAGGGACTACAGGTGTAGACAAAATATTGTCTGGTTGCTGCAAACCTGGGAAATACTTGCTGCCCATAGACCTAATATATGGTGATCTCATATTATATGTAGTTGGAAACCCTTAACACTATTAAAAGGGTAGGGGGAAAAGGAGGAGCAAATCCTTTTTTGGGGGGAAAGTTGGGTTCTGCGCATCCAGATTCCACCGAGTAATTTCTAGCCGTGTCTTCATGATCTATTGTTAAGATTTCCCCTTTGACATACAAGTTTTTGGCCATTTCTCATTAAAGTGGTTATCCAGGTTCAGGGTTAAAGTCACTCTATGTTACAGCAAATTTGTGATTCCACACAGCGTGCAGTGTGCACATTGTCAGGATTTGCCAGCACTGGGAGCAGGCGGGCGCATGACCCCAACGTGACGTGACGTGAATTGAGGATGGACACAGTCTAGTTGGTATGTTGCGAGAAGGATGCAAACTGCAGGTGAATCTTGACAGCGCGCACTGAGCACGCTGAGGATTCACAGATCTGCAGTCCTGAGTCTTGACGGCTGTCGCTATACGGAATCATATTGGATGTGAAATACATTCTTACATTTCACTAACGACTCCAAATTCCCACCAAACATCAAATAGAATATTGAAGCATACAAATAAAAGCCCTAAATAAGCTGCAATTCACATTACAACCACTGGGTGGCCACATGTAGACATATAGCATAAACCTCTCCTGACAGAGTATCGCAAAATCGTGTTTTAGGGATCAATGGGGGCGTAAAAAAATGGTAATCTCACACCACTTATCATGAGATGTGTTGGTCCAAAAGAAGAGATAAGGAAGGACACATCTATGTTTCTGTGTAACTGTGAGTCCGGGTTAGTAATTGATCTGGGTCTGGAACAAGAGCAGGTCACATTGTATTACACAACACAATGCAGAGCGGTTACGGGAGGGCAGCCAAGCCTCGAGAAGAGCGAAGCGGCTCCACACGGCGCCTCCTTGTGTTTGGTCAGGGAGGGGCACGTTACTGATAACATTACTTGTACCTTCATTATTTATCACTACACCAATAAAACGAAAAAGAAAAATAGTTTCTGAGCTCCAAATGCGTTTTTTTTATTAAAGTCGCCCATTTCTAATGGTCACACAATTGCTGCGGTTTGTTATGTACGGATGATGGGTGCCCACTCATATCGGCTCCGGCCACCACCGTGGCGCTTGTGTTTCCCGGCGCTGCGGGCAGACGGCTCCATTCTGAGTTTTCTCAGTCCTTTGTCTTTATGTGGCCATGCGAGTAATAATATTTGCGTCTGTATGCAGAATTTAAAGGGGATTCTGACCAAACACAAGGGGAGAAGCCCATAATAAAGACACTAGGTTTAGAATCTGCCCCAAATGTAAAAATATCTTATAAACTATATGTAAAGTAGTGGCTACAATCGTGCCCCCCTCCAAATGCTGTCAGCCTGAATGTAACTCAACGCTTTTCCTAGCTCATTCAGCTGAGCGTGCATATTTCAGGGTGGAAGAGGAAACTAAGCCTCTGTCAGCGAGCTCTGGCGGTGGTGGCGTTCATTCTTCTAGAATTGGGCCGGATTCAGATGGCCGTATTAAAATACTGGCCAGTCACATCCACAATTGGTTAATGTGCACACGGACCAATGAAACGCTCAGCTGAACATGCATATTTCAGAGTGGAAGAGGAAACTAAGGCTTTGTCAGTGAGCTCTGGCGGTGGTGGCGTTCTTTCTTCTAGAATTGGGCCAGATTCCAGTTTCCAAGATGTGCACTAGACAAATATTGATCTAATTTTGCACTTATTTTTTGTTTAATTCTTTGTCTTTATGTGAGCTAATAACCACTTCTAGCAGCTAAAACTTGCTGGGAGTTGTAGTTAACAACCGTTTAGTTAGAATCTATATAGCTTGAATATCGATTTAATATATTTTAAACTCTTCCCTAGCTTTTAGGTTTTTGAACGTCTCTTGATAAATTTAATAATAATTTAAAAAAATAGTTTTTGGACTTCTC
Organism: Ranitomeya variabilis; assembly: GCF_051348905.1. Lineage (NCBI taxonomy): Eukaryota > Metazoa > Chordata > Amphibia > Anura > Dendrobatidae > Ranitomeya > Ranitomeya variabilis. Next base: position 36,369,987 of record NC_135239.1, on the reverse strand, counting down.
TGATCTTCCTGGGAGAACATCTGCAAAACGCTGCCATCGGGGCTGACAGCTATCGACTGCAATCAGACAAAATGTGGAGGGGAAAAAAGAAGAATTTTTCCTAGAGATTACGCTCAGACAAGCTTTTTTTGGAGAATAAATAAAAAAGTTGAATTTTGTTTTTTTCCCTCCTTAATTCTCCATTAGGTCTTTGATTTCAGGCTGTGAGCAACCAGTTTAGCAGAGATCTGATGGGTTCTGTTGCTAGGAAGCCTGAAAAAACACAAATCCTCCCTAAAAAAAAAAAAAAAAAAGCCATCTGTAGAATGACATGCACTAAATCGGTACCGTAGTTTACTTGAGAGAATAAAGTGTAGGAAAGGAGCTGTCACAATGGCAAGGACAGTCCTCCACCTCTGTGGGGTTTCCCTTTATGGTGGTCCTATAATTGACATGAATGAATGTTTTAATTGTTTTACAGCATATTGTGCACATGCAAATAAGAAACTTTGTAATATATCTTATCAGAGAAATCTGCTTCTTTATCCTCCTGGACTGATCATTCACTCTCAAAATTCTTCTTGGGTAAAATCTGTCTTCACTTAATACAGCCTTTCCCATTACTGAGATAGGAAGTGACAGTTGGTGCTCATAAAGTTCTATGGAAAACTGGAACTGTTGTTTCAGAAGAACTTGCAGTGGAATGTCTGTGTCTGCCTCTAGCTCCTCTTTGGAATGTCTGTGTCTGCCTCTAGCTCCTCTTTGGAATGTCTGTGTCTGCCTCTGGCTCCTCCCTAGAATGTCTGTGTTCCTCTAGATCCTCCCTAGAATGTCTGTGTTCCTCTAGATCCTCCCTAGAATGTCTGTGTGTTCCTCTAGCTCCTCCCTAGTATGTCTGTGTGCCTCTAGCTCCTCCCTAGTATGTCTGTGTGCCTCTAGCTCCTCCCTAGAATGTCTGTGTTCCTCTAGATCCTCCCTAGAATGTCTGTGTTCCTCTAGATCCTCCCTAGAATGTCTGTGTTCCTCTAGCTCCTCCCTAGTATGTCTGTGTGCCTCTAGCTCCTCCCTAGTATGTCTGTGTGCCTCTAGCTCCTCCCTAGAATGTCTGTGTGCCTCTAGCTCCTCCCTAGAATGTCTGTGTCTGCCTCTAGCTCAACCCTAGAATGTCTGTCTGCTCTAGCTCCTCCCTGGAATGTCTGTGTGTTCCTCTAGCTCCTCCCTAGTATGTCTGTGTGCCTCTAGCTCCTCCCTAGAATGTCTGTCTGCCTCTAGCTCCTCCCTAGAATGTCTGTGTCTGCCTCTAACTCCTCCCTAGAATGTCTGTGTGTTCCTCTAGCTCCTCCCTAGTATGTCTGTCTGCCTCTAGCTCCTCCCTAGAATGTCTGTGTGTTCCTCGCTCCTCCCTAGATTGTCTGTTTCTCCCTCTAGCTCCTCCCTAGAATGTCTGTTGCCTCTAGCTCCTCCCTAGAATGTCTGTTGCCTCTACCTCCTCCCTAGAATGTCTGTGTTCCTCTAGCTCCTCCCTAGAATGTCTGTCTGCCTCTAGCTCCTCCCTAGAATGTCTGTCTGCCTCTAGCTCCTCCACAGAATGTCTGTGTTCCTCTAGCTCCTCCCTAGATTAGCTGTGTTCCTCTAGCTCCTCCCTAGAATGTCTGTGTGTTCCTCTAGCTCCTCCCTAGAATGTGTGTCTGCCTCTAGCTCCTCCTTAGAATGTCTGTGTTCCTCTAGCTCCTCCCTAGAATGTCTGTGTGTTCTTCTAGCTCCTCCCTAGAATAGCTATGGGTTCTTTTAGCTCCTCCCTAGAATAGCTATGGGTTCCTCTAGCTCCTCCCTAGAGTGTCTGTGTGTTCCTCTAGCTCCTCCCTAGAACGTGTGTCTGCCTCTAGCTCCTCCCTAGAATGTCTGTTCCTCTAGCTCCTCCCTAGAATGTCTGTCTGCCTCTTGCTCCTCCCTAGAATAGCTATGGGTTCCTCTAGCTCCTCCCTAGAATAGCTATGGGTTCCTCTAGCTCCTCCCTAGAGTGTCTGTGTGTTCCTCTAGCTCCTCCCTAGAACATGTGTCTGCCTCTAGCTCCTCCCTAGAATCTGTTCCTCTAGCTCCTCCCTAGAATGTCTGTCTGCCTCTAGCTCCTCCCTAGAATGTCTGTGTTCCTCTAGCTCCTCCCTAGAATAGCTGTGTTCCTCTAGCTCCTCCTTAGAATGTCTGTGTGTTCCTCTAGCTCCCTAGAATGTCTGTGTTCCTCTAGCTCCTCCCTAGCATGTCTGTCTGCCTCTAGCTCCTCCCTAGAATGTCTGTGTGTTCCTCTAGCTCCTCCCTAGAATGTGTCTGCCTCTAGCTCCTCCCTAGAATGTCTCTCTGTCTCTAGGTCCTCCCTAGAATGTCTGTGTGTACCTCTAGCTCCTCTCTAGAATGTCTGTGTGTACCTCTAGCTCCTCCCTAGAATGTCTGTGTTCCTCTAGCTCCTCCCTAGAATGTCTGTCTGCCTCTAGCTCCTCCTTAGAATGTCTGTGTTCCTCTAGCTCCTCCCTAGAATAGCTATTTGTTCCTCTAGCTCCTCCCTAGAATGTCTGTGTTCCTCTAGCTCCTCCCTAGAATATCTGTGTTCCTCTAGCTCCTCCCTAGAATGTAAGTGTGTTCCTCTAGTTCCTCCCTAGAATGTCTGTGTTCCTCTAGCTCCTCCCTAGAATAGCTGTGTTCCTCTAGCTCCTCCCTAGAATGTCTGTGTCTTCCTCTAGCTCCTCCCTAGAATGTATGTGTGTTCCTCTAGCTCCTCCCTAGAATGTCTGTGTTCCTCTAGCTCCTCCCTAGAATGTCTGTGTTCCTCTAGCTCCTCCCTAGCATGTAAGTGTGTTCCTCTAGTTCCTCCCTAGAATGTCTGTGTTCCTCTAGCTCCTCCCTAGAATAGCTGTGTTCCTCTAGCTCCTCCCTAGAATGTCTGTGTCTTCCTCTAGCTCCTCCCTAGAATGTCTGTCTGCCTCTAGCTCCTCCTTAGAATGTCTGTGTTCCTCTAGCTCCTCCCTAGAATAGCTATTTGTTCCTCTAGCTCCTCCCTAGAATGTCTGTGTTCCTCTAGCTCCTCCCTAGAATGTAAGTGTGTTCCTCTAGTTCCTCCCTAGAATGTCTGTGTTCCTCTAGCTCCTCCCTAGAATAGCTGTGTTCCTCTAGCTCCTCCCTAGAATGTCTGTCTTCCTCTAGCTCCTCCCTAGAATGTATGTGTGTTCCTCTAGCTCCTCCCTAGAATGTATGTGTTCCTCTAGCTCCTCCCTAGAATGTCTGTGTTCCTCTAGCTCCTCCCTAGCATGTCTGTCTGCCTCTACCTCCACCCTAGAATGTCTGTGTGTTCCTCTAGCTCCTCCCTAGAATGTGTCTGCCTCTAGCTCCTCCCTAGAATGTCTGTTTGCCTCTAGGTCCTCCCTAGAATGTCTGTGTGTTCCTCTAGCTCCTCCCTAGAATGTCTGTGTGTTCCTTTAGCTCTTCCCTAGAATAGCTATGTGTTCCTCTAGCTCCTCCCTAGAATGTCTGTGTGTTCCTCTAGCTCCTCCCTAGAATGTCTGTGTGTTCCTCTAGCTCCTCCCTAGAATTTGTGTCTGCCTCTAGCTCCTCCCTAGAATGTCTGTCTCTAGGTCCTCCCTAGAATGTCTGTGTGTTCCTCTAGCTCCTCCCTAGAATGTCTGTGTGTTCCTCTAGCTCCTCCCTGGAATGTCTGCGTGTTCCTCTAGCTCCTCCCTAGAATGTCTGTGTCTGCCTCTAGCTCCTCCCTAGAATGTCTGTATGTTCCTCTAGCTCCTCCCTGGAATGTCTGTGTCTGCCTCTAGCTCCTCCCTAGAATGTCTGTATCTGTCTCTAGCTCCTCCCTAGAATGTCTGTGTCTGCCTCTAGCTTCTCTCTAGAATGTCTGTGTGTTCCTCTAGCTCCTCCCTAGAATGTCTGTGTGTTCCTCTAGCTCCTCCCTGGAATGTCTGCGTGTTCCTCTAGCTCCTCCCTAGAATGTCTGTGTCTGCCTCTAGCTCCTCCCTAGAATGTCTGTATCTGTCTCTAGCTCCTCCCTAGAATGTCTGTATCTACCTCTAGCTCCTCCCTAGAATGTGTGTCTGCCTCTAGCTCCTCCCTAGAATGTCTGTCTGTCTCTAGGTCCTCCCTAGAATGTCTGTGTGTTCCTCTAGCTCCTCCCTAGAATGTCTGTGTGTTCCTCTAGCTCCTCCCTGGAATGTCTGCGTGTTCCTCTAGCTCCTCCCTAGAATGTCTGTGTCTGCCTCTAGCTTCTCCCTAGAATGTCTGTATGTTCCTCTAGCTCCTCCCTGGAATGTCTGTGTCTGCCTCTAGCTCCTCCCTAGAATGTCTGTATCTGTCTCTAGCTCCTCCCTAGAATGTCTGTGTCTGCCTCTAGCTTCTCTCTAGAATGTCTGTGTGTTCCTCTAGCTCCTCCCTAGAATGTCTGTGTGTTCCTCTAGCTCCTCCCTGGAATGTCTGCGTGTTCCTCTAGCTCCTCCCTAGAATGTCTGTGTCTGCCTCTAGCTCCTCCCTAGAATGTCTGTATCTGTCTCTAGCTCCTCCCTAGAATGTCTGTATCTGCCTCTAGCTCCTCCCTAGAATGTCTGTATCTGCCTCTAGCTCCTCCCTAGAATGTCTGTGTCTGCCTCTAGCTCCTCCCTAGAATGTCTGTGTCTGCCTCTAGCTCCTCCCTAGAATGTCTGTCTGCCTCTAGCTTCTCTCTAGAATGTCTGTGTCTGCCTCTAGCTCCTCCCTAGAATGTCTGTGTCTGCCTCTAGCTCCTCCCTAGAATGTCTGTATCTGCCTCTAGCTCCTCCCTAGAATGTCTGTATCTGCCTCTAGCTCCTCCCTAGAATGTCTGTGTCTGCCTCTAGCTCCTCCCTAGAATGTCTGTGTCTGCCTCTAGCTCCTCCCTAGAATGTCTGTCTGCCTCTAGCTCCTCCCTAGAATGTCTGTGTCTGCCTCTAGCTCCTCCCTAGAATGTCTGTCTGCCTCTAGCTCCTCCCTAGAATGTCTGTGTCTGCCTCTAGCTCCTCCCTAGAATGTCTGTCTGCCTCTAGCTCCTCCCTAGAATGTCTGTGTCTGCCTCTAGCTCCTCCCTAGAATGTCTGTCTGCCTCTAGCTTCTCTCTAGAATGTCTGTGTGTTCCTCTAGCTCCTCCCTGGAATGTCTGTGTGTTCCTCTTAATCTATTTTTGGTTCTTCTCAGTTTATCATCATCTATTTTTCTCGCCTGCAAAAACAATTTCCCCTACCCATTAGTCAGTAACAAACTGACGGTGCTTGGATGACATTCAGACGCCATCCGACTGCAATCCTTTTTTTTCTCTCTGACCCATTGACTTGCTTTGGTGAGTTTGATAGGCAACACGGATCGAGAACAGTAATGTGTCCGTTTTTTTGCGTGTCTTGGTTTTTTATCTCAATTTCATTCACAATGTTGCTATTCTAGTAGCGGATTTTCCATCCAAAATAAAAAAGAAACACTGCGTATGCCCCCAGTAAAAATATATATGTATACTCTATAGATACATTTCTGTTAGGCTACGTTCACACCACGAGCTTTTGATTTAGACTTTCTGCACCCAATAAGTAAAATACATTATTTGCATTTTTTTAGGAAATGAAACATAAAAAAAACTCACCCAAAACCCATCATGATCCTTTCAAAGATTAAATATTTTTTTGGGGAAAAAAAAGTTAAAATTGCTATGTCCTTATCAGGACTTGTATGTACTAGAATGTAAGGTTTCTGAGCCCGGATCTGTGTCCCGCACGTCTGGTAGCTGTCCACCGGCTGAGCGAGATGTACCGGCTCCATTCTGAGGTGACTGGGAGCAGAACAAGGAATCCTTTCTACTCTCGCCGGAATCTAGGTCAGGCCACCACCATGTCACTGGTGAAAAGCTCCAGCCAGGCCTGAAACTTCTCATTGAGCTCAGCCAACAGGGCACAACCTGGAGGAGCATGACGTGCAGACATAGGGGGGACTGCGACGGGTGCTAGGGGGAACATGGAGCGCGGGCAGTGTAATTATTATCGAGTAGTCATGGCGCAGGGTGGTGATGTCAATATACTACACCGTATGAGCTGAAGATCGCATAACCACATCCACGTACCGTCCGTTTTTGTCCCGGACAGCACACGGACCCATAGAGTTTTATTTATCCATTCATATTCAAATTGCCTCTTCATAGAGGAAGGACTTGAACTCTATAGCGCCGCCTGTTGGAAGCCGTGATCCTACAAGTCACTATTGACGCTCATGACTACTAAAAGTCAATGGATAAAAAAAAATCAGAGTCTACCTGCTTCGGTGAAGAAAAACAGATGCAACCCGGGAGGGAGTTTACTAACTGTGAAGGATTCATCACTAGGAGATTAACATTGCCAACTACACTAGTCTGGCGAAGACCCTCTCCCTGTGATAAGCCTGGTGTGGGCGGGGTTAGCTGTGGTGTGGGCGGGGCTCGCTTTCTCAGCTCTGCTTCATTCTAAATCGAAAATCTCTGATTGTATCAGAACGACTGCACCCAGTAAACTACACGATACATCGTTAAATTCAGGTTCTCTTTGCCTACATTATGCTGCTCTCAGATGAGGTAGCAAAAAGGCCTCATTTAGACATCCTTTTTTTTTTTCATCAGGTGCCGGAACAGATTTTCAGCAGTCTTTGTATTTTTTGCCCTCAATTTTTTTCGGCTTAAAAAAAAAAAAAAAAACTGATGAAGGTTCTATTAACTTCTGTCAGTCAGTGAAAAGCAACAGCACTGGTATGGACTGACTTCTTTGCGCTGTTCAAGTTTTTCACAGACCCAAAGACTTGCATTGACGAGTCTTATCTGTGACTCTGATCAAAATCGGACATCTGGGTTTTGTTTTTTTACTCTTAGGCTACTTTCACACTAGCGTCGGTACGGGGCCGTCGTGCTGCGTTGTGCAAGCGCCGCACAACGGGGGCAGCGGATGCTGTTTTTCCACGCATCCGCTGCCCCATTGTGAGGTGCGAGGAGGTGGGGGCGGAGTTCCGGCCACGCATGCGCGGTCGGAAATGGCGGACCGTGGGCACAAAAAAAGTTACATATAACGTTTTTTGAGGCCGGCGGTCCGCCACAATATAACGCAACCGTCGCACGACGGTTGCGACATGTGTCAATACGTAGCAATGCGTCGCTAATGTTAGTCTATGGGGAAAACACGCATCCTGCAGACGACTTTGCAGAATGCGTTTTTTCGCCAAAACGACGCATTGCGACTTATGCAAAAAAAACGCTAGTGTGAAAGTAGCCTGAGTCCCCAAATAGACACCAACATCTGAACAGGTAGTGTCACAAAATTGTCAAGTCCCCCTGGAAGACCTGGAGTTAGATGGTCACGTCGGGTTATGAATCGCAGGCCTTCTTTAGAGATGGTGTGAGTCAGGTCTTATTTTAAATGGATTTGGTTTCCTTCGGTGCTGAGGGCTTAGGACTCTTTTCATGCTGGCTGAGACCATACAGTCTGGTTGTTCTCTGCTGCTACTGCCTATCATTTACTCCCTCTATATACTGGCTCTGGACAGTTAGTCCCTGCAGGTGAAAGATTTGTCTTCCTGTGCTGTGTGCTGAAGCGAAGTGGTTGGTGTAGAGTTATTGTAGTAGTGTTCTGTGGTTTGCTGTAGTACGTGTGTGTTTATCTCCTGGTCCCTGGTCCCTTTCAGTTTATTCCTCCCTGTCCCTATTCTCCTCACTATTGTTGGTTAGTGCTTTTGTATGATAGAGGTTTTCTGTTATCCCTGTTTTGTCTTTGTGTCTTGTTCCCCTTATATTACTGTCCCATGCATCATGAGAGAGGGTATAGATTAGGGTTTAACAGGAGAATAGCAAGGTCGGAAACCCAGGCCTCCCCACCTTCAAGAGTACCCCGGGACAGGGATAGTTAGAGTCCCAGGTTCAGGGACAATATGAGGCCCTCTCCCGTACCGAAAACCGTCACAGCGTGACAGGTACTTTTTCTAGCCCTGAAAAACACTGATAGAACATGCACATGAAAACAGGCGTCTGGATAAGGCTTTAGTATGATTACGTCGTTGTTACTACAGTACTGTAGATATGGAGGGTGGACCACCAGAATTCACCCCGGTGGGTCTAAACAGCCCAATTGTGAATCCATTTTTCCTTTGCCGCGTGTCGTTTTTTTGTCATCCCACCAGCGGTGAATCTGGCCCAAGCCTTATCCTGCTGTAGACGACTTTCCGCAGCCGATTCTATTGTTTCCCAGCACCTGAGCCAGATTCCGATGCGCCTACTGCGAGGTTTATCGCACAATGCCGCCATTCTGTCACTTATTAATCTATTCTTTTATCCTCTCGTGAGCAGGAAAGACTCGCTCTGCCTCCTGAACGGACGTCCTGGCCCCAGTCTAATTAAATCTCCGCTCCAGATTAGGTAGGCGGCTGACAGGGGCCCATTGTATGGCCCGAGGCGCAGGCGATTTTGGGAGAGGAAAATCATTTAATCTTTACAGTAGGGTTTGGCCCACAATTCATTATGCAGGGTGGGGATGTCACAAGAGGGCGCAATATTACTTTTTAGGGCATGTGGTGCCCAATCTGTGACTTTCCAACTGCTGCAGAACTACAACTCCCAACATGCCCCGATCGCTGTATCGTTACAGCTCGCCCCATTCTCTTCTATAAGTTATACCAGACACAGTCTGTAGATAGGTTTGGTGCTGTTTCGGGGGGATAAAGTAGCCATGTTTATTTTTTTTCTGTAGCCCCCTTAGATTGCACTCATTTTTCAGGCTATGTCGCCCATATTGGTGCGCCTAGAACATTTTGGAAGCCATGTGTGTAACTGTATGAACCGAGGCATTCTGTATTTTATAGGTTGTCGGGTGACTGCTTAGAGCAAAGGTACGTCATGACATTTTATGGTGTGTGAACATGGGTAGAGGGGACGAGGACCCACGGCGTGTAGCCTTTTCACAAATATATATGTATAGATGGAAATTATGAATAACAGTGTGAAACGTTTGTGGCAACAAATGACACAACTTTTCTGTAGGAACCTTTAGAGGTAAGGAAGATGTGAGTCAGGCGAACTAATACTGGAATTATTGAGTATTTCTGTGTACATGATCCTGGCCCTTTTATTGCAGGTATTTACAGGCTAGTAAATCCTGTAACTCTGACATTCCTCCGATGATGCTGCGAGTTATAGATTTCATTGAGGACACACAAGTTCATTGCAGCAACAGCAGAAAGGATTTTTTTTACAGGTGTTTTACACTAAGGACATTTTCTGCCATCTGGTGACAAAATCAGGAACTGCACTTCTTAGCCTGTTTCTGTAAATTGTACTTGCATGACACCTAGTGGTAAGTTTATATCATTGCATGCAAGAATTAATTTTCCTATTGTGTTTTTTTTTTCCCCAGGTGCCTACAAAAAAACTTAAAAAATATGAAAAGGAATATCTGGCAATGAGAGAGAGCCAGTTACAACAAGAAGATCCAATAGAGAGGTACAAGGTAAGAATTACAGGGGCATTTATTATTATTGTGTACATTGCAAATGAAAAATTGCATGGCATTCTTGTAACCCTGCGAAAATGCAGCATTACATGGTGCACCATGACACCAGAACATTTTTAGAGTTTCATGCAATGAATAATATTTATTGTCCACTTCATCCATCACCTTGCTCTTACTATTGCATGCGCATGATATTCCTAATTAAAATAGGCAGATTAATATGGAACAGGCGGATTTCACGTAGAATCTTATAAAATTCCATTTTGATAGGAGATGATTGGGGAAAAAAAGTAATTACTGGTTGCTATGGGCAACAGCATTGTTTTGCCTTTTTTTTGTAATTATCATCCCAAAAGGACATGGTCACCCGAAACGCGTGCCGACTGTAATACTTTTATGGCATTTTTTATTTTAAATTTGAGTGTATAAAGATTTGTATTTTTATGTGACCTCTCTTCAAGGGGCTGGATTTTTTCCCATTGTATTACGGAGCCATATTTCCAGTCTCTTTTTGTATGTTATATATCCGCAGGGAAGTTGATTTTCATAGTTGATTTGCAAGGCGAATATACAAATTAAAGGGCACAATTATATGAATGACTCTGTGAGCAAGAAACACAGATTTAAGCCCTCTCCATTTCTTTCTTTGTAATCTGCGCACTGCGTCTTTTTCAGGCAAATTCCGCCCAGAACAGCGCTTAAAAAAATCCCTGTGAAAAGGAATTAACAAGTGCACAGCAATGTCAAAACGATTTTTATAGCTTATTTTAACCACTTCACGGCGTTTGGAGAAGTGACCTGACCATTCTTCAGGCGGCTTCTGCTTGGAAGACGCCATTATTTTATACATCTTATATGTAAGATTTAAGGAAACAAAAATAGGGGCAAAATTTGACAACAAAGCAGACGCTTCAGGTAAACCACCGCTGCTTTAAAAACTATGCCGGTACGCCGCTATATAAAAGACGACGTGTTCCCATCCCCCAACACTGCGGCTCCTGCTCAGTTCCTGAGCCCGCTTCATACTCTCCTTAGCAATTTATGCACATGGTGGGCTGTGAAGTGGGTTAATACAATTTTGGTCATGGCTTTAAAAGCCCTTAGACCCTATTCAGTGGCGCCGGGCTCTACCGGTGCCTGACAGACCCAACTGACTAAATTGTGGGTTCTGCCTTTGTGAGCGGCAACGTTTTTTCCCCAAATGGGACAGAATCACCAAACTTACACCCACATCTACTGACTGTAGGAGAAGCTGATAATACGCCGTGTTCATGGTTTCTTTTCCATAGAAATGCTACCCGCTCCGGCCTGGGCTGTGACACGCCGTCCCTGACGACGACTCAGATTGCTTTATTTCATTTTCTCTAGTCGATAGATCTGATGTCACTCTCCAGTCAGCTCTGTAATTAACTCAGCCTGAGCATAATTAGAGCATTGGGAAAATGACAGCAATTAAATATGTCGTCCCCCCTCAGAGTATAGAGTCCTTATTGTTTAACAGGAGTCATCGGGGGTTAAGAGATTGAAGTTATATGACATACCTATGAAAACAAGTTAAAAGGAAAAATGGTGGAAATTGCCCATAGCAACCAGTTCGGTAACCTCCCTTATTTCCCAGCCTCTCACAGCACAATGACCCTCAGTGAATTTTTATTTTTGGAAATTTAAAGAAATAAAATCCAATCTTTATCTCTGGAATGCCCTTTAAGGGGCAGCCATCATCCCTAGATACAGCTGTGGCGGCCCTCTTCCCTAGATACAGCTGTGGAGGCCGTGTACCCTAGATACAGCTGTGGAGGCAGTCTACCCTAGATACAGCTGTGGAGGCCCTCTAACCTAGATACAGCTGTGGAGGCCGTCTACCCTAGATACAGCTGTGCCGGTCGTCTTCCCTAGATACAGCTGTGGCGGCCGTCTACCCTAGATACAGCTGTGGAGGCCCTCTAACCTAGATACAGCTGTGGAGGCCCTCTAAACTAGATACAGCTGTGGAGGCCCTCTTCCCTAGATACAGCTGTGGCGGCCCTCTAAACTAGATACAGCTGTGGAGGCCCTCTAACCTAGATACAGCTGTGGAGGCCCTCTAACCTAGATACAGCTGTGGAGGCCGTCTACCCTAGATACAGCTGTGGAGGCCCTCTTCCCTAGATACAGCTGTGGCGGCCCTCTTCCCTAGATACTGCTGTGGCGGCCCTCTAACCTAGATACAGCTGTGGAGGCCCTCTAACCTAGATACAGCTGTGGAGGCCGTCTTCCCTAGATACAGCTGTGGAGGCCCTCTAACCTAGATACAGCTGTGGAGGCCCTCTTCCCTAGATACAGCTGTGGCGGCCCTCTTCCCTAGATACTGCTGTGGCGGCCCTCTACCCTAGACACAGCTGTGGAGGCCCTCTAACCTAGATACAGCTGTGGAGGCCGTCTACCCTAGATACAGCTGTGGAGGCCCTGTAAACTATATACAGCTGTGGAGGCCCTCTTCCCTAGATACAGCTGTGGCGGCTCTCTTCCCTAGATACAGCTGTGGCGGCCATCTTCCCTAGATACAGCTGTGGCGACCATCTTCCCTAGATACAGCTGTGGCGGCCATCTTCCCTAGGTACAGCTGTGGCGGCCATCTTCCCTAGATACAGCTGTGGCGGCCATCTTCCCTAGATACAGCTGTGGCGGCCCTCTTCCCTAGATACGGCTGTGGCGGCTCTCTTCCCTAAATACGGCTGTGGTGTCTCTCTTCCCTAGATACGGCTGTGGCGGCTCTCTTCCCTAGATACAGCTGTGGCGGCTCTCTTCCCTAGATACAGCTGTGGCGGCCATCTTCCCTAGATACAGCTGTGGCTGCCATCTTCCCTAGATACAGCTGTGGCGGCTCTCTTCCCTAGATACAGCTGTGGCGGCCATCTTCCCTAGGTACAGCTGTGGCGGCTCTCTTCCCTAGATACAGCTGTGGCGGCCATCTTCCCTAGATACAGCTGTGGCGGCCATCTTCCCTAGATACGGCTGTGGCGGCTCTCTTCCCTAGATACGGCTGTGGTGTCTCTTCCCTAGATACGGCTGTGGTGTCTCTTCCCTAGATACAGCTGTGGCGGCCATCTTCCCTAGGTACAGCTGTGGCGACCATCTTCCCTAGATACAGCTGTGGCGGCCATCTTCCCTAGGTACAGCTGTGGCGGCCATCTTCCCTAGATACAGCTGTGGCGGCCATCTTCCCTAGATACAGCTGTGGCGGCCCTCTTCCCTAGATACGGCTGTGGCGGCTCTCTTCCCTAAATACGGCTGTGGTGTCTCTCTTCCCTAGATACGGCTGTGGCGGCCATCTTCCCTAGATACAGCTGTGGCGGCTCTCTTCCCTAGATACAGCTGTGGCGGCCATCTTCCCTAGATACAGCTGTGGCTGCCATCTTCCCTAGATACAGCTGTGGCGGCTCTCTTCCCTAGATACAGCTGTGGCGGCCATCTTCCCTAGGTACAGCTGTGGCGGCTCTCTTCCCTAGATACAGCTGTGGCGGCCATCTTCCCTAGATACAGCTGTGGCGGCCATCTTCCCTAGATACGGCTGTGGCGGCTCTCTTCCCTAGATACGGCTGTGGTGTCTCTTCCCTAGATACGGCTGTGGTGTCTCTTCCCTAGATACAGCTGTGGCGGCCATCTTCCCTAGGTACAGCTGTGGCGGTCCTCTTCCCTAGATACAGCTGTGGCGGCCATCTTCCCTAGATACGGCTGTGGTGTCTCTTCCCTAGATACAGCTGTGGCGGCCATCTTGTATAACGAAGGTGGATTCCCACTAATGCTGGGGCTATAGGGTCAGGACACAGAATGGCTGGACAGTATATTGGTGAGAGGTGTCCCTTAAAAAAGCTGTTGTCCCTTTTCTTTCAGTTTGTGTTTGTAACCCAGATGTCTCCTTTCTTCGCTCTGTGACCCGGCGCCTCATCGATCATTGGCGTCCATGTGTGAGCTCCTGTGTCCCGTACACAGGTCTGGTTAGCTTGGAAGGAGACGCCGCGGTAGACCCTGAAGGATCGAGCGACACCAAGTGATTTAGTTCTATTAAATTCCTGTAAATACGACTAGTACTAATAAAGTTATTTTGGTGTGAGAGAATTCTCCTGTTTCTTTCCTGCTAATGTCACTGATATGGTGTGGGAATGGCGGGTTTGTCCTCTAGGCTTCATTCCAGTTGGGAAACTGCGTTTCTAAATGTAGACTCGGCCTTATGGCCAGAAATCGGCCCTTGTGAATGGACATTAGGCTGTTGTTCACACGGAGTTTTTTGAGCCCTTCAAAAACAACAAGTTTTCAATCAGAAACCACTTCAAGAAACGCTTCTTTTTGGGGGAAGTTGTTTTTGGACTTGTTTTTCTTTTCCTGTTTTTGCAGCCTTTTGATTGGACAGAGTCTAGCTGGGAGCAGATTCCATCAGGATCCGCTCCAAAGAAGTGACGTGCACTTTTTTATTCACTAGGCATTTAAAAAAAAAAAACCTTTCCGGTGATTAAAAACGTCCGTTCTTTAAGCATAAAACGCTTCAGGAAACTCTGCTTTTCTCTAGAGTTTGTAATCTTGAGCGTTTTTTTTTTCCGCAGTTTTAATTAATTTCTTGAGTATTTTTTTACTATCAATTTCCTTTTTTTTTTCTCTCTTTTTTTAGTATTAATTTTTTTCTTAATGGAAAATGCTTGAAGAATGTACTATTTTAATCACTTGACGTCTTTTGAAAGCCTGAAGCATTTAAAATAAGCTCCAAAGCAGGAGCATATAGACAGCAAGTCGTTTTTACATGGAAATCAATAGGTCCATTCTTTTGAGCATTTTATCAATGCTTTTTCTGGTGTTTTTGGTGCAAAAAATGGCAGATATAGACTGTGTGTACATAACCTAAGGGGAAAAAAATCTAAAAAACTTATATAAACAGCAAAGTGGATTTTCAATAGAACTTTCCCAAGCATTTTTTGTGAAGGTTGTTGGGAGCAGATCGGCTCCAAAAATCTCAGTGTGAACATAGCCAGCTTCTCCTAGAAAAGCTCCATAGATATAAGGCCCCTGAGGGAGCCTGCACGGTGATACACGGTGGCCTTCTCCATACACTGTCGTACAGGCTCCTCTGCACTGATATCTCCTATCTGTTTGTATTATATCAGTATATTTGTATATATGTAAATTAACTCAATACTTTCCATTATTTTCTACGTACTTTTCAGAAGGTTCCCGGAAACATAATATCATTAATCTCTTAGCTCGGTCCGTAAGCAGATTTTAGGGGCTGCAACTGTGCGGACACTAATGAACATGTAGTGCTACTGATTAGCGCCCAGGGTGCACTCTATTACTGCAGTGGAGTAATTGACAGATACTGGAATGCGGCTGCTTGTACCTGGCGTAGTGAGCTGTAGCTTCGAGGCAGAAAAATGTTGGCAAATCAGTGGCACAATTTTTATTTTTACAATTCTCACTGTTAGCCTATGTTCACACTAGTTTTTTTTTTTTTTCTGCATTTTTAATGCAAATTTTAAGCTGCGTTTTACAGTGCCAGCAAAGACTATGGGATTTCAGAAATGCACGCACACATTGGTTTTATTTTCCTGACTGATTTGTGAAAACTGCAACTTGTCACTTCTTTCAGCATTTAAGGAAGTGCAAAAACGCACCAAAAACCTAAGGAAGTTGAATCATGTTTTTTTGGGGGGCACTAAACTTTATCAGCATGCACAATAGACAAAAGCTGCTTTTTGTAAGCTGGTTCCTTTACTGCCAAGAGAGCAGGTTTTGCCTGCATTAAAAAAACTGCAAAAATGCAATGTGTGTACATAGCCTTACAGGTGTCAGAAACGGCATTGGATCCTTAGACATTCATAAATGCCATTCTCGTCAGTGCAGTTGCATTGAT
The DNA here is from genome assembly GCF_051348905.1 of Ranitomeya variabilis. Taxonomy (NCBI): domain Eukaryota; kingdom Metazoa; phylum Chordata; class Amphibia; order Anura; family Dendrobatidae; genus Ranitomeya; species Ranitomeya variabilis. The sequence goes on along the minus strand of NC_135239.1, from coordinate 36,354,621 downwards.
TAGTTGTCTGGTTTTTACTCCTACATGTCCATACTGCAAAATCAGCAGCCATTTTTTGGTATGTTTTAGAAGTAGTAACACAGGATCACACGTGACTGACGGGAAGTAGAAGCGCGGCAGAACCCTTATCACTCTGCAGCACAAGAGAAATTCTCCTGACTGGCGACTATCCCCATGTGCACGTGTGCCCACACTGCCCGGATACTCCCGCACCCAAGTGTGCTCCTACTTTGATTACATCAGTTTATTATAGGCGCAGATGCACTCGTTTGGGAAACTGATTCTTAAAACTCTAGTTGTTAAATACCCCCCACAAAAAAAAAAAAAAATTGATATGGAGCAAATTTTCCGTCCTGATTTTCTGGGCTGAAAATTCACGATGTATTACACAACCAACACTGTGCATAAGATTGTACAGAATCTTATTTACGTAGATTGGGAGACAATCTGCAATGGAAATCGACCTGTTCTGTGGATTTTAAATCCTGCGCTTGTTAGTTTATGCTTCAGATTTTCATCATGGATTTTTCACCCTTTGGCTGAAATCTGCTGTAAATCCGCAGCAAAATTTGCAATAAATGCTCTGGGAATTTGTAGTTCTACAAAAAGTGAGAAGCAGGAAGGGACTGGTCAGCGGACGCCTCCTGTGTCCCGGCCGCCCTGGGCTCCTCTGTAATCAGGAGCAGCAGATTATCATTACCTCCAGGAGGAAGTATCAGAGGCTGCAGCCGCCTCCCTGGGTCCAGCCCCAGTCACATCTCCTCTTGGTCTTACGAGTCTGTGCACGGTGAAGGTAAGTCCCTGCTCCCACCGCTTGCGTCCTTGTCTCCTCCGCTATGCGCAGTCTGTGCAGGTGTCTCCGCTTGGCTATACAGGAGGATCGTTCAGTCCGAGCTTTCTTTGTGCTCCGTGCCGGATAATTCTGCCATAGGTTGTAGAATATATTTTGTCCCGATAGATCCATCCACAAATCTTATAAAACCAAGAGACAAGCAGTTAGGCGCTCAGGATGCCGAGTACAGGAGTGATGTCCGACTGCCGCGGAGGATCGGACTGAACGCCGCACCAGGGCAACGCAAATCAAATTGCTTGTCTCTGCGTAAGACCAAGATGTCATCACTTTGGGAATAGTTTATTGGTTTTAAAAGGACCTCAAATGAAACTGCGAATAGCACATTGGTATGTAAGGTGCCATACTTGTCTTTTCCGATCGGTAACTTGTCAGAAGCATATGGCGCTCATTGCACGGTTAGCAGTGTGCACAAGGCTCGCTTCATATAGGAACTCCATGGAGCTTTGCAGCTGTGGGGAATGATTCCTCTCTAGAATAGGGTCCTGTGATGTTTTCTCATTTTCTGCTCGTGCACATTGTGCATCTTGTCACTGCTTCTCAGCCATTAAGGCTGTGTGCACATGTTACGTTTTCTCAGTGCAGATTTGTCACGAACCCTGAAGGGTTTCCTGATGACAGTAAAGTACATGAGGTTCCTGAAGTCTCCTGCACACGTTGCCTATTTTTTTCCTTGCAGATATAAATCTGCTGCTTGTCAATTCTTTCTTTGCTGCAGATTTCATCCATATTAATGAGTGGGGAAAAATCGGCACCAAAAATTCAAGTAAAAAAACCTCACGTTTCCACTGCCAAGAGATGTAGAAATGTCTCCACCAAATTCTTCACGTGTGCACATACCCTTGGTTATAATGGTTTGTGTGATATATGCTAGATAACTACTTTGTGCATACACTTCATACCCAGGAATATAAGCTTGTTGTATCCTTGTCTGTAGAACTGGCGTAAATATAATGTCACGTCCGTTTTCAATTATTAATGTGCAAAGTTGAAAACTGCTTGTAGAAAGGACTTTAGGGTATGTGCACACGTATTTTTAAGGGCTGCGGATTTCATAAATCTGCAGATAATAGGCACTGCGTTTTACCT